>NC_134576.1:146195954-146506311 GCF_050947875.1 Dermacentor variabilis | reverse complement strand
ATGAAGCAGGCGGCGCAGGATCTCCAGGGCACCCAAGGGGTAGCGGGGGGATCGAAGCTGGAAGCAGGGCGGCCCGTGGGGTGGAGCCGCGGAGGCCGAAGCGTACGACGGGGTGTTCGCATAAAAAATTGGCGGTCCGCGATAGCGGACAACCGACCTTATACACCCCTGGCACGCGCAGACCTCGGCGAGCTCCAACCCACGGACCAGTTCGGGTTCTAGCTAGTTGGTGTCCCCGTTGCCGCTTTGGTGTCCTGTGGGCGCCGCCAATAATGCGAAATAATGACACGTTGTTACAATTAGTAAAAAAAAAAAAAAAAACGACTGAGCCACCAACTTGTGACGCTAAGTTCAGCACTACCGCGCCCCGCGACTTTTTTCAATATATGTGGCCCAAGCTCTGGTACGGTCGCTACTGCTCCCAAAGAAAAATCTGTGATGGTATTTACAAGGTGCATCGCCGTAAGGCGCGAGAAAGCTATGATCCGCCCCGACTGACTTTGCACGAGCGCCGCAGGTGCGGCGAGACAGTCTGCAAGGTAAATATACCTGGTAGCGAAGCTTTCATAGGAGCCCATACGTTCAAAACATGGCGGTCCATCGGCGGTTCATGGGGCTTAGCGCCATCTGTATGTGGTGGGAACACTTCCGGCGGACGAAAAAATAATGTGACGCCATGTCCGTTAAAAGCAGAGGTGACGTCATTTTGTTTTCGCAGGCGCGAAATTTGTTTTGTTGTCCTTCCTTTGGAGCTATATATTCAAATGCCCCGCCATTCGACTTGATGGGCGTTTCGAGCTTTCAACGTGGAAAGCGATGAAGGAAGAGGCCAGCCGTACGGTTGTCGAAATCGCATCCCTGCACAGAGCATACTTTCT
Source organism: Dermacentor variabilis (assembly GCF_050947875.1). Lineage (NCBI taxonomy): Eukaryota > Metazoa > Arthropoda > Arachnida > Ixodida > Ixodidae > Dermacentor > Dermacentor variabilis. Next base: position 146,505,433 of record NC_134576.1, on the reverse strand, counting down.
TTGGAGGCCGACGAAAGCTTTAGGTGTATAGTGTTGATCCTATTGTCGGATGCCAAGCCCGTCGGCCAGCGCAGTCTCACGAAAACAACTACACAATTATCTGGCGGTCGTAACTCACTCCTTTTAACTGAACAGATTAAGAAGCGATGAAGCTACCCACGTCACCAAATTCAGACAAACTTCGACAAGCAAGAAAGCACAAACTGTGAGGGGGGCGTATTTCAACAGGTGAACTTTACGAGTGCGCCTTTCTGCCCATTTCAAGACGTGCATTGCATTGCGAGTGATAGTGGCGTCAACGCCCCCTGTAGCGATGGGCGCTGAAAAGAAATGCATTTATTAATAATATTAAAATTAAACTTGTATTTTCTTAACTCGTCACGAATATATAAAAATGACTAGGAATTTTATTTTCGTTGAATGAATCTAACTGTGTCTCGTTTGAATTAAAAAACGCGTTTTTCTTTCCCAATGTTTGTTCCCTCCAAACATAGTCGCGCTTCAATCGCTGCTCCCATAACCCCCCATGCTGATGTCGGTGACAATCTGTACTGAACCGCTTTTCGCCCGAAGCTTCGCGACCTATTTGAATCGACCTTGCAGTCTGTCCGACACAGCGCTCGCCAAATCATGCGTCGTGCCCGCTGCTTCACCTATTTTACGGCGCCGGCAGCCTGCGTCCGAGCGTAAACAAACTCGATCCCACTACGCAATGCCGGCGCGCCTAGGGACAAACGCCTACAACCAACACCCTCTAGAGAACTAGGAGGTGTTGCTACAACACGCGCTAGGAAACCTCCTCGGTAGTGCCCAGGCAGAGTCATGTATTCAAGTAGCAAAAGCCCCCAGATTTTCTCTCTCGCTCCCGCTCTTACTCGCGCCTGCGCACAAACGGCTGGCGATCCCTCTAATGAACGTCTCTGTACGTGACTCCACCTTTGGCGCCACCGGACGTCGCACTGCTACTGCTTAAGTGGCCGCAATGATTTCGCATTCATGCACGTATATTCGGATAACTAAATGCCCCTTGATTTTTTTTATCAAGCCAATGTTCCTGCGGTTCATGTTTTATGAAAGCTTGAAATATTTTTGCAGCGATAGGTAGTGTTCGAATCTGCGTCCCAGCGACGGCTCCCTACAAGAAACACGAACCGATCTCGAAGGCCATTGATTCTTCAGACGCCGCTGATTCCGAATTCGATTGTCGATTTTATGGCTAGTAGGCCTAATACGGCTCAACTTCACTGGTGAAGGCACGTAAAGTTGATTACTCAAAACTAAGCGCGACAAATTGCGGCCTGCTAATAGAATAATCTCCAAATTGTAATTAAACGCGAGAACACGAAAGCCAAAATTATACGTGTTATCATAAAATGGTACATTTTATTTTAATATTTATTATAGCTTTCCATTGTCGCCGTAGTGGCGCTGCGAGCGCAAGACGCTATCCGCAAACTCAAAGCCATATTCTAAAGCTATTCATTCCTGCGTGTCCCAACGCTAACACTCGCAAAGCTCTTTGGGGCCCCTATTCTAAAAGCCTTTATTATACAACAACATAAGGGCGTGGATTCGAGTTAGCTAACTCCGCCTTAATACCAAGGGTCGAGGGTCCGTAGCCTTTCTTACTATCGTGTGGTCGCGCCGCCAACACCGGATTTTCCGCCTCATGAGCCACTTCATGCTTTCGCATTAAAATGTTGAAATCTAGTGACTGTAGGTAGTGAATTTTCGATTTAGGCCATCAATGTTTTAATAAAGATAATTGAAAATGGCACATTTTCAGAAAACGAAACTATGAAGTTTAGAACTTTGTAACTCAGTAATGAAAAACGATATCACAATTTGTAAATTGCATATAATGATACATCTAAATCGGACGAAATTGATGTGTTATACATGGCTCTTAAATAAGCCACTAATGTGTAAGTATGTGTAAGTAGTGCGTTTGCAAAATCCTTGTAAACAGTGCAACGAATTCGCGTAAGGTATAAATTGATATATCAAGCTTCTTCGTTTTGTATGCTCTAACGAATGCAGTTTACAGAACTGCGATATCTGTTTTTGGTGCAGAGCTAAGAATTTGTAAACTTCGTGCTACCGTTTCTTTCAAGCTTACCAATTTTTTGAAAATTCCATTATACAGTTAAGGCCTTAATCAAAGTTCCGCTTCCCGTAGTCACTAGAATTTAACATTATCTCTGAAACAACAAAAACACGCACGCTATACAGCCGCCGCCAAATTGAGGCGCTCACATCTCCACTGGCTGCACGTCACATCTTGTCTCGTCAATAAAGTATCTGGTTACATGTAATCGGTTACTGAAAAAAAGTAATCGATCAATTACAAAGCTACCTAACAATTTTATTAATTACAAGTAATTAATTACATTTCATTCGTTACGCATACGTCTGATTGACGCATGTGCCGTACTCAGTGAACGCACGGGTTCGTCGCCAATGCTCCCTCGACAACCGTCACGCCTCGGCTTCGTCCTTGTGTCGTCACTGCGCCTGAATCCGGTGCCTGCATTTCGGCATAGCTCCTGAGCGATGCAGTGCATAAACAGAAACATTGCACGGCACTAAAGCTGTGGCATATATGCGATGCATATAGGCATAGACATTGCATGATATGGCACGTTACAGGTGAGGACGAAATTAAGCGCAATTGCGCGCATCGCATTTATTTGTGCAGCGTTTAACGGACCGCTTCACATTGATTCCGACACACGAGTTGGATCTGTTCTGCTTTCCTTTTTTTTTTTCATTTTTCTTTTCCTTTCTTTTTTTTTTTTTTTTTTGAACACGTTCCGAACGTATTACAACGGACGGCTGTGGAGATATTCAAGCCGGTTAATCAAAAGTTTATTACGACGACTGTCGCTCCAAAAGTTCTCTTTATTTTTCATCTTTATCTACGCCCCAAAACACCGATGATGCTGAACAAAATGAGAGATTCCACGATGTCCCAGTGAGTGACTTATGCTGAAAGCTGCCACACACTGCGTTTCCCTCCGCAGCATAGACGACTGTACAACAGAGCCAGGGTATGCAGGGCACCGACTCGCAGCTCTTGTATGTCGTTTGCTCTGAAGGGAGATACGAGCAGGACGGCCGATCATTAGCAGAAGGAAGGAAAAAGAAAAGACAGCATGATAACAGTCTGCACAATAAACAAGACAATTGAAAGAGATTTAAAAAAAGAAAGACACTTGCTTACGTCGGCACATTTTTTGCCTTAAACGCGAGAAATTAAGGTTTATTTGTGCTTATTTTCTTCCTTGTAGTATCAATTTCTCTTCCCCGTCATTGTTGGAGGTCTAGCGCGTAGGTTCCGTTTCAGTGAACAGCCATTGTGAGATAAAATTGAGCGCCTTGTCAATCTTTGCTCAGTGGCCCATCCATATGCAGGACGGCGCCATGCAGTCTTACATTATTTAATGAGAGAAATGCATATCGATCGGGACAGGCATTTACTTGCGGAGTGGGTGGACGTCGGGCGGAGGTGAGCACCACCAGTGTGGACGTTTTGCTTTTCGCACTCAAAAAACCAAGTTGGCGCACGATAAGTGGGTAATGCATTCACTTGGCGTTTATCCGCGCTGTCAGTATTTACTCGAGGCTCAAAGGTGGAGCTGCCAAGTATGGGCAATGAGATGGTTGCATTAACAATTATTGCTCAGCATAGCAACTTTTTTTAACTATTGCTGTAGACTTAAACACCAAGTACAATTCTTCAATTATTAAATTTGTTTGTAGCAAATGTGCATCTTTTATGGGCGCTGTACTGCTGCTACTGAGTGGGATGAGAGACCTACCTCTGTGAGGCACTCATTACTCTTGACCCTGTATGACCTTGAGATTTTATATAGTTAGAATAATAATAATATATGGGGTTTTACGTGCCAAAACCACTTTCTGATTATGAGGCACGCCGTAGTGGGGGACTCCGGAAATTTCGACCACCTGGGGTTCTTTGACGTGCACCTAAATCTAAGTACACGGGTGTTTTCGCATTTCGCCCCCATCGAAATGCGGCCGCCGTGGCCGGGATTCGATCCCGCGACCTCGTGCTCAGCAGCCTAACACCATAGCCACTGAGCAACCACGGCGGGTGATATATAGTTAGAAGAAACAAATCCAAGTTCAAATAATTTTCCGGGCCCCCGTGGTTCACCATCTGTGATTCAGAAATAGGTATATGTCTTTTCAATATAAAAATAACTGACAGACGCATTTCCAGGCTCTTTCATTTATTGTAATAGTAATTCGCAATATACATACGGGGTGTCCCAACTATCGTGCACTAAAATATGCAAATGCCACGTAGCTGGACAGAGCCAAGGTAATGTTGTTTGCCGTCGCATAAAGATACTCAGATTATTTTTTGCATTCCGCCTGATTACATAATTAGTCTTAATTAATTAATCAACTTGCGTGTTCAGCCAGCACGTTTGTTGCACGTGCTTGCTGCTGACATCATAGTTGTGCTGTTCTAATCTTTTGTAGAAATCGCCCGTTTCACCGATGTGCACGTGTTCACAACCAGCGCAAGGACACGACACCCGGGAACTTCTCTTTCGCGAGCTTGTTTTTCACCGTCACCATTGCGCGTCTGGGCTCGCGCGTAGGGACATGTGCGACGTCGACTTCGTACGACCGGAAGGTTCGGGGCACGTTTTCGCCTACGCCGGGGACGCGTGGCATCGGAATCGTTTTATTTTTCTCTTGTCGTTGGGGCTGTGGTGACGCCGGATGAGCCAAGCGATTTTCGACAGTTTGGATGAACGAGCTGTGGTGGCTCGAAGACGACAGGTCGCGGCGCTCGGTCCTCCGGGGTTGAGCCGAGTTTTTCTGCACGGCGTATACGAGCGAGGCGACCACCGATTTCGTGCGACAGGTCGGGTGCACGGAACTGAAGTTGAGGTACTACACACGCCGGTGTGCGTGTCCTTTCTGAATACGCTGAACGATATCCTATTACCGTCCCGTTTTACAGTTGGGTGTCTAGAAAAGGCAAGCGCCCGTCGGCTTCTTCCTCTGCCGTGAACTGTATGGCCGGTTCTATGCTGTTGAGATGCAAAGGAAATGTGTTGAAAGCCGTTTTTTTTTTTAGTCACGCAGAAGCAATCGTTCACGCACTAAAGGAAGATCTTTGGACGTGGTGTGAAGTTGGAGAGGGCGCGAGACTAGTGACTCCATTGTCAAGTTCGCTGCGGTGACTGAAATCGAAGCACCCATTGCCGTTCCATGGACCTGCTTAAGTATGTTTTTCTAGAACGTGAAATATGTATTGCCCAGACAGAGCTGCAGAAGTTCGCGTAAGTCTGGAACGTCGATCGGGATTCTTTGCGGTAGGGTTGGGTCTGATTCGAACGCATCTGTGCAAACCTTGATGGCGAGCTCTGTCGGCACGCTCGTGAAAAGCGATTTCACATCAAAGGACATCAGGATTTCGTCGTCGTCGTCGAGAAATGTGTCGCGAACTTTTTTCGACGAAGTGGTACGAGTTCTGTACGTGCGTTTCACTTTTGCCGACTAAAGAGGAGACAGGTGCGGTGAAGACAATTCGACAGCTTGTGCATGAGGCGAGCGGGTGAAGTCGATGATTGTGCGCATCGCATGAAGGAAGGAAAAAGATAGGGAGCATGCCGCAACGCGACTGAAGCGAAACCCGGTGGACCAACACGTGATCACACGTCAAAGTACGCGGTTGGTTTTAGTGTTTCCGCTCTGCAGACAGAGCCACGGCAGGGCAGCTGAACAAGCGCGCACCGAATAAATAATAAACAAATAATAGCTACTGGGAACCAAACGTCTCAGCAAATCTCGATTCTTGCTCCGTGATCTTGACGCAAGAGGTCACGTGCTGGGCCACCACTGTGGCTTCACGGAGCGTTCACTTGCCAAGGCTGGCTGCGTGACGTAATGCTCCCCCCTATATTTTCTCCTTCCTTCACGGCGCATCGGGACGCCTGCTTTCTGTGTCTTGGGTAATCCATACAGAGCGGGCGCGGAACCGTTGTTGGACACAGTGAAAAAGTAAAGGGACTTCTGCTGTTGAGGAACAAAGTGGAACACGTCAGCCAATAGTTTCGGCAAGTCTCTTTGCAGTTTTAGAGTGCGATCACGATTCAGGGGGATGTATACGTTCCTTCGTCCTCAAGCATACTTCTCATCTTGTTTTTCTAGTCCCGTTTGTCCAAGGCGACCGTCCGCGGGAAGTATCACGATGTCCTCGTTGCTCTTTTCAGAGCCTTTCGTTCTTCAGGCATCAGCGGATCCCGTCTCTGATGGCGGTTGAAGAGCACGCTGACGACGCGGGTGCGTGCTTCTTCGGGGCGGGCCGGCTCGGCACCGCATTTTCCACGGATCTCTTTTTCACGTCCGGTTTTGGAGCCAAGTTGAGACAGCTCGCCCACTTTGTGTGCCCGTAAGGTTGGACACAGAACTGCGGTGAGGAACCTTGGAAGGATCCTTACGATGAGGTAGAACCCTTTGAAGCTTGTTTTCATGCACCGCTCCATCATGCCACATTTAAGTTCCCTGTGTATTTTAATCACTTCCAATCATGGCTGCGTGGCTGCTCTGGGTAGTGTACAGGTCCATGAAGAAATCATGTGCTTCCTTTACAATATCACACACATTTACCTCACCCTGCCTGTCTTTCAGTGCATATACGTCCCGCTCTTTCCTCTGCCAAGCGTCCTTCTCGTTGACTGCACGCTGCCCCCATTTTTCACTGCTTCATCAATTGCTCTATGTAGTACATATACTCTATTACATAAGCATGCGCCACGCCCAGTTGGAGTCTGGAACATACACGCCTGTAAAAGCTGTATGGAGGTCGGTAAACAAACGTTATCGCGTTTCTGTACTTCTAGTTCTGTGACAGCTGTAGCCGGGCGCTGCTGTGCATGTGTCGGGACAGTCCTTGGACAACGCCTGGCGGGAGTGGGTCCTCGATAAACGCGACCGTTGGTTGGGCAACACTCGCTGCACTGGATATCGCGGAAAGCGGGTCTTCCAAACGCAGAGCTTGACATATACAGCGTGTCCGATATATGTATACTCTCATCGGTAATATATAGTGTGCCGTCTGAACTATAGGGCCGACGCAGTTCAACTACGTTGCACGTGGCCGATCGGAAGGTGTGTGCCGCAAATGCGGAGGCACCGTCGTGTATATACAGAACAAGCGCCGAGTAATGACAAGCTCGTTTTAAAGAGAAAATTACTTGAGTTGTATTAATTAGCTTTCTACAGTATCAGCAAGAGAGGTACTCTTACAGTGAAAAGAGGCTTGGTAAGTAGAAAAATACGCAAGAACCTTGAGACAGGTGGCGATGCCACGTTGGAGTTACCGCACCAGTTCGTCGTGACGTCATAGATTTTGACGGGGACTGCTCAGGAGTATTTTTTTTTTTACGTAAAGGTGAACCGTCGGCTTTTCGAACGTGTACAAGATAGCGGCCCTGTACGCTGTGTTCTGAAAGTGCCAAGGACTGAACGTAGCAAGTTTTGGAAAAAAAAAACATTTACTGAGCCACCATACGGCCCGAGTGCTACACCACACACACGGCTCGATATTATTAATCATGACCGTATAAAGCCAACTTTCTTCATAGTCTCTTGGCTACTGGGGGCGAGCTGCGCCACTGGAAGAGCTGGCGCCACTGTCGGCGTGACGTGGCATGAGGGATCACGTGGACACAGCGGCCGCGTCGGCTGCTTCGAAAGCGCCGAAGCGAACTGAAAACGAAAGTTTATAGTCCTACCTGCGCTGCGGTTCTAATTAAGCGGTGAGGCTTTCCCGCCTTGGGTGTCTGCTTGACAACATTTGAAATCACTATAATAGGAAGTGGCTGCCTTTGGAGGCGTGCAACGTGGTAGGCTGCTGCTCGGTGCCGCAGTGCCGGACGTACGCAACGGAGTCCGGTGTCAGCCTTATTCACACGTAGCCGCAGGACAAGAAGCTCCGTGAAGCTTGGCTCGCGAAACTTAGAACCGGCAAACAGCAATCGGCTACAACTCGGGTATGCAGCAAGCACAGACGCGAGGAATATTTCTGCTACGGCGCCGGGATTGCGATGTTCGGTGAGTAGCAGAAAACGCGCACTGAGACGTTCGCCCGCGCTCCCTGCCCGGCTAATGTCACGGTGATTTGGTCTATGAACTTGTTGATGCTAGACACTGGCAAGTCCACTGGAATGGAAAGGGAGTGGTAAGAAGCACATTAAATAAAGGCATGGCATATGGTCATGTTTGTGTTATGAATTAACGCACTGGATTACGAAAAAGAAGCGGCGCGAAATCGCTTGCTGACTGCATACAGTGCGACGCAACTTTATAAATAATATTGAAACGTCTAAGAATTTAGAAGAAAAAAATATTGAGTCGTCGCGACGGCACATCAGAGTCGCCGTAGGCGTCGAATTCCCTTGTTAAAACGAAATTGTGTTTGAACAGCTCTGATAACGTCCACGCAACAATGGTTGCTTGTGGACTGTTAAATGCTTATATGCTGCGGCCTAAAGCTCACAGCTCGGTGAGGAAATGCTCTCAGTGAAAGCGGAAACATTGTGCGCGCACATGCAGACGCGCAGTCGGTCGCCGCAAACCCGCGGTGTAATCGGTGCATGCATTGATGATTCGTTCTGTTGTACGCCATCTGGTTATGCAGACCGCCCACTGTAAGCACACATTTCGCATAGTTTGCGCTCAGCGATTGCCGACCTTTCACGCAAGAAGCCGGTTCGGGAGACTCCATCGCGGCGACCGCGCGCGCGGTGGCGTTCACTGTGCGTATTCGGTATAGAGATGGCGTCTGTAAACGATTGTGTGCTTTCAGTCTGCCCAATGTTGTTATTTCGACAGTAATAATGTTCCCTCGTTTTGAGAGCACTTACAGAAATGTACAGGAGGGCTGCCGCGTGGTGTTTTTATTAAGCGCCGTAAGCCAAACCTATGAGGAGCGCGGCGCGTGATTCCTCATATACTACGCAAGGGAGGCGCTTCCGACAGATGGCGACTCCGTAAGTCCTCGCCCCCAGTATATATATATATATATATATATATATATATATATATATATATATATATATATATATATATATATATATATATATATATATTCAAAAAAATTTTCAAGCTATATATAGCTTGAATTTTTTTTACAGTTTTAATGTTTTAAATATGAAAGGCACATCGGACGCGAGTTGAACCGAATGCATAATGTTGGCACTGGCCTAGAGTTATTCCGGCTATCTTTATTTTCCACTTAACTAACGGATTAGTTATGTTTAATTAATCAACCTTTTAAGTACTGAATGCATGCCTTAAGTGCGATACGCAAAGTTGTAGAGCACCTTGAGAAACCTCTCAATAAATTGTTTCCAGCACGATATATCTCGCGAGGTCCTTTTTTTTTCCGCGTTCCAAAGAAAGCCCGCGAAATGTGAAAAAATGCCACCAGACGGGGCGCTTGCGCACTGTTATCGGGCTGCTCTCGAACGTGCGATGGATGAACAAGGTCGGCTGCAGCGAGACTGGCCCGCGACAGCGCGTTGTGCCTGGTGTAGGCATCTGGGCATGCAGCTCTTATCGCATGACGGTGCAAGTGCATGTTGCTGGCCGTCAGTCTCTGAGAGAGTGCGACCGCAGCTGTTCCAGTTTACGGGATGTAGACCATACCTTATGTACCTCGTTTGAACCAATCCCAGCGAAGTGCAATATATCCAGTGCTCCTCAGGCGCCCGTATACCTGCGTGTTATATCCACAGCAACGCTATTTGACTGTGACCAAGGTTGAGCAGCAGACATGGCTTACTCCAATGAGGAAAGAGCAGATATGGTTTTGGCTCTATAGGTGCGTCAAGTGGACATAGAAGGCGCACAGTCAGTGACGTAGCTAGGTCGTCTGGCACCCGGGGCCCATAGGTTGTATTCAGGAAGGCGAGAACATCGAACATTTACAGGGAGTGGGGGGTGATGTTTCAGCACCAGCACAGTTGCCTTGGACTCCTCGCCAATTTGCTTTCGTTCCAAGAGATCGCTAATGTAGTATTTATACAGGCTGTTTTATTTTCCGCAGCAAATAGCACAGGGCGCTGCACTGATAACTTGTGATAGGCGCATTAGCACATTGTCATAATATATGGTACGCGGGAGTGGAAAATATAAACATAGGAAGGCAGTGCGCCGTGCGGGGACGAAGAGGACACCGACTCTTTGCAAATACCCGCGAGAGCCATCATCATCATCGACGTCGATTTGGGAGCGTCGGCAGTGGCGCCTCAAAAAGCGTGGCGCGAGAGTGTGGCCCGTGGCGCGAGCGGTGTGCGAGGTTCGGCGTTCGACGAGAAACAGCTTCCTCGCTGGGCGTCTCGCGCGCCGATACGCCACACCCGAGTCAACGCTGTCGCCCGCTGGGAGGTGTTGCGTACTCCAGGGTAGCGTACTGCTGCCGAGAAGTAGCGGCGCCTGCCTATCGAAGCTCGACCGACATTACTTATTGGGTAGCGTGGCGTTGTCGGCGGGCTGCAGGCATCCGGTAGATCATGGCGACCAAGCAGGGGCGAGACGATTTGCTAGTGCGAAACTTGCACGGTTTATTCAAAGGTAGTTGAAAGAAAATAAGAGAAGCATGAAGTAGGAAGTATATCAAAAGTACATTTCGGAGCCCCTTAAATAGGCTCTCTACAAGTGTGGGCAGGACCTTGCTTCAGTCGATGACACGTGACAGGCACAGAGAGAGGGCCCCTCCTCCTGCATTACCCAGCACGGGAAGGAGAAGTCGATCCTCTTTTCGACGAATCCGGGGAGAAGGTCGGGTGAATGACCTGTCGCCCGTGGGCTCCGGCCTAGTAGAGGGTAGGAAGATGACGTATCGCCCGTGGTGTCCGACCAAGTAGAAGGTAGGGGGATGACGTATCGCCCGTGGTGTCCGACGCCAACCCTAACAGCATCTCCGGCGGGGGACGAAGATCCCGACGTGTAGGTGCCAGCAGCCGCTGTACGAGGGATCGGCGTTTCGGTATCAGGATTCCCCGTAGAGGTCACGAACCCTTCGTTCGTAGCAGGTAGATTCCGAGGAGTGGTGATCCGTCCTCGTGGCGCTCTGGTGATTTTTCTCCCTGGTCCGGTCCGGTGAAATTGGTCTTGCAAGCAGGTCTCGCAAATTTTCGTCTCCTGCGTGGGCAAGCAATCACCCCAGAACAGTGCCGGACCCACAACCACAAAGCAGCGAGCACAAGGCCACTCTACCCCAAGACACACCCGGCTTTTAACAAAAGAAGAAAACCCGCTACACCTTTCCCATTTCTATACGCGCGTCCTCCCCCCTCAACACTAAGAACAGCCATTTCTTGAAAGCGTTAAGACGTGGTTATGAAAATCAGCTAACAATCGGCTTCACTTCGGAAAACCATATGAATGCACGAAAATAATGCCACGGAAACCCGGATGAGCATGAGGCTTTCGATACTCTACGGGCAATGACTTAAACCGTCGGCATTTTTCGTCGGCTACAAGAAGGGTAAGAAGCTTACTCTTCTTGTAGCGAATATCGAAGGTGTACTGTTAAAGAGCCAAGCTCCAGCGCAAACGACGACCGTTTTTCGTAGACACGGACTGCAGCCATGTGAGGGGACAGTGATCAGTCTCTATGGTGAATCTTGAGCCAGCGATATAGCAAGCTAGCTTCTGTACCGCCCAAACTACGCAGGCGCATTCCTCTTCTGATGCACTGTATGCTTCCTCACGAACTGAAAGCTTTCTACTGGCGTACAGTACAGGGTGTTCGTTCTCGTCATCTCTCTTTGGACAGAGCACAACCCCCATACCCCTGCCACTGGCATCACACTGAAGAATGAATGGCTTAGAGTAGTCGGGCGCGTTTAACACTGGCTGACTCGTTAGTGCGTTCTTCAGCATACTAAAAGCCTTTTCTTTTGCGTTATCCCACTTTACCGTTTGTAGTTCTGTTTTTCTGAGAGCATCCGTTATAGGACTCGCAATCTCGGAATACCGCGGGATATATCTTTGGTAATAACCTGCCAAGCCAAGAAATGATCTGATGTCCCGCTTGGTGCGTGGTTGCGGGAAGTTGTCTATCGCGGTCAGTTTAACCTCGGAAGGCCGACGATGGCCTTGCCCTATTACATGACCTAGATAAGCTACCTCCGCGCGCCCTAGTTGGCATTTGGGAGCCTTAACAGTTAAGTTGGCCTCTCGTAGACGACACAACACGGTTCGCAGCTGTTGCATATGGTCCGCCCATGATGAAGAAAAGATAGCTATGTCATCGAGATAGGGAAGTGCAAAGTCCTCCATTCCTCGTAGCACCTGGTCCATAAGGCTAGAGAAGCAATATGGCGCATTCTTCAATCCAAAACTCAGGACTTTCGGACGAAAGGTTCCCATCGGGGAAATAAACGCTGCAAGCCTGTTTGCCCTCTCGGTCAACGGAACCTGCCAATACCCTCTGACTAAATCGAGCGTAGAGATGAAATTGGCACTGCTCACCTTTTCAAGCCTTTCCTCGATATGCGGTATTGGATAAGTCTGGTCCTTCGTGATTAAATTTAGCCTGCGGTTGGCCGCGGCTAAATGGCCGCGGCTCTTTTCCTGGGACCTCAACCAAGATAAGAGGCGAGGTATAATCACTCTCTCCTGGCTCGATTACACCTAGCTCTAACATCTTGTTTATTTTAGCGGCCATGACTTCACGTTGACGAGGCGAAACGCGATAAGCTTTCGAACGAACTGGGTCCGACGAGGTTAACTCGATATCGTGAACGATCGCAGTTGTCCTGCCCGGTGTATCTGAAAATACGTCTTTAAATTCAAACACGAGTTCCCTCAGCTCGGCCCTTTGATTGGGATTCAACTCCGCCTGTTCTACTAACTTAACAATAGTCTCGTCAATGTCTTTTGTCTCCGTCACTGCTGTTAACTCTGGAAAGTCGACAGGCATTTTCTCAGGTTGGTTAAGGGACATGTTCACAATGGCTTCCCTCTGCCTGTAGGGTTTAAGTAGATTTCTATGGTACACTTGTGGTGTCCTTCGTTTTCCCGGTACCGTAATTACGTAGTTTGTTTCAGATAATTTCTGAATTATGTCAACCGGCCCTTCCCATTGAACCTCTAGTTTGTTTTTCAACGAGGGTTTCAGGATCTATAATATTTGGGGTTTTTACGTGCCAAAACCACTTTCTGATTATGAGGCACGCCGTAGTGGAGGACTCCGGAAATTTTGACCACCTGGGGTTCTTTTACGTGCACCTAAATCTAAGCACACGGGTGTTTTCGCATTTCGCCCCCATCGAAATGCGGCCGCCGTGGCCGGGATTCGATCCCGCGACCTCGTGCTCAGCAGCCCAACACCATAGCCACTGAGCAACCACGGCGGGTTTCAGGATCATTACCTTTTCCCCCACTTCAAAGCGTCGCGTGCGAGCCGTCCTGTCATAGTAACGCTTAGCCTTGCTTTGTGCTTTACGCATTTCCTGCTCAACAATCATTGTGGCAAGGCTTACGTTTAACAACTTTCTCCTACATTCTGCCTCTTGCGACATTTCAGGTTCCGCCGCTTTCCTGGTTTTTTCATTAGCTGGCGTACTTTCCGCCTCATCCCCTATAGGGCTATCCTGTTCAGTACTGGTTGACGAATCAGCTGTCAATCCTGTTTGTTTCACCACTGGACATTCATACACTGCTTTGGCCGCGAGCTCCTTTGCCTTGGTACGAGTTAGGGCTTGCACTGTTCCCTCACTAAACCCGATTCCCTTGCGTCGTAGCAAATCCTCTGATTTGTTAGAAAACAAATATGGGTACTGCGGCGGGAGATGTGCCGAGACGGCGGCTTCAGTGTGCAGTACTCCGAAAGGGCCTTCAATACGAATTTTGGTCACCGGGAGACAAACACTGGAGGCCTCTACGGCTTGCCTTATCGAAGCACATTCCCCCGTGAACTGGTCTGCCTCTACGTACGACGGATGCACTACGTCCATTGTGGCTGTCGAGTCGCGAAGCACTCTACACGGTTTGCCGTTTACCACGAGGTCTCGAATGTACGGTTCGAGCAAGTTCAGATTCTCTGCGTTACTACTTAGTGACATCAACACTAGTTTGGGATTTCTGCACCCCACGGAGATATGCCCCGTTTGCTGGGAGTTGTAGCAAACTACTGGTTTCTTGGCCTCGAAAGCCCTTTTCTTTTGCCTTCCTGCCCTTTGTTCGGGTGACTCCTTTTCTCCCTCGCTTTCCTCGTCACTAGTTTTCACCGAATCTGACCCTTCCATTGTTTTATACCGACTCGACTTTGACCATCGCTTTGGCTTGTCGGGTCTGTATTTATTCACCTCCTTCTTAGGAGCTTCGTTGCCTTCGTCCGCACGGCGAGTTACGTACTCCTCAGCGAGATCGGCCGCTCTCGAAACAGTGTCTACGCCTGGCCTATCCTGAACCCAATACTTGATGTTTACTGGCAGCCGGCGGTAGAACTGTTCTAAGGCAACGCACTGCATTGTCTTTTCGGCATCGCCGAGTGCACCCTCTTCTCTGAGCCATTCCTTCAGGTTTACCTCCAAGGTGTATGCAAAATCTGAATATGACTCACTTTGGTCTTCTCGACTTCCCTGAACTTTCGCCTGAATGCTTCAGCTGATAATCTATACTTTTTAAGCAGATTTGCTTTGACTTCATCGAAGTCCTCTGCTTCTTCTTTCCCCATGCAGGCGATAATATCAGCTACCTCACGTGGCAGTAACGTAAGCAAGCGTTGCGGCCACGTGTTTCTCGCGAATATTGCCTTCTCACACGTGCGCTCAAACTGTACCAGAAAAAGACCTATGTCCCCTCCTACTGCGTAGGGTGCCATCAAGTCTGTCATTCTGCGCTCGATTTCACGTGCCTCTGTGCTAGGTCTTTCGCTATTTTGTGCTTTCAGAAGCTCAATCGCTAGGCGCTTCATTTCGAGGTCGCGCTCCTCCTTGGCCTCACGTGCTGCCAGCTCGCGCTCCTCTTTCTCCTCTAGGCGCTTACGCTCTTCTTCTTTCTCTTTAATGCTCTCGAGGCATTCCGTCAGTTCCTGGTCGTCTGCCCCGGTCGCTTCGATCGCCTCAATGATCTCCGGCTTTCTCTTTGATTCGGCAATTTGGAGGCCCAACTCTTTGGCCAAGCTCAACAATTCCGGCTTCTTTAGTGCCTTCAAGTTCATGGCTGCCCTTAGTGCTGCTAAACCTTCACTCTATATATCCTTGACGTACTCAAACTTCCGTCAACGGTTTAAAAGAAAAATCACTGCTATGTACTTTCCAAAAAACACGTAAAAGCCAAGTGATATCTCAGTGAAGAAAAGCCGTGCACTCACCATATGCAGTCATGATCCAGACACCTTCCTTCCGAACGTTGTTGCTAGGACGAAGAGGCTACGATCTTGTAGTTGTCGTCCAAGTTGGGGTCTCCAGGATTCCGTATCCCAATCGCTGCCAGCCAATTTGTTGCGCACTCCAGGGTAGCGTACCGTTCTGCTGCCGAGAAGTAGCGGCGCCTGCCTATCGAAGCTCGACCGACATTACTTATTGGGTAGCGTGGCGTTGTCGGCGGGCTGCAGGCATCCGGTAGATCATGGCGACCAAGCAGGGGCAAGACGATTTGCTAGTGCGAAACTTGCACGGTTTATTCAAAGGTAGTTGAAAGAAAGTAAGAGAAGCATGAAGTAGGAAGTATATCAAAAGTACATTTCGGAGCCCCTTAAATAGGCTCTCTACAAGTGTGGGCGGGATCTTGCTTCCGTCGATGACACGTGACAGGCACAGAGAGAGGGCCCCTCCTCCTGCATTACCGAGCACGGGCAGGAGAAGTCGATCCTCTTTTCGACGAATCCGGGGAGAAGGTCGGGTGAATGACCTGCCGCCCGTGGGCTCCGGCCTAGTAGAAGGTAGGGGGAACGACCTGTCGCCCGTGGGCTCCGGCCTAGTAGAAGGTAGAGGGAACGACCTGTCTCCCGTGGGCTCCGGCCTAGTAGAAGGTAGGGTGAATGATCTGTCGCCCGTGGGCTCCGACCAAGTAGAAGGTAGGGGGATGACGTATTGCCCGTGGTGTCCGACCAAGTAGAAGGTAGGGGGATGACGTATCACCCGTGGTGTCCGACGCCAACCCTAACAGAGGTTACCTCGCCCTGCTCTTCCGCTGGGCAGTGGTCCAGGAGGGCTGGCGGTCCTGAACCGGGGCGGTCGAGCGTTCGGGTGAGCGGTCACAGGGCTACCCCGCCAGCTGTGGACGCGACCCGGTGACTGCGGCCGTCCGACCCAGCCGTCCGACCCTGCCGTCCTACACGGCTGTCCGACCCACCGGCCGACACTGCTGTCCGACCCCACTGGCCAGCATCGGTTCCACGAGGTCTCAGACACGGCGACACACGCTTCCGCCGGAACTGTAGGCCAATCATAATCCACCGATCCATAGATATAGCGCATGTCGTCTGTGAGGCATTTTGGGAAACTGTCACGTGTGTGTGCCGTTATCTGTGTTGTGTACGTCAATACAAGTCTGATGTGTGTTTGTGCTTTCGCATGCTGCTTCTCCCTTTTTCTGGAGTGATCCGGCCCCAATAACATCACACACATCTGCTGTCAGCCTGTAAAGGCTTGGCAAACAATACAGATAAAGTTTTAATTAGCAATATTAGAGGCGGCATTGCATTTGCGAAATTGAAGCCCGACAGTCATATGCTGCCCAACAAAAACTTCACAAAAATCGTCGTAGGTACTACGGCGTGCAGTATTTTGGCTGTCGCCAGCCCTGAACCCAAACGAAAATTGAGTAGTGTGTCAGTGACGCTGATCTCTCCACCCTATCAGAAAACGCCAGCTGCTTCCTTGCTGCGCGGGCGCCAATGCCATGACAATCACGAGTTCTCTTCATTCTGATCCATAACGCCTTTCTTTATTTGCTGCTGTTGGAAAATATGATCATCCGAACTGCGGTTCCGCCACAAGATTGGAAACGGAATAGAGCACGCTCCGCCGTCGATTCCTGGCCTCACTATGCAAAAAAATGCAAGGCCACCACTAGGCCCGTGCCAGCGAAAGCTTGTGCTACTGTTGGTCTGCACTCGCAATGGAGAGGATAGAGAGATCGACGTCACTGATGCACTATTTCATATTTCTTTCGCTACTGCCATACTGGGCCGCCCGCAGTGCCAAAATACTGCACGCTCTAGCACCCAATACGATATTGTTTAGAGAAGTTTTTGTTGAGTTCATGATATGAATTTAGGTCCTCAATTCCCGAATTGCAATGTTTACTCTATAATTGCTAATTAAGCTGTTATTTAAGATATCCTTATTAATAATCTGGCATATATTGCACTATGCCGAGTTCTTATTGGTTACAAAGGCACATAACCTGGTAGAATACCGGGAGATATCCTCACAAAATTCACATTTTTGTAAAATTCCGTGTAGCTGAAACAGGACACTGTATTTGTGACCTGATGTCACACAACAACAACAACAGAAGGAGGAGGAGTGGAGGATGGAAAAAAAGGACAAGCGGACGCACGTCCAGTTTGCTGCCCTAGAAAGGGCGAGGTGTTTAAGGGAAGAAACGAGAAGGAGGGAAGCAGGTACTATCAGTGTGAGTACGTGCGCATGTCCATATCTTCGCGCCTATAATCGGCCACTGGGGCCAGTCGCTTTCATAATACGTAGCGGTGCCCGCGTCGCTTTGTGAGCCTGTGATGCATGGTGCCATGGTCCAAGAATCTTAGTCTCTGAAAATGGTCTGCTATCTAATCGGTTTAACACCGTCCGAAGAACCTCGCGTTCGATCTCATAGAGATTATAAAAACGCAACGCGTGCTTAATTGTCTCTTCACATTTGCACGAGTAACAAATAAGTGCGTCAGTCATTCCAATAAAGGATGAGTAGGCTTTCGTAAAAGCCACTCCTAACCAGAGGCGGCACAGCAAAGTTGCATCACGGCGGAAGAAGTTCGATGGAATCTGCAACCTCAATGTAGGATCCAGCCAGTGGAGACGCCAGTTGGAGATAATCGGGGTGTTCCACAAAGTTTCAGTCTTTGTTTGAGCAAGTAAACGACCCCTCGCAGCGTCTGTCATTGATAAGGGTATAGGAAGTATCACTTTTTCTTTATGAACTGACCAGGCGGCATCATCAGCAAGGTCATTTCCAACGATGCCACAGTACCCCGGAAGCCATTGGAAGATGATGTCATGTCCGTTTATGGTGGCTTGATGGAAAACCTCTCTGGTCTCAAAGACCAATTGTTTATGGGTCTTGCGTCGTAAGACTGACCTGCAGACTTTGAAGAGCTGCCTTGGAGTCACAAAAAAACGACCCAGTTTCGAGGTTTCGCTTGTGCGATGTAATTAACAGCGGGGCGTAGAGCGGAAAGTTCTGTTGCCGTAGAGGTCGTTATATGGGACACTTTCAATGTAATTTTGACTTGTAAGGCCGGGATGATAGCAGCGCCTGTGGAGCTGGTGGCTGAGACAGATCAATCAGTGTAAATCTGTGCTCTTTGTTCATATGTCTCGTTCAGTGATGACAGTGTGAACTGACGTAAAGACACCGTTGATTGACGGGTCTTCGTAATTCCCGGAATCGTGAGGCGTACTTGTGGCTGTCGTAGGCACCACAGGGGTCTTGCTGCTGGCTAAAGTCCGACAGAAGGTAGCCTTGATGTGCCACAACAAGTTTGGAAAATGTGGCTTGAGGTGTTTGTTCTGGCAAAGCAGCAATATAGTGACTGGGTAATGTGTGCTTTAAGGCTGTCAGTCGTTATATATGTTGGAACCGAGTGGTCTCTAATAAGCATGAGTGTTGCGTGAGTCGAGGCGCATTGTGGCAGTCCAAGAGATGACTGTAGAGCGTGGCATTGCAAACTTTTGAGGGTAAGAATGTTTGTTTTACATGTGTTCGCCAAAACAAGGCAAGCTGTACCGTAAAGAGCCAGGAAATAATGCTCTGTACAGCTGCAGCATGGACCGTACTGACGTGCCCCAGGTTTTTCCGCACAGGAACCTGGTTATATGTGCAATCGAAATTAGCCTCCGCTTCAGGTAGATGCAGTGGGGGCTCCATGAAAGGTCTCTGTCAATAATCACACCTAAGAAGCGGTGATACTTCTGGTGTTTGATACCCTTGCCATTGAGAGAAACAGGGAACGGTGCCATGGGTTTGCGCGTAAACGCGATTAACGCGCATTTTCGATGGACACGCTAAGGCATTGTTTGAAGAGATACGAACAAGTTCGGGTGGCTGCCCGCTGAATTCTTGCGCGCAGTTTAAGACGAGTAACCGCAGAAGACCAATGACAAATATAATCAGTGTACATTGGTAGCTGAATTGTCTTGGGTAATATTTCAGCAAGGCCAACCATAGTTAGGTTAAAGAGAATAGGGCTGAATACCCCGCCCTGTGGGACGCCACCGTTACAACAACAATATGACAAGGAGATAGCAGACAGTATTTTTTTAAATGCCGCGAAACTGATACAAAACTAATACAAACGATGCAAAACTGATAAATGGAACACTACACAACCATGGTGGGACATGAGCGCACCGCACGAGCGCCCCCCCTCCCCCCCCCCCCCGTTACTACGCCACTGCGCGCAGTTGAAACTGCAGCCACTTCACGGCTACTGTATGCCCTCCCTCTTGTGGCGCTGCCCCCACCCCGCCTGCGGAAACTGGAGCTGGAGCACCAGTCAGCAATACGGCTATGTCTTGGCGTTCCCCGAACCACACAAGTGGCCGCCACTTTGGCTGAGGCAGGTGCCTGGCCCTTGTCATTACTCTTCCTACAACAGGGGCTACGACACATTAATTGTCTACACCATGCCACAGATGGTTAAGCACTCCTGACCCGCCTACGCTCCCGGCCAGCATCACACATGGGACGGCTGTGTGGCCTCTATAAGGAAGTCATAGGGGACACGCCTGCAAACGCTGTACAGCCTCGCCCACCACATCGACCACCAATCCCTATCTCGACGGAGCTGCCAGGTGTCTCGAAGAACCGTTCCCCAACATGCGCCCTACAGCAGACGGCAGCCTCTCTCCTCCAAGAGAGACTTGGGGACCACCTTCACATCTTCGTCGATGGATCCGTGATACCGGAGACGGGCTCATCCACAGCAGCCTGCGTTGCACCGGCCCTACAAAAAAGCAAGCTGTGCCGTCTCCCGGGACATGCAAGCTCTACCTCGGCAGAGCTGGCAGGACTCCACCTTGCTGTGGACCTACTTGCAGAGGAGCTACCAGTGAGCCCGGCAGCCATCTTCTGCGACTCCAAGGCGGCACTGCTCTGCCTGCAGAACCCTGACAGGGCTAGCCTTGGGATTGCGCTGCTCTCTTCAAAACTGGCGGCCCTTCAGAACGCAGGATGTTCACTATCTCTGCATTGGCTACCGGCGCACGTGGGGATCCTGGGCAATGAAGAGGCGGACACTCTTGCAAAAAGTGCCAACCACTCGAGCGTCCCCCTCAGCGATGCTGTAACGGCCGCAGACTTCTCGAGACACAGGCTGCGCCGGCACATCATCGCCTGCCACCCGGACAAATGGGTATCCCTGGGCCAGCCTCCACGGCCTCTTCCACAGCACGGCCTCCTACGAAGGGATGCCTCGTTGCTGCTCCGACTGCGAGTTGGCTGCTACTGGACGGCAGCCCGCCGGCACCGCCTTGGGAAAGCCACCTCGCCAGCCTGTGCCTCCTGTGGTGAACCAGAGACTCTGGAGCACCTCCTGCTGGCCTGCCCTGCTCACCTGCAGCACCGCGGCTGACTTCTGCAAGTGTTCCATCGCCTGGGGCTCCCATGTTCACGACAGGAAGATATCCTCTTCCCCTATAGTAATCAGCTACCAGCCTTCCTAAGTGTCGTCGAGTACCTCGACTCGTCAGGGCTCTCGGCGAGACTATAGGAAATTTCTACACAGACGGATGGCCTAACGGCCATCCCACCACCTCGGGCTTCCTGATCCGCCACTACTTCGCTTCTGCTGGGCCACCTCCGATACGGTCTACCTCCAGGCTACTCCTCCGGTCGAATCCACTGGGCACTCTCTGCCGGGCTGCTCTCATGCTGCAAGGACGACCCTCTACTTTTCTCCCTCCTACCCTCTCTCTCTTTTAATCCCATCTCCCCCACCTTGCTGGCGCTGAGCCGTGCTCCCGCATGGGTTGCAGAAAATACTGCTAGTCTTTCCTCCTCCCCCTCAAGAACCACTTCTCTCTATTTCAGCGCTGGCATCCAGACACGCGTCCGCGCTCAATGACGATTGTGCGTGCAAATGAAAAGCTGAGACAGACTGGGACTTTTACGAAGAAGCGACATGAATCTTCAAATCTTGGCGAGGACGTGGAGACAGATATTCTGTCAAAGTTTTCTCCAGACCCACACGCAAGTGTTCGTAGTGTGGGTACTTAAGAAGAGGCAACTTCATCCGTACCGGGTGCAGCTGCACCAGATCACCGGATGTTGGAGCTCCTCGAATTCCAAAATCTAAAGGATCTTGCAAACTGGATTATAAACAAAACGGAAGAGGATCCAGACTTTGTCAGCAAAATACTGTGGACCGATGAAGCTACCGTCTCACGTAATGCCCAAGTGAACATCCACAAAGCTCACTATTGGAGCGACGAAAACCCTCACTGGGTTTTGAAGATCACATCACCAATATCAGTGGTCGGTTAACATGTGGTGTGGAATTAACGGTGGCACTAACATTGGCCCCGTTTTTCTTGATAACATGCTTACAGGTGATAGATACGTCAATGACATCCTTGGTGGAACGCTTGAGGATTTTCTTAGCGAAGTTCCATTAGCTAGGATAAAGGACACTTGGTATGAGCATGATGGCGCTCCCGCGCACGGAAGCAGCAAAGCTTGCAAACTGCTGCATGAAGTATTCCCGCAGCAGTGGATTGGACGGCATGGGCCGATTGTTTGGCCGGCAGGGTCGCCAGATTTAACTCCACTCGATTTCTTTCTCTGGCGCTACGTCAAGGATCGAGTATGCCGGACACCAACCACAACATCAGAGAACCTAATAGAAAAAATAAAAGTCTGCAACTACATCCCTGATACCATGATCAAGAACGCCTCGAAAAATATGCCTATGCGATGCCAAATGTGCATTGCAGCAGATGGTGGCCTCTTCGAACACGCATTATAATCAAAGGGCGCTTTTTGGGTTGAAGGTCACTGGAAAATCATTCCGTCCCTAACGCCGCCTCCCCACCCAACCCCGTTACACTCCGCCGGCAGGCTGCCAGCTCTTGCCAATTTCAAGCATTAAAAAAAATAAAGCCATGTTCTTGTTCTCTTTCCTCTCCTTGGACGCTTTATCGCTTCGGCACCGCTCGGCCAGCAGCACCCATTTGCGCCGTCATGCGATAAAAGCCGCATGCCCAGGTACCTACACCAGGCATAACGCCCTGTCGCGGGCCACTCTCGCTGCAGCCGACCTTATTCATCCATCGCGCACCTGAGAGCAGCACAATAACAGTGCGAAATTGCCCCTTCACATGGTATTTTTTTCATATTTCGCGCGCTTTCTTTGGAACCCGACAGAAAGGACCACGTGAGATATATGGTGTTGGAAACAATTTATTGAGAGGTTTCTCAAAGTACTCTACAACTTTGCGTATAAGACTTGAGGTCTGCAGCCAATACTTCAGAAAGTTGATTAACCTTGATTACTTAAAAATTGATAACTAATCATTGCTTAAGGGGAAATTAAAATCTAACCTGAGTAACTCTAGGCCAGTGCCAACATTTTGCAAGCTTTGGCTCAAATTGTGTGGGACAATATATATATATATATATATATATATATATATATATATATATATATATATATATATATATATATATATATATATATATATAATCAGCCTGGTTATATCATATATCTTCAGCCTGCTTACGCCCACTGCAGGGCAAAGGCCTCTCCCATACTTCTCCAACTACCCCGGTCATGTGCTAATTGTGGCCATGTTGTCCCTGCAAACTTCTTAATCTCATCCGCCCACCTAACTTCCTGCCGCCCCCTGCTACGCTTCCCTTCCCTCGGAATCCAGTCCGTAACCCTTAATGACCATCGTTTATCTTCCCTCCTCATTACATGCATCCTGCCCATGCCCCCCATTTCTTTTTCTTGATTTCAACTAAGATGCCATTAACTCGAGTTTGTTCCCTCACCCAATCTGCTCTTTTCTTATCCCTTAACGTTACACCCATCATTCTTCTTTCCATAGCTCGTTGCGTCGTCCTCAATTTCAGCAGAACCCTTTTCGTAAGCCTCCAGGTTTCTGCCCCATATGTGAGTACTGGTAACACACAGCTGTTATACACTTTCCTTTTGAGGGATAGTGGCAACCTGCTGTTCATGATTTGAGAATGCCTGCCAAACGCACCCCAGCCCATTCTTATTCTTCTGGTTATTTCAGTCTCATGATCCGGATCCGTGGTCACTACCTGCCCTAAGTAGATGTATTCCCTTACCACTTCTAGTGCCTTGCTACATATCGTAAACTGCTGTTATCTTCTGAGACTGTTAAACATTACTTTAGTTTGCTGCAGATTAATTTTTAGACCCACCTTCTGCTTTGCCTCTCCAGGTCAGTGAGCATGCATTGCAATTGGTCCCCTGAGTTACTAAGCAAGGCAATATCATTAGCAAATCGCAAGTTACAAAGGTATTCTCCATTAACTCTTATCCCCAATTCTTCCCAATCCAAATCTCTGAATACCTCCTGTAAACACGCTGTGAATAGCACTGGAGAGATCGTATCTCCCTGCCTGACGCCTTTGTTCATTGGGGTTCTGTTGCTTTTAATTATGGAGGACTACAGTGGCTGTGGAGCCGCTATAGATATTGTTCAGTATTTTTGGATACGGCTCGTCTACACCTTGGTTCCGTAATGCCTCCATGACTGCTGAGGTTTCGACTGAATCAAACACTTTCTCGTAATCATGAAAGCTATATATAAGGGTTGGTTATATTCCGCACATTTCTCTATCACCTGATTGATAGTGTGAATATGGTCAATTGTTGAGTAGCCTTTACGGAATCCTGCCTGGTCCCCTTTGGTTGACAGAAGTCTAAGATGTTCCTGATTCTATTTGCGATTACCTTAGTAAATACTTTGTAGGCAACGGACAGTAAGCTGATCGGTCTATAATTTTTCAAGTCTTTGGCGTCCCCTTTCTTATGTATTACGATTATATTGGCGTTCTTCCAAGATTCCGGTACGCTCGAGGTCATGAGGCATTGCGTATACAGGGTGGCCAGTTTTTCTAGAACAATGTGCCCACCATCCTTCAACAAATCTGCTGTTACCTGATCCTCCTCAGCGGTCTTCCCTCTTTGCATAGCTCCCAAGGCTTTCTTTACTCCTTCCGGCGTTACTTGTGCGATTCCAAATTCGTATAGACTATTCTCTGTTCCATTATCGTCGTGGGTGCCACTGGTACTGTATAAATCTCCATAGAGCTCCTCAGCCGCATGAACTATCTCATCCATATTAGTAATGATATTGCCGGCTTTGGCTCTTTACGCATACATCTGATTCTTGCCTATTCCTAGTTTCTTCTTCACTACTTTTAGGCTTCCTCCGTTCCTGAGAGCATGTTCAATTCTATCCATATTATACCTCCTTATGTCAGCTGTCTTACGCTTTCTGATAAACTTGGAAAGTTCTGCCAGTTCTATTCTAACTGTAGGGTTAGAGGCTTTCATACGTTGGCGTTTCTTAATCAGATCTTTCGTCTCCTGCGATAGCTTACTGGTATCCTGTCTAACGAAGTTAATTACCACCGACTTCTATTGCACACTTCTTAATGATGACCATAAGATTGTCGTTCATTGCTTCAACACTAAAGTCCTCTTCCTGAGTTAAAGCCGAATATCTGTACTGTAGCTTGATCCGGAATTCGTCTATTTTCCCTCTTACCGCTAACTCATTGATCGGCTTCTTATGTACCGGTTTCTTCCGTTCTTTCCTCGAGTCTAGGCTAAGTTGAGGTCTTACTATCCTATGGTCATTGCAGCGCACCTTGCCAAGCACTTCCACATCTTGTATGATGCCAGGGTTAGCGCAGAGTATGAAGTCTTTATTTCATTTCTAGTCTCGCCATTCAGGCTCCGCCACGTCCACTTTCGACTATCCCGCTTGCGGAGGAAGGTATTCATTATCCGCATATTATTACGTTCTGCAATCTCTTCTAATAACTCTCCCCTGCTATTCCTAGAACCTATGCCATGTTCCCCCACTGACTTGTCTCCAGCCTGCTTCTTACCTATCTTGTCATTGAAGTCGCCCATCAGTATGGTGTATTTTGTTTTGAGTTT
This sequence comes from Dermacentor variabilis, assembly GCF_050947875.1. Classification (NCBI taxonomy): domain Eukaryota; kingdom Metazoa; phylum Arthropoda; class Arachnida; order Ixodida; family Ixodidae; genus Dermacentor; species Dermacentor variabilis. The sequence goes on along the minus strand of NC_134576.1, from coordinate 146,480,040 downwards.
ACCCATCGGCGATTCCACGTCTTCATAGAAGCTTTCGACTTCCTGGTCATCATGACTGGATGTAGGGGCATCCAGTCAGGACAGGGTAGGGGCAATTTGTACGTCTTAAGTTTCTCAACAAGACCTGCCACCCTCTCGTTAATGCTATAGAATTACTGTATGTTACCAGCTATATTCTTATTAATCAGGAATCCGACTCCTAGTTCTCGTCTCTCCGCTAAGCCCCGGTAGCAAAGGACGTGCCCGCATTTTAGCACTGTATATGCTTCTTTTGTCCTCCTAACCTCACTGAGCCCTGTTATATCCCATTCACTGCCCACGAATTCTTGCAATGGTACTGCTAGATTCGCTTCACTAGACAACGTTCTAGCGTTATATATATATATATATATATATATATATATATATATATATATATATATATATATATATATATATATATATTCGTGTAATGCGTCTCCGCCGACTAGCAAGCACTGTTCTGCGCAGGACACGCCTGCGTGAATCGGAAGTTTCTCGAATTTAATTATCGATGGTTTTATCCGTTGTCCGTTGTCGCCGAACCTTGTGTACCCTGATTGTATACGCGATACGAATTGTGTAGTACTTTCTGGAAGGCACGCGGGCACCAGCGATTACGCTGGAACCTTCTACGAATCGTGCACGAAAGCCGATGCGCTTGACCCGCTGATCAGTTTTTGACGATCGATGACTGCGCTCGCCGCTATCGTTGTGCTTCGAGCGTCACTTGCTTTTTGTTCGCCCAGTAATGAGTTCGTTTCGTGATTCACAGCTTTGCTACGGTGTTCTTCACTGTTACACACACAGCACCGCGTGCGTGCGTGCGTGCGTGTGCGTGTGCGCGCGCGCATGCGCGGTGCAGGACGAGACACAAGCGTGTCTCGTCCTGCGAGCAGCTCCGAATAATTTGTCCCATCCCCAGCTTGGGATTTTACGTGCCCAACTATATAGGCCTGCGATAAAATTTATTATCGCATTTCTCACTCTTTTGTTTGTCTACGTCTCTCGTATTCTGAATACTTTAAGTCGTCTGAAAAACATTAATTGTTTCGAGCAACACTTCTCATCAGTGATGCAACAGCAGTGGTCGTTTTCATTGTGAGGCACGCCGTAGTGGGCTGACTCCGGATGAATGTTGACCACTTGGGGTCCTTTAATTACGTGCACCTCATTCTGAATGCTCACGCACGAGCGTATTCTTTTCTTTTTGCACTTCGTCCCCATCGAAATGCAGCCGGGACCGAACGCGTGACCTCCGATCTGCGGGCGACGCCGTGGCCGCCGAGCCATCGCAGCGGGTCAGCGATGGTTTGGGGCCATCAGCTGTAGTCCGATGAAGTACAATTTTATCTGCACCGTAAACGTCTCTGCTCGATCTGTTACCTAGAAGTGACCTCTGAGCGTATACTTCTCAAGTTGAAATAGTATTGACTTGTCAACTTAATTGAACCATGCATGCACCGATAAGGTGCTGGCAAGCATTCGATCGCCCTAAATAATCTGCTATAATATTTGTATGAATCAAGGCCCGTATTCACAAGAATATGTCTTACGAGAGCTGTTCGTAGGAGAAATTTTCAGCCAATCCTGATGCTGAATATGTCATTAGCGAATACTTATAAAGCAAGCCTTAATCATTAGTGCAGCCGGCTGGCCAGTGGCAAAGAGCACTTACGAACGAAAAGCTTTGTGAATTAGGCCCCAGTTTCGGTGCCCCGGATGTGGATTCGTCATGACGTCATGCGATGCACGTGCTATAACAGCTCGCTCTTTTGCTGCCATCTCTGCTGCCGACGAGCGCAGCCACGAGAAGCGCGCGCAGCGCAACGTCGTTGCCATGCGACGTCTGCAAATCTTGCTCTGTGTCATGACGTCACGGTAATTTCGATGACGCCAGGTCGGTAATTCGAGACGGGCTTTGTAGTATCGAATACATTCCCAATTAAACTTGCTAACTGTCATATCCTTTTGAATGCGTGCGGTCTATAGAGTTCCTACAAGTTCTAACATTTGTGTCAGTGCGCACCTACAATACACTCCCGCACGCAAGTTTGAGAGCGCACTTGACTCGTAGCCCGCCGCGGAGGAGTCGTGGAGAGCGTCGCTCGGCTGTGGTGCATTGCGGAGTGCCATTCGCGCCGAGGACAGTGACATATGTGAGAAGTCGAATAGATATATCAAATGATCCGGGAAGGCGCCTTGACACTTCTTTCTTCCTGTGTGACCATGCGTGCGCGTCGGGAGTCTATAAACTTCTCGAAATGATGCACGCGTAGATGCGAGCGTTGAAAGAGCGCACACGTGTTGAGGTCAGGAACCACGTTCGCGCTTATACGGTACGTGAGCCATGATTTATATAACTGAGCGCGGCAGACGGAAAAAATATATGTCTTAGAAAATTATCACAATTGAGCTTTCACTTCCGAAACAATAGGACGCTTAATTATATGCAAAATACAAAACAAGAATTTCTATCATGTGAACTGAACAGCTCAAGCTTTATCTGGTGTTGTTCGGTTCAGTGCTTAACGTAAACAAAGGCTCAAAAGAGCTCCATTGATCTGTTTGCACACATATGTCATCTCATCCAATACTCTGTGATTTCGCGGTTTCTGTGTCCAGATATCCCAATCCATTGACATTGACAGCAGAAACTGGATGCTTCCATGATATATCAAGTGTGGGCTCGCGTCATTCAACCATCGTGTGGTCCCATATAGAAATAAATAAATATAAAAATTAAAAAATATATAGCAAGAACGTTTTCGTGCATTTGATACGGCGTATTTGTGGACCTGAATTTACTTTAAGGTGGTTCCTTTCCATAAGTTAGGTAATGTACATCTTCCCGGTAATTGCAGACCCATATCGCTTACAAGCATCCCATGTAAGTTTCTTGAGCACGTTATTTATTCTCAGTTAATCAAATTTCTAGAGGAAAATTCGTTCTTCACTAACTCCCAGCATGGTTTCAGGAAAATGTATTCCTGTGAAACGCAGCTATTATCTTTTACTAATGATCTCTTTATAAATAACGACGTCAGCTTTGACACTGATTGCATATTCTTGGATTTCACTAAAGCTTTTGATGGGGTGGCGCATGACTTACTTACTTCTTAAATTAAGTAAACTTTACTTAGACACCAAGGTATTCCGCTGGATTAAAGATTTTCTTTCTGGCCGCACCCAATTTGTGACTGCTAGCAAATGTTCATCTACTCTTTCGCCTGTCTCATCCGGCATCCCACAAGGATCAGTGTTGGGACCCTTGCTTCTTTCTTATTTACATTAACGACCTATTTGACTGCATCACGTTTTTATCAATAAACCTTTTTGCCGACGATTGCGTTCTCTATAAAAAACTCGCACAACCCTCTGATCAGCATGAACTTCAAGAAGACCTTAACCACTTGTCCTCGCGGTGCAATAAATGAATGATGCAGCTCAACATCACGAAGGGTACTAAAGCACGCGAACGCCTCGACGCGGGGCCACACTGTGCGCAGCGCGTATTTTCTTGACGACATCCTACTAGATCCTGCTACTTCATACAGGTATACATCGGCATTCACATCAGTTCTGATCTTTCTTGGCGCATACATGTTAACTATGTTACTAACAGCGCAAACCGCATGCTGGGACACTTGCGACACAATTTTTCCCGAGCACCTTCGTCAGTAAAACTGCATCTATATAAAACTCTTGTTCGACCTAAATTAGATTACGCATGCGCTATTTGGAACCCCAAGAACACCACACTTTCAGACATTATTGAATTCGTCCAGAATCGCGCAGCACGTTTCATTTTATGAAATTACTGTCGGCATGCCAGCGTATAATCAATGAAAGCAACACTTGCCTTACCGAAACTATCTTCGCGCCGCAAATGCTCTCGCCTTTCATTGTTCCACAAAATCTGTCATTATAATCCGATTTGAAAAGACGTCCTTTTTTCCGCTCCCGTCTATGTGTCATCGCGTTGAGACCGTAACTACAAAGTTGGTGCGCCATCTTGTCGGACTGATACCTACAGCGAATCTTTCATTCCAAAGACTAGCGAAGAATGGAACCACGTTCCCGCTTCCATCGCCGCCATCACCGACATCAACAGCTTCAAGACTGCCATACATGAAACCTTTTGCTAACATGTTTTTCTTTACTTGTTATAACTGTATTTTTTTTCTCTGTTTTACTGTGGGAATATTTATGTTTACCACTCCTTGTTGTAATGCCCTCGGGCCTTGGAAGTATCCTAAGTGAATAAATAAATAAATAAATAAATAGCTAACTTTTCTACGCGCATTTCTTTATTGTTTTGGCCTCTTTATCGTTCTCCATATACGAGTAATTTCGAACTAAAGCTCGGATAGAGTGCAGAGCTGCGCGCGTAGCATAATTTTGTCGTGGTTTATTAACCGCGTGTGGCATCTAACCTACGTAAAATATAAAGAACACGGTAAAAAATACGACTTTAACACCTAGGGTGATCGATTGTCAGACCGCTGACGACAGAGCACCGTAGGTATTATAACTGTGTCTTGCACCGCGTTTTCTAAATCTTTTTTTTTTTCCCTTGCATGAGCAGCTTGGCTAACGTTAGCAGCTCCCGGGACACAGGGTATATATGCGGCGACCACGAAATCGAACGTCCCGATATGCCTCTCGTAGTGCGTCGAGTCTGCCGTATCCGCTGCGCAATCAGCCTCGCGCGGTGCCGCCGAGATAAGCGGGGCCTTTCGGGGCGAAGGTCGCGCGCACGCTCCACCGCACGTTTGTCTCGGTGCAGGTGTTGCGCTATTTATTGACCGGTCGGGCGTCACGTAACATGGCTGGCGCCGATTCCTTTCGTCGGCGGCGCTGTGTGACGGGATATCATTCTGCGGGCGACGGAGCACGCCAGCGTTAGCCCCTTTTCTTGTTGCTATCTTCGGCTAATCTTCCTACAGACTGGCTAACTGCACGTGTCGTTCCGAAAAAAGGTGACAAAACCCTAGTAACTAGTTATCGTCCGATATCACTAACTTCATCGTGTTACAAATTAATCGAACATATTATAGCTAATGAAATAACCAAATTCCTAAGTGACAACAACGTACTGTCTCCTCATCAGCATGGTTTCCGGAAGGGTTTCTCTCCTGTGACACAATTAACCACAATTATTCACAACTTTGCAAGTGCTCTTGACAAGCCAAATTTACGTAATATTTTTAGATTTTAAGGAAGCGTTTGACCTTATTCCTCACAATAAACTTATAGAAAAACTACAGTCGATAGACCTTCCAGCCTATACTATTAACTGGGTGGCGGCTTATCTGTCTAATCGCAAGCAGTTTGTTTCAATTGATAATTACTCTTCTAACGAACTTTCACTAACCTCTGGAGTACCTCAAGAAAGCGTGCTAGGACCTTTACTATTTCTATTATACATAAACGACATCACTAACGAAATTTCTCATCCTGTTCAAGTTGGACTATTTGCTGACGATCGTGTGCTGTTTAACGAGGTCACTAATTGCCACGAAGATCAATTAATCTCTGACCTTCGAGATATTCTCTCCTGGTGCAGTCGGTGGGGCATGGATGTGAACAGAGAAAAAACTGTTTATAAAAAAAATTGAAAAATACAATGTCGTTTGTCTATAACCTCGGCTCGGAGCCGCTGACCAAAGTCAGCCAATATAAATATCTTGGAATCACAATAACCAGTGACCTCAGCTGGAATAGCCACATTTCTAACGTATGCAACTCGTCTTTCATGGAGCTTTGTCTCCTCAGGCACAAACTAAAGCATGCTCCCTCTGGTACTAGATTACTGGCTTACACTTCACTCATCCGACCGAAACTAGAATGTGCATGCATTGTGTGGGATCCCTATAAGAAAATTAACATTAACGCTTTAGAGATGGTCCAACGCAAAGCTGTCAGGTTTATTTTTTCTAAATAGAGACTGAGTGACTCTCCTATGAGCCTAATGAATCAACATAATATTCAAACGCTACAACTACGCAGGAAAATACAACGACTGAAATTTATTTTCTTGCTTAAAAACAACTGTTTGTCCCTCCACCCGCAGGCTTATGTTAAAGATACCCTAAAGTGAAACAATAAATCAGTTTATACTAATGAAGCATTGTTTGAGAACCCTGCAGGCAGTCATTTAAAAAAGTAGTTTGGTTATTAGATGAGAAAATGAAGGTCCAAGTATCAGTATTTGAATTTCGCGCCGAAATCCCTGCGCCGGTACGTCAGCGTGACGTCAGGGATTCCAAAGTATGTTTTCGCATTTGGGCCGCGTTGGCTGAATAAAGGTTCCAGAAACTTGCCATGTTTAATATTTGGTTCCTTTAGAACACAATGTAGTCAATTTGTACCGCCATATACAATTAGTAGGCCCTAGAAGATGCCACCAAAATTCGTAGTTTGCTGGTTCATTACATATGTCACTGTTGCTGTGGTTGGCACATTTTATTGAATTGAATGCTGACTAGTCATTCCGATTTGAAGCACGTGTCGTCGCCCCAGCGTATTTCATTATTTTTTATTTTATTCTATAAGTACTGCAATCACCGTGCGGTGATTTTAGCAGGGTGGTACAAGCTTAATTAATACGATGGTATGTACAGAAAATGCGCAGGTTTATAAAAACTACTGTTTTAATAAACACAAAGCCTACGAGCGTAGCTGGCTCGGGAGGAGGGGGTGCGAGGGTGGCTGTAGCTTTTCTAAGATTGTTTCGATAGTGTAGACTACTCATTACGTGGTTACTAGAAGTCACTGTAATGACGGGAACGCATACACGTGTTTTCACGATCAATGGATTGTTGATATGTAATCTATTGGTCGCCCGTGTAAGGGTGATACTGAAGTCGGCTGCAGGACCGGACCACTGGACGCACAACCCTTTGGCCTTTCCGTACATGGAGGAAGGAAAAATGCTTGGAGGGAGTTTCTCGGCAAGCCAACCTCCTCTGAAGCCGCCCCTCCCACTCGCCGGGGCCTTGTGCGCGGTGCCTTTTGGGCAGGCCCACATTTTTGCCGGACCATTCGTGGTCTATTGTTCGGTCAAATCGGCTGTTGTGTACCTGAAACTCCGGTGCGTATTTTCTTGCATTTTTGTTCTGCTGTCTAGCACACACACACACACACACACACACACACACAAACACACACACACACACACACACACATATATATATATATATATATATATATATATATATATATATATATATATATTTCGCACGCGAAATGCGAAGGTTGTGGGTTCGGTTCCCACCTGCGGCAAGCTGTTTTTTCATCCACTTTAATTTCCATTAATTTATCGTTTAATTACTTCATTTATTAAGCACAAGTAATTTCCCCTATGTTGTCCTTGGTGTCATTGTTTGTTGGCTTCTTATGATATGACTAATAAAAATCGGGCCCCTCGGTTAACCCCATTTCTTCTCGTTGATTACATAACGAGGGTCCCGAATCCGGCAACATTGATGCCTTTAGGTAGCATATGTGAGTTTATTGACCAGTTGCCTTCACCCAAAAAGATCACGTTCTCGTGACGCCTGCGGCTTGAAGGACGTTCCACGTCCGCCGCCAGGGTCTGTGATGGTGGCGCTGGCTAACACTCCCAGGGTTCTACTAGGACACATAAATACCCAAGAAAGTGGATGGGAAAACAGCGCCGCGGTAGCTCAATTGCTAGAGCATCGCACGCGAAATGCGAAGGTTGTGGGTTCGGTTCCCACCTGCGGCAAGTTGTTTTTTTCATCCACTTTAATTTCCATTAATTTATCGTTTCATTACTTCATTTATTAAGCACCAGTAATTTCCCCTATGTTGTCCTTGGTGTCAGTGTTTGTTGGCTTCTTATGATATGACTAATAAAAATCGGGCCCCTCCTACCCTCGGTTAACCCCCTTTCTTCTCGTTGATATATATATATATATATATATATATATATATATATATATATATATATATATATATATATATATATATATATATATAGGTTGAGACGAGACATTTCGCGGGATAGTTATTTGTCGCGTGTTTGCTTAGTAAAATGTTCTGCTGTGCGTCTTTCGTTGTGAAAGAACTAAATAGCACTACCCTGCACTCTAAACGCCGAAATTGTCGCCTTTCCTCGAGATTCGCGTGCACTGTTTTGTAAGATTGTGTAGTGCGACGTCCTTACGTTGTTGAAACGTGCCTATTGAGTTCTCGGCGATCTATTGAGAGGCAGAAGGTATTGTAGAACGACAGCATCGACTAGGACCGTCTGTCATAACAGTGGGCCGGCACGGCCTCATATGTGGTCGGGGTCCCCGGCATCGCCAGTCCATCGTTAGGCACAAGATGTGACGAATTTTTTTCACGCGGAAAAGCAGTCGCTGCGGACCCTGGACGCTCGTTTGAGCGCCTGCGCATGTTCGTAGAGTCGGAATACACCGTATTGTTGCCCAGAATACGGCCACAAACGCGACGAATCGCCGTCGAGATGGCGGCTTGGTTGCCTTCACACGTTTGCAGGGCGAAATGTTTCCTCGTTTCCCTGCAACCGCGCAGAAACGCGACCAGACCTCCGTTACGTGGTCGTCGCGGGTTGTTGGGCATAATGCCGACGCCTTCGTTCAGTATGGGTTCAGTGCTTTAACTGGCTGACATAACACAGACCAGACTGCTTCACACACTTGTATTCCTTCACTCAACCTCGGCGTTCGTTTGCCACACCGACTATGTACGCATATTCCAAAACCCCCGCAGCAGACGTCGCAGACGCAACCAAACCGAGCTGACTAAAGTACAGTGGCTAGATGTAACTAAAGCTACCGCTTGCCTATCACGTGAGGGCATGGACAAGTATTCTTCCATCGTGGGCATGGAGGAAGGAAACTGAATTTCCCTTCATCCCGTTTTTTCTGACTAGGCTTCAAAATTGTCACGTGACGCTCCCTCCTAGTCGTGGAGGAAGGAAAACTCCATGCTCCTAGTATTTTTCTTCCCCCATGTTTCCGTGCTCGTGAGAGCATAGAGTTTCATAAAATATTTGTACGAAACTCTATGCGTGAGAGGCGTGGCGTGGGTGGGTGGATGGATTTGAGCGTCTCCTTTGAAGCTGGGCGGTGGGTTGCTCCACCAAGCTCTTGTTATTATTTTGTCTAATGTCCTACCTCGAGAAAACATGCGCGCGCACGCACACACACACACACACACACACACACACACACACACACACACACACACACACACACACACACACACACACACACACACACACACACATAAACAAGTAATTTCCAGAAACCTCTGGAAAACTATGGTTTTGTATGCCTTCGTTGTTTGTGGCCCTTCCTACTTCTCTGCCACCAAACTTCCAATCCCCTCTTACTAATCTCTTTTGCTGACATGTTGACTTTCCCTCTGCTATCGCTGAACCCAAAGGCTTCAAGGAGGCCAGAGGAACCTAAGCCGACGAACCCAAACACGTAGCATCATGGAGGAGTTTTCCTTCCTCCATGTGTACCATCGTTTCCCTAGCTTTACCGCGGCAAGCACATGCGTATTCTTCTTTGTACCTCGCTTCACAAGTACGCTTTCTAAGGCATCCTGATCTTGCTTCGTAAAGTGTTTCCCTTTGAGTTATCGTAAATTGTTTCTTTCCCAGATTTAGTTTCCTTCTCTCAGGTAGTTATTCATAGCCAGGCCATACCGGGCGCTTAGCAGGCACATGAGCCGCAACACGAGCGCCCTCACGGTGCGATAAACATGGCGCTCGGCCTCGAAGCTGAGGCTGAGCTCATAGATAAATCTGCAAGCATTTACTAAACCATGTCTCAGTGGCTCAAATTTCCCCCGTTTCTTCTGTCTTGCGGCCCTTCAAAGGACGCGCTGCAAGCTTGGACAGGTGAGGCTACTTCGTGCGCCGCGCGAAAGGGGTTCATTTGGCTTTCAATACGTGCACTGGGGCGATGCCCGCGCGGTAGCAAATATTTCTGCGATCGCCGGGGGCGTCTCAAACAGGAGACCCAGGGCAACATCCAGCCCCAGACAAAGATTTGTCGCGCTTCGAAGCTGGGCACGAGCTACCTTTAGTATACGTTGTGATTGTAGTTAAGGGCTCCATGAACTCGCGGAGCAGGGCCCACCATGACCGATGCCTCGGTGAACACCGTCGCGCCGTTGCGCATGTTAAAGCGTGGTTGGGACTCTGCAAGAAAACAGTTCACCACTAGTACGACACGTTTCTTTTGCCGCTTTTCTCCCTTGATCCATTAGGTGGAATTTATTCATCCCCAGACACCAAAAGTATGCGCTTACTAGGAATAACTCCGCCCCTGTTGTAAACATCGTCGAAAAGAAATTGCCCGCGAAGACATGTGGTTGCGCTTGAGGCAGAGCGAAGCTAAGTTGCAATTTTACCTCAGTCGAGTGGCGTGTGATAGTTTCGCACTCTGGGCGTTCGAAAAAAGCGTAGCATTTAGTTTTGTATGTGCAGAATGGTTGTTTTTACCTTGTGCTGAGAACTGTTGCCGTCCGATAACCCCGTGCAGGTCCGCAACGCCGCTGGAACAGCTGTCATTTGCGGGCGGCACAGGGTCGTTGTTCTCGTTAGAATTCTAAACGATTCTTTACTCGTGTGACTGTTTCGTGACAGCACGTATAACATTTTATTGGCATAACGTATTACATCTAAAGTGCTCAGCGGAAAATGAGACTATCGAAATAGGCTAAGCGACATATTTGGTCTTGGCAGAAGTCCCACACACAAGTTTTCGTGCTGACAATAACTACTTTTAATGATCTGCCTGCAGTTAATCGGCTGCCCGCTGCAGCCTGATCACCCTGAATGGCTGAAGGCAAGGCATCAGACTTCTGAACCAATTTGCAGTAAGTGCCTGCCAAATAATAATGCATGGTATTCACTCCTTGTATTTGTATACGGTTCAGATTTAGAAAACATAACATAGGTCTGATGTCTTCGATCAGTAAAAAGTGTGCTTGCTGTAGCTTGGTCATCTCGTGCATTGCTAATTGTCATTCTGGAGCCCTGACTTTTTAGCACTGTTGAGGTTCCCAGTATCTCGTACATGTACATACAGGCGACCAGACAAGACATGCCATATTTGTTCGTGTTTTGTAACTACTGGAATGTTCATTGAATGGTCCATTTAAGTTGTGAATTGGTTGAGGCACAGGCACATGCCGCACTACAGGCATACACCATATTTTTAGTGACACCACCTCGGATACTAGTGCTCAGATGCGTAAAACTACGTAACCTGAAATCGGAAACACTTGCACCCACTAAGGTTGATGCCAGAAACTAACCTCTTCATTTTGTTAGCTGCATGCGTTACGTGTATGTGTTACAGTTTAACAAACCAAACTGCAAATTATTATTACTATTTTTTCATTTCGTTTCACACTCTTATGGCTGTCGGTAAATCACAAACTTCTTGGTTCATGTTAAATTTTGGGGACAGCTCAGGTTAAAATATGACTATTCAGTCCTCTGTAAAGACAAAAATTTTCTTTATTTTTTGAGACAACGCAGCCGCAGGTTTGTATGACATACAAGCTTTTCTGACCAATGTATGTTGGTTACTACCTGGAATTGGTATTCCAGTCTGAGCGCATTGGCAGCGGTTTGAGAATGTCGTGTCTTGTTGTTCATCCTATAATTTGTCTGTGCTCTTGTCTTCTTCCGATGCAGTCAGTTAAAATTATTTCTCAGAAGAGTTGCGCATATAGCAGACTGCAAAATATTATGTTCGCAAGTGTGTAGATAGTAGTTCTGCCAGTTTGCAGTGTGATGCCATCACAGTTCCTTTGGCATTGGTCAGGCTATGCTCTTCAAACATAGAAGAATGTCTTGAACTCATTGTGCACCTTCGTAAATTTGTGTTGAGTATTCACATTTTGTCCTTCGGGTCTACATGTCCTTCTTGAAGTAGAAACATCTCCCTGTCCCCATGCTCCTTCTCTCCAAGTGTGCCAATTTATTATTATTATTATTATTATTATTATTATTATTATTATTATTATTATTATTATTATTATTATTATTTCCTGTGCCCTTTAGGCTCAGCGATGCCGCTACATGCAAGGTATATGCTAAGGTTTGGCAACTTGCAGTCCATGAGGCAGCATCATGTCACCCTTGTCACATCTGATGATGCTTTATCACTGCTTTATGATTTATTGCATTGTCAAACTGACCTAACTGAAACAGTTTTGAAATATTACAATAGGTTGTTGCATGCCACAAAATAAGCATGTTGTTACATTTGTATATCAATGTTACCCATGTGTAAGTTCTTAAGCTCTTCTCTGTGTCATGGTGCCTTGCCAACTGTTGCCTCCAAAGCTTCTTTTTGGCTACTCAGCTCATTGATTTAAACGAGGGGTCTTCAAACTACGGCCCGTAGGCCGAATCCGGCCTGTGGAAGCCGGTGGCAGCCCTGCCAATGATGGCTGGCCCACAGGTGGGCCGTTCTTCACAAAGCCTCTGTTTGTCCATAACATAGTTTTGATAATTATACATAAAACTGCAAATTAGCTCCTATCTAGAGCCTGCCAAGCTGGACAGATAACTATGTGCAATGAAAGGCCTTATCTTGGGGGCTTGACAAATTGGTCATATATAACTATAGAGTAATTTGTTAAAGGCTTTGTTGCAGTTCATCTTTCAGTGAGGTTAATTGGCAAATGTGCTAAAAAAATTGACCTTAGCATGCCACTCAAAAAGACCTCTGCGCACCTGAAGGTATCTCTTGATGGAACTAGTCTTAAGGAGCAAGCTATTGTGTATGGCAATAATTATTCAGAAATTGTACACCACATCATAGATTGGAATTAAGGCTGCATGGCTGCAGTTAAACAGAATAGAAAGAAAAATATGGGCCGGCTTTCGAAACGCGAAGCCATGCAACATGTTTGTCTCGTTTTATGAAAATAAGCCTATACTCTAACTTAAATGAGTTGTCATTTCTTGCAACTCTTGAAAGACAACAATTGCCGAGAATAAAATAGTAATACACAAAGGACGGATAGCAAAACGAAACAACAGAGGTGCTCTTTGTCCTACAATTCTACACTACTGAAACGTAAACATTATGCACAAAAGCCAACATGCATTTGTAGAAATACCAACGTTGTGGTAATGACACACCAGTGAAACAAAGGGCCCGATATAAGGAATGATGATGTGTCCCAGACCATTATAATGTCTTGTTGATAACAGCTTACACAATGACAAAAAAGCAAAGAAAAAAAAGAAAAAAAAAGAAAAAGAAAAGAAGAAAAATATGCATGCTACTGGGAAACATGAGCAAGCTTCCTTGCCACTACCAGTGCTTAATGTTATTTTCAAATCTCTGTCCCCAGAGAGACTTGGCGGTTCAAGCAAAATTCGAATCCTGAAATAGCTATTTTGCTCCATTTATGGACATAATGTTAGAAGGTTGACACAATTAATTAAAATAAGAAATTATTTGAATAACACACATCACTTAATTGGAATGAAAATTTTAGCCTATGCTGAGTACTGTTACATATGTTTAAAGATTTATTGCCACTAATATTCATTTAAATAATTGTCTGACCCACGACACTGCCACTCGTTCCCAATCTAGCCCTCTGCCCAAAAAGTTTGGAGACCCCTGGTCTAAACGATTGCCAACCCCTGGTCGACACAATAAGGGCAGCAAGGTGCAACCCTGTTCTGATGCAACTGCAATAACGAGCAGAAAAATGAACAGTGACCACTTGTACGGCTGCTTACATATTGCCGCCGGCGATTGTGACACTGATGATGCCAGGGTCAGGGTGGTCAGTGCTTCGGTGTGGCTGCCTTTGAAGTTTGCACTTGCTGTTTCTACCCTTGTGGTAGCATGCTACTTGTCTCATTAATATACTCCCTGTTTATAGTTTCTCCCTGTAACAAGATTTACTAATAGTAATGCCTTTATAGCATTGTCACTAATGGGTACAAAGGCTCAGTGGTTATGGTAGTCTGCTTCTGGTCAGCAGACTGTCAATAATAAGTTTGATTCCTGGTATCCGTGGCTTCATGCTGGTAGTGGTGTAGCGCAAAAATGCTTGTGTACAGTGTTTTTGGTGCACATTAATCTTTTCAGTGTCAGGTTTTATAGGTGACATACCCCAATGTCAAGCTTTCTTCTCAGATATTATAAAATGAACACAACAGTTTATTTTCGGTTATTCAGAAGGAAAAAAATGATGTAGATAATGGCAAATGCACTCTCAGCATGGTCCTCACTGGAGAGTGGTGAACTTTGGGTACGTCAGTGACACGGTGGGACAGAAATGGTGGTAACGTACCGATACATCAGTGGCACTGAAAGGGTTAAAGGATCACAGTTCGTTGAAATTAATCCTCCTCTATGGCATTCCTCATGGCTCATTGCTTCGGGGACATTGAAAATACCTCGAATAAACCTATAAGTCAACCCTGTCCCTGCAAGTCTCTTGTTGTACAGGAAAGTGTGCAAAGCACTGACGCAGTCCTCTCGTATTCAGGCAGGGTATGGCATCCTCTCCGCTAGTCCTGCGGGTGAAAAGCGCTCAGGGCCAGTTCCGGCTGGACACTCTGAACGTTGACAGCACGGTGGAGGAGCTGCTGGGCTGCCTGTTCAGCCTGACAGGCGTGCCGCCAGCCTCAATGCGCCTGCTGCTGTCGGATGCCCCTCCGCGCCCCTTGGACTGTGCTGACCCGCAGCGCCGCCTGGACGCACTGCCTCTCCGATCCGGTGACACACTCATTGTCGAGGCTCGTCGTGAACAACCTGCTGTACGTTGTCCCTTGCCATCATCAGGCAGATAAACCCTGTAAATGCACGAACACCGTTCTTCCAAAGGGAAAAGTCGCCTTTATTTCTGGCCATGGAAAGTACAATCGCTAAAAAAAAAAATGAAAAGAAGAAAAGCCAATAAATGTTATTTGAGAACAACTTAATTAGTACACTAATTAATTGATTGATTAGGTAGTCATTGCTTTTTTAAACTATCCAAAACTTAAACTTTCATTGCTTTAGTAAAATCTTTATGAGGGCTATTTGGTTCATGTACTACCAACTGCAAGTTTATTTGAAATTCTGCAGTTATTTTATACCTTTTCCAGCATAGGCATGCGCACACTAGTTGCATGTACATCTGCAAAATCAGGAACATCGTAATCTTTCATGCAAAAGAGCTATTTCTTTTGGTGAGAAAGCAAAAAACGAGGCGCTTACACATTTATCTCCTTTTCTTCTAATGTGATATGCCTATATTATTTCCCTTTCCCTCTTACATTTTCTTCCCCTATGATTTTTTTTTTTTTCAAATATGGGAGTACAGGGACACTTGTTACAATGCCCTGCTGAATGACTCCCATAGCCATTCTTTATGTTACTGCTGTGCTGACGAGCTCTGTCATTGAAACACTGTCCAGTTTATCTTATATAAGTTTTTCCACAGCTCAGCGGTCTCTGATAGGTAACCTTGTGCCTACAGTCAGTGAAACGAGATTTATGATTGGTGATGCACAGGGGCCCTTCTCCTTCTATCTTTTTCATATGATTGCATATTGAATAAACCTTGCATGGGGCACTGAAAGTAAATTAACATTATGTCTTTTGGAAACTTTCATTAGATTGTGTGACAACTTGTGCAAGTATGGCACCACGTGCGCTGGTCTCTTGTCTTCTTTCTTTTCTTTGTGTGCTGATTCTGATCTTATTATTTTTTTCTTTCTGCAAGATGGCTTTGTGTACTTAAGTGATAACTGAATGGGGAAAACCTGCATTCTGTAATCATGCTATCTGATTTAAAGAACTTTGCTCACACTCATGCTGACGCAACTTACTTAGTGCTGTCTTAATACACATGGTTGCTATGTTCCTCTTAATCAATTTAGAGTGTGCGCTGTCATAGTGCAACAAGGTTTTCTTAGATCTGGTGTGATATGCCAGCATACATGCCCATCCAAGGAAAAACAGAAAATAATATTGAGAAACTGAATGTAGTTGCTAACTGGCAATTCGTATGTGAACTTAAGTCCTCTCGATGGGTTGACCAATATGTCCAAAATATCTTCGACCACATTATGAAAATGCATACATAATGTGCATACATGTATTGTGCATACATGTACATGTGCAATGCATACATATATATTTCTTCGTAACAATTAAGTAGTCATCAACATACCTAAACACTTGCGTTACAGGCGTGTCCACCAACTTAGCAGAAATTACATTGTCAACCGAGGACAAAAAGAAGTCACACAAAATGGGGGCTATGGCTGATCCTGTATAGATGCCAGTACATTGGATGTAGAACTGGCCATCATAATTGATGGCAGCTGAATGAAAATAAAAATCTAAATGTGTTAAAATATTGCCGCTATTAACACCAACACAGTTCTGAAAAATCAGTCATGCAGCACACATCAAACAGTCATGTGGTTCAGAATAATATGTCCTCTACATCTATTGAAAATGCGGTTAGTGCAGTCCCTTGGTCTTCATTAATTGCCAAGGTAACTTGTTTGGAGCTTCTTACCATGCTTGTCTGTGGTATTACAGTGAAACTGTTTATGGCTAGGTTCTGGCGCATCTCGTTTCCATCGACATAGACCAACAATTTATACTCCTCTCTACCACCGAAGCCTCCTTCCATAGTTGTGTATAATCCTTGCCACGAGCGCCGTCCCTCTCCCGACATTGCGCAATACCGCGGCACATGCTCTTAGGTGGCCACCTGTGTGCCAGGCCATGATTAGTGTAGCCGCGCTATAATAGAACGTCATTGTCGCTGCCTACGAATCGTGCATCCTTGCCACAGCACCCAGTCTGACAACACAGAGTGCTGGCAAAGCTCTTCCCGAAGAAGAGCAACTCGCACTCGTTGAGCGCCGACGTGAGCAAAAGCGTCCGTGTGAGTGGCGCCGTCGAGCGAATACCACCGATGATGATTGGGCCAGGGAGGCGAAACGCAAGCGCGACTCATACCAAGACCCTGCATATTGCGCAGTGCAAAACGCACAGGATCTTTGAGTAAATGTCTCTTTATTCGCCCAATACTAAACTCATGATAGTCAAATTCAACCTAGCAAATCCCCAACATAGCAAAACCAACCATAGTGCCAGCTTTGCTGGATTTCCCGCTTCACAGGGTGGAAGGGCTCTGAATTTTTTTTGTTTCTTCGTGTCCTTGTTTTATTTGCGCCATTCAACCTCAGTTTTTCCATTGCCTAAATCAGACTTGCTGCGGTGGCATAGTGGCACTGGTGTGCTAAGGGCACTGGATTGAATCCCGGCCGTGGCCGCTGCATTTCAATGGGGGTGAAATGCAAGAATGCCTGTGTACCTTGCATTGACTGCATGTTAAAGAGCTGGAGGTAGTCAAAATTAACTGGAGTCCCCTCCTACAATGTTACTCATAATCATATTGTTGTTTTGGCATGTAAAATCCCAGAATTAATGTGCTTAAGTCAGAATTATGAAGTATCTAACTAACTGTAGCATTAACGATACATTGGGCACTACATAGTTAAACCCAAATGGGAGTATTGAGGCTTCTGCCAGTACTTTCTAATAATAGCTGTTTTGTTCGCCTGTCTTGTAACTGAACCTGTGTCCACGGCAGAGTCTTCTTCTCCTGTGACTGTGTCCTGGTGCTAAAAACATAAGACACAAGATGCTTAGGGAGGCCAAACTAAAGCCGAATGTCCCGGAGGACTTTACCCACTGGATAACAGACAACAAGAGTGCAAATTCATTGCTGTAGTACCTGCGGCAAACAGGGCTGCATGCATTTATTTGATGCCTTTTGCCAATTTTTTGTACATGTGCCTTGCGGCAAGTTCACTGCATTAAAAAAGAAAAGTAACTGGATATTTCTTTTTGTCAGGGCTCAGTCATGTTCTTTTCCTGCTGCTATGAGCTGTATTTTCCATTTCCTGCTATCCACTTTGTTAAAGTGATACTAAAGGCAAGTATTAAGTCAAGCCAAAGTGATAGGTTAGTGCTCAACGAACTCGAAGGCATCAATATTATCGCGAGCAGAGGTTTAACCCTTTCGCTGTCACAGACGTACCGGTACGTTCTCAACCGTGCGTTCAAAATTTCGCGCCTGAGCGCAAATCTGGCGCTCCTTCCTCCCCACTTTCTCTTTGCTGAGTGGCGTGGTGGCTCCGCGTTTGCTGGATCATGCGTCGCTCGCGTGTGGTTATGGGTTCAAGGGCTGTTCTGCCATCTCCGCTGGTTTGAAGGTTTTTATTTTTCTTCTGTTGGTGTGTCTGCTAAGCGCGTCAAGTTCAGGCGCACGTGCCATTGCCTCTCCGAAAAGGGTGACTCGATTGCTGCTTTCGCTCTCTCGCCGCACCCTCGCTTCCGACTTGCAGCAGTAAACGTAAAGCCCTTCGAACTTTGTCTTAGCTTTTCTTCATCCCCCTCTGTCGTCTTGATCACACAACCTCCCATTTCTCTCCATTGTGCGGGCGAGTGAAAGCGCATCCTCCCTGCGCGCGGTTACTTCGGATGGCTGCGCGCGCGGGACCTTCAACTGCTCTTTGGAGCGGTGGCTCTTCCAATTCAAAATGCGAGCCGAGCTCGGATTTGGACTTGGACAGCGTCTCACGCGAGGAAGAGATGAGTTCCACATCGTCAGATTCGGATGTTGAACGGATGTTATAGTCAGGCTGATGATGATGATGATGTGTACTAACAACATCTGCAGAGCGCTGAAATGTGCATATTGCATTGACTATGTTATTTGTATACCAATCATAATCAAAAATAAATTGCTATGTTCATTCCCTGTTCTGCTCGTTCCCTGAAACCAAGCCGACACTGGGGGTGCGTCACGGCCAGAAAGGTCCGACAGCGAAAGGGTTAATAGAGAAATTGAGGTAAATGCAGGACATGGTTAGAGACTCCCCCGGGACATTCAAGTACTTGCCAGATGACGAAAGCACTCCTCAGTTAAATTCTGTCACTAGTACACAACTACTCATAGCAAAAAACATCCCTGGATTGTATTATACAATGAAATTAATGCTGCTTGTCCAGTTCTATTTCATGTCTAGAAAAAGAATTCATTGAAATTACCCTTGAGAATGACACGGGTGGTTGAAAGGTTTCGTTTTCGCTGGACTGCGATGGACCACCCGAAATGGGCCCCTCGGTTAAACCCCTTTCTTTATGTTTTGTCTATGTGGTTTCAGTGTGAATTAAAGGTGTGTGGATACCATATAGTATATTTCCAATTGAATATTAAAATGAATTAAGAAAAAAGAACACTGACTATTGAATATCAGAAAACTTATCACAAAATTTAATGCTTACAAATTTAGGGCAAGAAAATATGGTGATGCACATGTTTGTGGGTCTGCTAGCATGGCATAACAAGAATGTAGCAAGCTATCAGTAACTTAGGTACATGGAAATCAGGATGTGCACTACGGTCTACTCTTACTAAAAGGAATACTATACAGGGTGTCTCAAATGAAAGCACAGTCCAGTGTATCACGTGACTTGATCACCACTCTGCATGTAGCCATTGTTGGCGCTCTGCGGGTCCACTGCGGTTGGTGCCATTGGGAAAGAGGTGCCTTTTCATTCTTTGCCACCATGCAAACAATTCTTCAATCTGGAGTGTCATTGCAAGGTTTGCATAATTCTCTATCCCTCCTTCTTTGTCCATCCGTCGTTCGTGCAAATGTATGCAGCTGGGTGGTCGACGCGCTATAGTCGCACAACACTTTTGTCCCCACTGTGTAAATCCGAAGCTAGTCTTGTGATGAGTTGCTCGAAGCTACAAAAACAGGCAGGTATGCGTCTGAAGCGTTGTTGGGAACAAGGCTGTCGTATATGTTGTCACAATGATATGGCGGCCAATTGCAACTGTTGCAATCTGTACACTCTCTTGTTTGCAAGGCAGTTTGTCGGCTTTCTGAGTGTAACATGGCTGCTGTGAATAGACTTGTGTCGATTTGGCACCAAACTGCTGAAACCCGACAAAGAAGCGTCGATTAAGCCTAATTGCCTAGGGAGAGTGTGGTAACAGGCCGCAAGCTGTTGCGAAATGCATGCCGCTATAACATGTTCGTACGGGCGGCTCATCAGTTATATCTAGGTCCTCAGAACATGCGTACGGGTTAGATTGACAGCTGTTGAAGTGGCGTTAAGTTCATCGCCACATATGTAATACAATCTACATGCTTTTGCATTTCCCGAAATATGCACTGCTTTTGTTGCCGTTCCCTCTCTCTGCATCACATTATCGTTTCAATCGGTCCTCGCCGATCTGGCTACGTGCAATCCCTGCATTGGACCGACGTAGGGGAGCGCATGTGGTTGGGCGGAACTGCCCACTGAGACGAAATCCGTGTCAACCGGGGTCACCTGTCTGCGACATGCTCTCTTGCATGTTATCGAGCACATGGAGCTCTGCGGCACACACGAAACGCAACATGGCGCGGGTGTCTACATTGATTGAATATTTGAAAAATTGAATAGTAGCTATGCGACCTGCAAATCGAATTATTCGACTATTCGATTCGACAATATTCGAGCATTTGCACACATCTAGTGTGAACAAATGCCACCTTGCCCAAATTTCCGTTATGTCCATTTATGGTTGAGGACCCCCTGCGTGTGAGAGGCACGCAACAAAAACTGTGACGCCTTCTTGCTCTGCGTTTGACATGCCCTGTGCTTGCAGCATATCAGAGTTGTCTTCGTGTGGCAATTGTGCAGGCAGCTGCAGCAACACCCAAGAAGAAGAAGGAGCACAAAACGCTGCCACTGCACAACCAGCCAGAGCTGAAGGAGAAGAAACACTCTGAGGAGGAGCCCCTGCCGGGCGTGCTGGTCAAGCGTCCAGTGCCAGCGGACAATTCCTGCCTCTTCACCAGCGTCTACCTGGCCCTCTCGGGTGGCGAGTATGATTCAGGCGCCAGTACTGCTCTTCGCCAGGTGAGCTCCCATCCCTTAGGATATACTGGTGTAAGCACGTGAGAAGACTGCATTTGAAATAAAGTTTAATTAGAAACTAGCAGTATTAATGAGTCAGTGATGCAAGATAAAAAGTACTGTATAAAACGAAACATACATTAAAATTTTTTCCCAAGGAAAAAAAGAATAAGAAACAGCTCAAGTCACCCCTTGTCTTATATAGCGATCTTTAGCACATTCTGAGCCGTCGTCGTCTGGCAACCTGTGGCATCCGCATTTGCGAATGCATAGCCACACTTGTATCCACATCTGATCGCGATGTCGGTTCCCATCGTCATTTCTGTGTTATGTGGTCAGTGTGGCTTTCGTGTTCTGTGGTTCATGTCTTTCAATATGAGTAGCGGAACGCATTGCGAATTTTCAGCTGCTTTCAAAATCATATTTCTGGAGTTTACTGTACCCACTGGCAACAAGCCAGTTTGTCGTTTTGGAAATGTGCTTTATCAGCAATGCCTTTGACAGAACTGATGACGACGCTCTGTGGGAAGTGAAGAGCCAGAAGCAGTTATCATCCGATGAAAGTGGAGATAGCTCCGACAAATGAGACGTGTGCCATTCGTATGTGCACTTTTCGTACGAGAACGGTCAAGCAGGCTGGAGCTTAGATGACAGATGGGTGATGCAGTAAATAAAAATTAGTATTTGCAACAGTAACACCTATAATAACTATTGTGAGAATAACATCTATAAGTGACTTTCAAGAAAAAATTAAGTGCATATATTTTGTTTCAATTGAAAGCGTTGTCATGTCACATATGCGAGTATGTGTTTTTTCAGTGCAACCACAAGCCAGTGTTCGTCTATGAATAGTTTATGTGAAACTAGGAATATTTGTTAACATGTGGCAGTTCTTCTACGCCATTTACAGTAGTTGGAAATCTTGTTATTTTCTGCAGCCTCACAAGAAATTGTAAAAACTTTTTCTTATCACCTTTCTATACTCCACGCCTGCAAAACAGTTTGCTTGGTCAAGAGCCTCGCTAAATAAAATATAAAAATAAAGTATCCTCGCTTCTTTCGCTATAGAATTCCTTTTCCCCTTCCCTTTTTTCGTCTTCAAGGTTAGGGGTCGGCCTGTGTTTCAGTTTATATGGTAACATTTAGAAAAAAATGATCCACAGTACAGCTGCAGCAATAGCTACAGTGTATTACAGTAACACCTGTGCACCCTTAGCACCTTTTGGTATTCATGTCCTCTGGGATGCACCTGTCAAGCTTTAAAGCATTTTTATCATAAAATGTTGGGTTTTCAGGGTCTGGTACATCATAGCCTTTGGTATTCTTACAATGCTTGCCCATTTGCTCCGTAATCCGTGCAAGTTAATTATCTATGGCTGGACATAAAGAAACTTGGGGCGTGTGACTCTTAAAGTGTTCATTTGAAGATTTGTACCCCATTGGAAATCTTTAATAAAAAACAGGCAGCAGTGAAGTTTTAGTATTACAAGAAATGTACTACCATATTTACATGATTCTAACGCACCTACGAGATTCTAACACACAACAAATTTTTGCAGATTTAAAAATCCTGAACCACCATTTAGGCTTAGTGAAAAAGCACCCCGCGGATAGCATACGCTGCTGTTAACATCTCGGCGAAATTTTGCAGTCGTGTGTGGCACACGGAGCTCACAAATGGAGCGCAAAGTTAAATTTCTTTCTAACTCTTTTCCACAGAAGCTTTCTCACTCTTTTCGGGTGGCCATATTTTGTCGCATAGCAAGTTTCCATATACGGCTGCTAGTGGCCAAATAGCTGACATTCATTAAAAAGCGTGTTTGGATCAGTGCGCTTCTTACTACTGTTACTTTTTATGTTTATTGACGCAATTTAATAAACACGCTGAAGTAAGTGAAAATCTTTTGAATTTCAATACGAATTTCATACTTCCTGAACTGTGACTATTGTACTATTGTTGACTATCGTCTGCTAATAACGCTTGGCCACGTATGCCTGCATATGAATTGAACATGAAACATTGAGCATATGAATATGAACTTTGTCCGCACTGCTTATCAGGGTCGTGGCCATCAAGCCTCCCTAATTTCTATTAGTTTTGATGACTCAATATGCCTTGAACCAGACCCGCCGGGGTTGCTCAGCGGCTATGGTGTTAGGCTGCTGAGCATGAGGTCGCGGGATCGAATCCCGGCCACAGCGGCCGCATTTCGATGGGGGCGAAATGCGAAAACACCCGCGTACTTAAATTTAGGTGCACGTTAAAGAACCCCAGGTGGTCGAAATTTCTGGAGTCCTCCACTACGGCGTGCCTCATAATGAGAAAGTGGTTTTGGCACGTAAAACTCCATAATATTTTTTTATGCCTTGAACCATGCAAAACTTAAGGTTAGACCAGATGTACAGTTGCTAGTGTACGATCACTCCTGGCCGCTCTTGGCTAGATGCCTTAGTAGACTTCGCTTCGTGTTGAGCTATTGCACAATATGTGCAATTTGGGTGTGGCTACTATTCGTTGGTCAAGCTGGTGCAGGACAAAGCTGGCCCACACCACATAGCACGGCCACCCTGGAGCAAATGAGCGTGAGCGTGCACTCCAGCCGTGTCGTGCACATAGTTAGCCACCGCGGTTGCATGTAGCTGCATCTGCAACAAAGCTTAGATACTGTGGATGCAGCAAGGTGCTGTGACGAGCACGCTCACTGAGCTCCTACGGCTCGCTGAGGACAATAGCGTGCTATAATGTGGCTCAAGGATCGAGTGCCGAAACAGGTCATCTGCTTTCTAAGTTGTACACCCTCGTAGTGTCTCCATCTTGGTCGAAGCTTGTTAGGTTTTAAATCCTTTCAACACAAGTCTGGAGTGTGGCATCCACCTGTTAGCCGATGTGCGCGTTACAGACATACTTGCATGTGCAAACACAGATGAAGCTTGTTTGACCCTCGGAAATTGTGTGTTTGTCGTAGAGATAAGTGTGAAAGGAAACATGCTACTCGTGTCACTCGGTGCGAGACATGTAGCAATCTAGTATGCTGCTAGCATAGCAAAGGGATGAGACACTGTGAACTAAACCATAAGGTGAGGGATAACCTCTGAGCTGGGCATGCGTAGGTACCAAAATGGGAAGTAGTGGTGTCTATGTGAACATCCAAAACTAAATTTGACCTGTGCACCTCGATGACGTTGAGTAGGCTGAGTGTTGAGTGTTGTGGGCACAATCCAACTTTGCTGTATCCTTCGCAGTGCAAGGCATTGAAGGAGGAGTGGGAGCACTGCGATAGGGATCACTGGTGCTTGTTGTTGCCAATAACTCTGCTTTGGAATTATTGCCATTGGTCCACAGCCATTGGTCCACAGCCATTGGTCCACAGCCATTGGTCCACAGCCATTGGTCCACAGCCATTGGTCCACACAGCCATTGGTCCACACAGCCATTATTGACCACACAGACAATGTGGTCACCATTGGGTACATAATTAAAGAGACAGTGATGTAGTTCATGTAAACACACATGTTAAACACTGCATCACCAGCTAATGTTCTCCTTACAAACTCCTACTGCAGATGCAGAATCTTGTCGCCTACATCTTGCATTCTCTGTAAAGAGGCCTACCAACGCATACCTCGCTATGATTTCTGCTCTTAATTTTACTTTGAACTGTGGAAATCACTTGGAACATACAGGGATTACTGGGTATGTGCAAACATTCAGCCTGATGCCTTTGTTCCTCTGTCTGCAGCTAATCGGTATTTACAAATCATTCATATTTTTATGCAGTGTTGCTAGCTAGTCAATAATAGCAACTTCAGTCATTATTCAGGCTTATTCTATAGTCTTTCTGAAAACACTGCACAAATGCAGCAAAGCCGACACAATGTTCCTGACTGCCCCAATTCCTCAATCCATAGAAACATAAAAAAATCATTGAGTGAGTTGTGTGTGGGCTCTATAGAAGCATGCACGTGTTAGACGTGATGCAAATCTCGCTAATGAAGCAGTAACTCGCCAGAGGACCTGCATGTGCTGTATTGAACACGTGTGCTGGCGGTTCCCAGGTGATTGCTGACAGTGTGGCGGCCGACCGAGAGACGTACACGGAAGCATTCCTGGGGCGTCCGAACCGCGAGTACTGCACATGGATCCTGAATGAGGAGCACTGGGGTGGTGCCATTGAGCTGTCAGTGCTGAGCCGCCACTACAATGTTGAGATGGTTGCTGTAGATGCGCAAAGTGGCCGGCTACATCGTTTCGGGGCTGACAAGGGCTTCGACCAGCGGCTGCTGCTGCTCTACGATGGCATCCACTACGACCCGCTTGTACTCGAGCCACTAGAGCCGGGTCGGCCCGTGCGCACGCTCTTCTCGACCCGCGAGGAGGCACTGCTGGCACTGGCGCTGGAGCTGGCACAGGAGGCCAAGGCCAGTCGCCAGTACACCGACGTGCGCAACTTCACATTGCGCTGC
Organism: Dermacentor variabilis; assembly: GCF_050947875.1. Taxonomy (NCBI): domain Eukaryota; kingdom Metazoa; phylum Arthropoda; class Arachnida; order Ixodida; family Ixodidae; genus Dermacentor; species Dermacentor variabilis. The sequence continues at coordinate 146,454,577 of NC_134576.1, read as the reverse complement.
CTCGTATGCGACGTCGGTCTCGTGGGCCAGGAAGCGGCGCGCCGGCATGCCCAGGACACCGGCCATAGCAGCTACGGGGAGGTGTGAGGGTTAATCATGCAGTTAGGCCCCTTTTGGTCGAAGATTCAGTAGGGCCATCTCGGAGAGGTGTGAAAGGGAGGATAAAATTATTGCATGCGCCTGTCTTGGGCCACGTTTGGAGGCATGTCAAGTAATGACTGCAACCGGATGTTTATCCGGTGCACCTAGGATTACGCAGAAAAAAAGTGCGAAAGGTGATTGCATCCAGTTGCTTGCTGGCTGGCCCCTCTACTGCTTGCTCGCATGCGCTGGTTGAGTACATGCTGATCTCTTATTCTTCATGCACTTTATATATGTAGAGAAGGCAGTTGTCGTAACTTCATTTTGCTGCCGGCTGTTGCGGACCCGGTTTTACTCTTACCATGTGCACTTGTGGGACCACCACGGTAATTGTGCTCATGTCGGATAATCATCATTCCTCAGAGTTTGCTAAATTTACCGGTGCGGGTATCTGCAATAATAGCGGCTGTAGCGCTCCTGAAAGAGGGAATAAATTGAAAATTCTTTTTTTCCTGACACCCTTGTGTTTGTGTTCTGTTGTGCACGGTTTCATGATTGCGACCATTCAAGAAGAAAAAGAAGCTTACAAGCTTGCACAATGCCTTGCAGTCAACATCAACATTAGCCTTCGCAATTCAACCACTCCTGACACTCCATTCGTCACTCATGGCATCGTCCGCACGTCTGTGAGTGCACCGAGTCATAAAATGGGGAACCAGCCAAATCATGATAAAAGCTGGACGTTTCAGCAGCCACTGGAGTGGTAACTGCGCAGTAAATGATGTCAACAAACTCTCGCATCCTTGCACGGATCACGTGACCATGTGTGGTGACCAGAAACTGCCGCTTCCCTAGCATGGTGTTATAAGATGCTTTTTGTGCGTTTGTGGCTGAAGACTGTTTCAATGGAGAAGGCGTTTTAGAAGTGCAGTTCTTGGATGCAGGAAAGTCCCTGCATGGTTAAGCCAGACAAGTGCCATTTTACATGAGCACGTATAAACAGCATGTATAGAAGAACAGCAAGAGAAACTTTTCAAGAAGAACAATATGACCCATAACACTTGCACAAGGAAAGCACTCGAAGGGACTATATTATTCCTTGGAACGAACGATACATCTGATGTACGAAGGAGTACCCAAAAAAAAACCAAACTAATTTTTTTTAAACTGATTTATTCACATTTCCAACACAAACTTTCGATCTCTTTCAAAGTACTCCCCACTTGCATGAATACACTTGTCTAGTCTTCCAGTTTTAAAAACATTGTTTAAATTTGTCTTTTGTGATGCTTGACAGTGCTTCCGTCATTTTCTTCACCTCAGCAGAATGCTTTCCTTTCATGTCTCTTTTCATTCCAAGAAACAAAAAGAAAAGTCTCACAGGGCAAGGTCAGGTGAGTATGGGGGATGAGGAACAGGGGTCATACCATTCTTGGTCAAGAGTTGTCGTACAGACTGGGCTGTGTGAGCAGTGCTATTGTCATGATGAAAAAACCAGTTGCTCGACTGCCACAAATCGGGCCCCTTCTTCCGCACACTGTTGCACTATCTTTTCAACATCTCCTAGTTGAAGCCTGGTTAACTGTCAGACCCTGTGGAACAAACTCTAAATGGGCGACACCTCTAAAAAAAAAGAAAAATCGGCATAGTTTTATTTTGATTTCACCTGACGCGCTTTCTTGGGGTGAAGTCTTCCACTGGCTTCACTGTTGCTTTGATTCAGGATCGCAAGCATAGCACCAACTTTCGTCACCTGTGATGACTTTTGAAAAAAAAAAAAAATTGATCATTACGGAACTTTTTTTGCAAAGCACAGCATGCTTCCACACGACCTTGTTTTTGTTCAGCAGTCGGAAGTCGTGGCACGAATTTAGTGGCCACCCTTTTCATCCCAAAATCTTCTGCCATAATTTGCTGCACTGAACTCGAACTCACTTCTGACAGCTCCACAATTTCTTCAATGGTCTATCAATTTTTTAATCAGGAAAACCACTCACACATTTGAGTTTTCCCCATAGCATCTCCCTTGTAATCAACTGTACGCAAGACACTAGAGGAGCATTGCTCAACTCCTCTAATCTTTATGTATGTTGGAATATGGTCGCTTCCATGTGTTTCTATGTCCGTAAACTATTGGACGCTCGGGGCAAAGCGCCGTAACACCAAAGTTAAGTCCAAGCAGCTACTATAGGTCGTGCCTCACAGAAATGTAGGGCTGCTGTAATTCACACAGCACAAATCATTGTCGGCAGCAAAGGAGGCAAGGAGGCCTTTGGAGTCAATTTTAGTGCTTCCCCATAGCTGGTGATGCACGTTGAAGTCACCTGTGATAACCCAGGGGCCATTGTTCATTAGTAATATTTTCGTAAGTCGTTTGCAGTCAAAGTGACCAGCTGGGGATATGTAGGCTCCAATTAGTGTAAATGACACATTCTTCTTGTGGACAGTTAGGCAGACATATTGGTTGTAGTTATGAGGCTCTACCGCGTTAGCGACATATCTTAAGTCCGTGCGGATGTAGATGATTACTTTCATGCTCGCACCGCATGTGGACGAGACGAAAGATTCGTAACCGGACAGTCCGAGTGGAGTTGATGTATTTGATTCGCCAATAACCTGTTTGGGGAAGCAATTTGTAAAAATGAATTGGCGAAAGTCTGCTATACGGGTCCTTAGACCCCTGGCATTCCACTGAAAGATTGACGCACTTTTAACTTCAGTGCGGAAGGGGACAATTGGTCGAGCCATGATGCCTAAACGATGCTAGCAAGCACTGGATTTAGTGCATCCAGTATTTGCAGAGCACTTCGAGCTGCTGGTGTTTGCAGCTTGTTCAGTATAATGCGCATTGTATTAATTAGCGATTGCAGCATATCAGCCACCTGCCTGTCTTGGTCGCACAAATTGCCGACAGTAGACGTCGGGGGGGTTGTCCAGCGAAAGTTTGCTGTGATTCTGTTGGTGAATGCTCTCGTTTCGGTAGAGCCGGCCAAGATTCTGCAGATGTGGTCTTCTCAGTGGCCCTATTCTTCGCGGTCCTTTCCACAGTGTCTGGCTTGGGCGGCAGAGGAGCAGGTGGTGTTGTAGGAAGTGTCATGCGCGTCGCAGAGACAACAGCCTTCCTTGAGGAGCGCTGGCGACGTGAACGTCGCTTCCTGATTTTATCGGTGGCTTCGCGATGAGATGAATGATCTCTCGCCATCTCTTTCAAGATGGCCATTTCCTTCTTATCGATGAAGCTTCATGTGATCCTCCGCAGTTTGAGCACTTCATTACAGTCACGCCACATTTATCTGCAGCGTGGGGCTCGCCGCAGCGGTGGCATGTTGCCCGATTTTCGCAGACGCTGCTCACGTGTCCCAGTTTCATGCATTTGCGGCACTGAAGAGGTTTTGCAATGAAAGGCCGCACTGCATGTCTGAAGTGTCCCACTTCAACATGCGAGGGTATATGTTTACCCTTGAATGCTATTTTCACGCAGCGTGAACTGCCTAGCCGCTTAACATCAACAATGACCTCATCATTGGCTGGCTTGATAAGAATCGGCAAGTCGTTATTAAGGATGGCGACGTCTACGTCGTAGATAACGCCGGTGACGACGTCAGATCCCAGAGGGATGTAAGAGCGCACCTGAATGTCATCCAGGTCCGTTAGGCTGCGTAGGGTGATCAAAGCAGCCGCATGCTGGACATCAACCGCCAGTAGCTTTTTTGGGGTGTTCACTCGAATGTCCGATATTTCATTTGGCACCAGGGCTTCCAGTGACATCGACACACGTTGCCTGTTAAGCAGCTTCATGTTGACCACGACCTACTGTAGGTCGTGATGTTGACGGTGGGAAGCAGGGGCACAAATATGATGGTATTGGCGTCTGGCCTCTGCGTCTGTCTCACTGTTTGCGTGCTTGACGATGAGGATGTCCGGGTGTTCTATCTCTTCGCTCTGTGGCTTTGCACAAGCTGGAAGTCGTCATCGGAAGTGTCCTCACTGCTGAGAGAGTAGACATGGGTGTCCTCGCGGTCGCTCTGCTGACCGATGCGCTTCCTGGAGGCGGCAGCCGCTGACGCCGCCGTCGCCGGCAGACGCGCGGGGTGATCCACTTGCATCACGATCGAGCAGGGAGCGAGGACCAGCGGATGAACTTAGGTTTTCACAGAAATAAACCGGAGCTAGAAAGGACAGTGCTGTATCAAACCATGCTGGACATATTTAAGTAACTTGTGCTATATTAGTTAAGAAACCTAACACATCTTTATGAATTATGTGCTCTAAAATTTTGCCTGATGTAGATGTCAGTGATAGAGGCCGGTAAGTCTCGATGTGTGCTTTGTTCCCAGATTTATGCAAAGTTTTGATTTCCGCCGTCATCCGGTAGGGAACCGTCGCATAAAGATCTAATGAATACGACATGCAGGTACTTAGCACACCATTCCGCATAACGCTTCAAAAACGCGGTTGATATATTATCTGGTCCTGGTGACTTTCTAATGTCGACGTTCAAGATCAAATTAAAAACACCACTCTCAAATATAGCAGGAAGCGATATAGAAAAGTTGGGAAGGCAACCATTATCCTTCGTAAGTACCGACTGGAAGAATATTACGTTAAAAGCAGAACAAACGACAATGTCATCACTTACACATTTGTGGCATAGGTGGCATAGAGGTAGAGCATCCGCCTCGCGTGCAAGAGGACCGTGGTTCGAATCCCGGCACCGGGTTGCGCGGCACCGGGTTCGAATCCCGGTGCCGCACAATTTTCCACCGGATTAAAAAAAAAAGGCGCGTGTTGATAAAATTGCACAAACAGGCCTGGAGTGCGGCCTGATCCCGGTGACCAAAACCGGTAACGCACTCTCTCACCAGAGCAGGATTGGCCACCCTGGTGCAGTACTTGGCCCCAACCTCCCATATGAACACAGCAATCAAAGCCCGGCCCCTCAGTCCCCAGCAGCTGCGAAGCAACTGACCACGGTGGCGGTCAAACCTGCAACGCAGCAGAGGGCGCTAAGAATCCCTGGATTCGGACAGGCCGCCATTGGAATCTGAACCTGCCAACGTTTAACGCTAGAACGTTATCTAGTGAGGCGAGTCTAGCAGTGCTATTGGAGGAATTAGAGGGCAGTAAATGGGATATAACAGGGCTCAGTGAAGTTAGAACAAATGAAGCATATACAGTGCTGAAAAGCGGGCACGTCCTGTGCTACCGGGGCTTAGCGGAGAGACGAGAACTAGTAGTCGGATCCCTGATTAATAAGGATATAGCTGGTAACGTACAGGAATTCTGTAGGATTAACGAGAGGGTGGCAGGTCTTGTTGTCAAACTTAATAAGAGGTACAAATTGAAAGTCGTACAGGTCTACGCCCCTACATCCACTCATGATGACCGGGAAGTCGAAAGCTTCTATGAAGACGTGGAATCGCCGATGGGTAAACTCAAAACAAAATGCACTATACTGATGGGCGACCTCAATGCCAGGGTAGGCAAGAAGCAGGCTGGAGATAAGTCAGTGGGGGAATATGACATAGGCTCTAGGAATAGCAGGGGAAAGTTATTAGTAGACTTCGCAGAACAGAATAAGATGCGGATAATGAATACCTTCTTCCGCAAGCGGGATAATCGACAGTCGACGTGGAGGAGCCCGAATGACGAGACTAGAAATGAAATAGACCTTATACTCTGCGCTAACCCTGGCATCATACAAGATGTGCACGTGCTCGGCAAGGTGCGCTGCAGTGACCATAGGATGGCAAGAACTCCAATTAGCCTAGACTTGAGGAGGGAGCGGGAGAAACTGGTACATAAGAAGGCGATCAGTGAGTTAGCGGTAAGAGGGACTACAGAACAGGTATTCGGCTTTAACACAGGAAGAGGACCTTAGTGTTGAAGCAATGAACGACAATCTTATGGGCATCATTAAGGAGTCTGCAATAGAAGTCGGTGGCAACTCCGTTAGACAGGATACCAGTAAGCTATCGCAGGAGACAAAAGATCTGATCAAGAAACGCTAATGTGTGCTAGAATAGCTAGAATAGCTAGAATAGCTAGAACAGCTAGAATAGAACTGGCAGAACTTTCTAAGTTAATCAACAAGCGTAACACAGCGGACATAAGGAGGTATAATATGGATAGAATTGAACATGCTCTCAGGAACGGAGGAAGCCTAAAAACAGTGAAGAAGAAACTAGGAATAGGCAAGAACTAGATGTATGCGTTAAGAGACAAAGCCGGCAATATCATTACTAATATGGATGAGATCGTTCAAGTGGCTGGGGAGTTCTATAGAGATTTATACAGTACCAGTGGCACCCACGACGATAATGGAAGAGAGAATAGTCCAGAGGAATTTGAAATCCCACAAGTAAAACCGGAAGAAGTAAATAAAGCCTTGGGAGCTATGCAAAGGGGGAAGGCAGCTGGGGAGGATCAGGTAACAGCATATTTGTTGAAGGATGGTGGGCAGATTGTTCTAGAAAAACTGGCCACCCTGTATACGCAATGCCTCATGACTTCGAGCGTACCGGAATCTTGGAAAAATGCTAACATAATCCTCATCCATAAGAAAGGGGACGCGAAAGACTTTAAAAATTATAGACGGATCAGCTTACTGTCCGTTGGCTACAAACTATTTACTAAGGTAATCACAAATAGAATCAGGAACACCTTAGACTTCTGTCAAGCAAAGGACCAGGCAGGATTCCGTAAAGGCTACTCAACAATAGGTCATATTCACACTATCAATCAGGTGATAGAGAAATGTGCAGAATATAACCAACCCTTATATATAGCTTTCATTGATTACGAGAAAGCGTTTGATTCAGTCGAAACCTCAGCAGTCATGGAGGCAGGCGTCAGACAGGGAGATACGATCTCTCCAATGCTATTCACAGCATGTTTACAGGAGGTATTCAGAGACCTGGAGTGGGAAGAATTGGGGATAAAAGTTGATGGAGAATACCTTAGCAACTTGCGATTCACTGATGATATTGCCTTGCTTAGTAACTCAGGAGACCAATTGCAATGCATGCTCACTGACCTGGAGAGGCAAAGCAGAAGGGTGGGTCTGAAAATTAATCTGCAGAAAACTAAAGTAATGTTTAACAGTCTCGGAAGAGAACAGCAGTTTACGACAGGTAGCAAGGCGCTGGAAGTGGTAAGGGAATACATCTACTTAGGACAGGTAGTGACTGCGGATCCAGATCATGAGACTGAAATAATCAGAAGAATAAGAATGGGCTGGGGTGCGTTTGGCAGGCATTCTCAGATCATGAACAGTAGATTGACATTATTCCTCAAGAGAAAAGTATGTAACAGCTATGTCTTACCAGTACTCACGTACGGGGCAGAAACCTGGAGGCTTACGAAAAGGGATTCTACTTAAATTGAGGACGACGCAACGAACTATGGAAAGAAAAATGATAGGTGTAACGTTAAGCGATAAGAAAAGAGCAGATTGGATGACGGAACAAATGCGAGTTAAGGACATCTTAGTTGAAATCAAGAGAAAGAAATAGGGGACATGGGCAGGACATGTAATGAGGAGGGAAGATAACCGATGGTCATACAGTTTTAGTATAGCGTGAAGCAGCAAACGCAAAGAGTTAGCGTTAGCGTTGCGTGCACCACACTGCGTATGCACTGTACGTAAACGGTGCTGGAGCTCTTACGTACGTACGCTATTTTCGAGATTTAGCGGTGAACGCTAACGCACGCAAGGGGAGCCTTACGTACTGCAACATGGCGACGCCGGTCGAAGTGAGAGCAGGTCGCTTCGCATCTATCGAGTCGTCGGCCTGCACTGTTCGGCTCATTCGTTCCCCACTAATGCTCGTGTTTGCTTTAGATTTGTGTGATGATGCTTCGACAGTGGCGCGCAGGTGACAAATGGGCGTTGTTTACGATATACGTTCTTGATTAGCGGCGCAGTAGGCTTAACGAGAGGGTTTGCTAATGCTTGCTCATGTTTGCTCTATCCGCCTCGAGATGGCGCCCAAGTGTATTTCGCTATACAGTAACTCTATTTCGCTCGTTCGCTTGGTGTAAAGCCGCATGTCAAGCCGATGCATGTCACGTTTTCCGCGGCAAAACACAGCAGTGTGGTCGGTGCTGTGGTCACAATGCGTGTGCGTTTTACCGACGACGACGATATGAACCTCCTGAAGGAGGTTTTCGACTTCAACCCATTCGGACGGACGTCAAGATGGGCGTCCGTTGCAAAAAAGTGGAAAGAAGTGGGAAATCGGATTTCTGGAAGCGAAATTGCCGGCGAAACGTCCCCTCCGGAATAGCTTCGATGTTGAGTGGATCTTGAGGACACGTAGAACCTGCTCGGTCGCTCTCGTTCCCGAAGCATGAGGGCGTCTATGTCATCCCAACTTAAGAAGGACACGTAATATGGGCCCCACAGAACACTCGATCGCGGCATGCTAAGAATAATCGGTGCGTTTCGCGACTCTCGACAAAACAACACTCAAACCGAACACCTACATGCGTAATTAACGCATCGACTGTGGCTTTCGATAAGCTTGACTTGGGGACCAACTTGCGGATTCGGCCATAATTCGGCATTGGATAAGCTCGACATATCGTATGGATTTGGCTTTCCAGTACTTTGTGTTTTTACATCTAGATGGCGCTGTATTTGTTTGCGTTAACGTTAACGCTTTCCTCCGTTCCGCTATTCTAAAGCACTACCTTGTGCCGCGCAGTGCGGTCTTTGTTTGCGTTAGCGTTGCGTCGCAGGCTAACGCTAACGCAAGCATTTTACGCTATACTAAACTGTCTATTACGGTCTGGATTCCAAGGGAAGGGAAGCGTAGCAGGGGACGGCAGAAAGTTAGGTGGGCGGATGAGATTAAGAAGTTTGCAGGAACAACATGGCCACAATTAGTACATGACCGGGGTAGTTAGAGAAGTATGGGAGAGGCCTTTGCCCTGCAGTGGGCGTAACCAGGCTGATGATGATGGTGAACTCACTGGTGGAGAAGATTTAGGCGTGATTTGGCGCCATATTCACCCGGGAGAAGTTTTAATAAACGAAGGAAGGAGCGTTCCGTAATATTTTTCTTTGTCGCAAATTATTTGATGTTTTAGTTGTTCTGAAGTTTCTCCCACGATAGACTTTAATGTTACATTGGTTCTTGATTTCATTTTTAACCTTTTAAGCCTTCGCTGCAAGCGTAGCGTCTCACGAGAAATCCATGGGTTACGGTGCACAGAATTTTTCGCAATTTCGAGAACACAACGGTGGATACATTGAGAGACGACTTCTTTAAAGGAAAGCCATAAGTCATCTATATTACAAGTGCCGTTTCTGAAATCATCGAAGCAGAAATCAAGCATATCGAGAATAGATTCGCCATCAGCACGAGAAAAATTGGTAAATAAACGAACACTGTTTCGGCGGCCTAGGTAGACATTTGACAAGCGCAACGGGACAGCTTTGTGTTCAGAAATCTCGTTTGTGACTTCACAGCTTATCTCATTTCGGATGGCACCACTCACAAAAAAAAAAGTCTATAATTGATCCGACGGCTCCTTGTACTCTCGCGAAATTACGTTTATTGTTTGCAGTGTATGTCAAACGTGAACACGATATCAAACATTCTGTTGTCTACATTGTGGGCAGAATGCACTGAAGAGGTGTGCCTATCAACGTTTGGTAGATTAAAGTCCCCTGCCAGTAGTGTTCCGCCATCCGATTTCACATGACAGTTTAAATATTCCCTTAAGTTTTCAAGGACCGCAACAGAAGATCTTGGAGGCCTATAAAAACGCCAGGATAAAGCGGCCTTTGTTGATGTATGCTTTATAAAAGACAGCTTCAGTGCCTTGCGCAGAAGGCACCCTAAAAAGTTTTATTGATGATTTAAACAAAATGGCCACTCCTCCACCTCTTCTGTCGCGCTCGCTGCGAAATACCTTAGGAACCAATTCGCTATCAAATATTTCACTGCTCAATCTCCGTAAGCATGGCAACGTCCGCATAGTGCGACAACAGCATGCCCTCAAGTGCTACAGCTTTATTGACAACGCTGCGACACGTTATGTTCAGGATTTTTAATGCCGGTCTGATATCTTTCTCGTGGCATTTTCGGTTCTTCGGGATTTTATATCGTTTGTCCTTTGCACTATTCCTTCGAAACATATTACCACGTTAGTGTTTAACTTATCAAAAAACTCTAGCACCATTACTCTTTTCGTGTGATGCGCTTCCCCATAATTTCTTTGTGACGTCACGAATTCTTCTTGAGTACTCCTCACTGACTGAAAATTCTGAACCTTTCAATTTCGGGCATGCCTTTATTATTGAAGTATTCTCTCGGTAGTCATGTAAATTTATGATGACTTATAATGCAGCGCGAAACGTAAGTAGTTTAGAAAAACTTCTTGTTGGGCGAGTTGGTAGATATTAGCGAACATTGTTTAACTGCGCGAACAAACGGGCCACAAAGACAGCATGGGACATGGATGTCCATGTCCCATGCTGTCTTTGTGGTCTATTTGTTCGCGCAGTTAAACAATGTTCGCGAAACGTAAACACGGACTCAAAAAGGCACACGTAAAAAGACAACACATAGCGCTACTAGCAACAACGTTTACTCTCAACACTAGCAACGCCAGTGTGTGTCGTATCTTCCTTTTGTGGTCAGTCATAGGTGTTTACGCTGTAAGTTTAAGTTCAGGACGCTTATATACCACATGCGTCATAGCAAATATAGATCACGTTGAAGCACTAAGACACATGCGCGATGGAAGTCACACTATCGAAGCGTATTGATGAGTCGTGATAACCTTCCAGAACAAATTGTCACCGCTTACGCAGGAAACCTAACTAATTTGGTGACAACTCTATCGACGGCTTGCTAATGTACAATTCACCAAGTGCATCAACATGCTCTGCCTCAACAATTAATCGTGTGAACTTTATATCGACCGACAATGGCAGTTTTAACAAACAAAAGTCGGCAAGGACGTTCTTGGATATGGAGGTCGAGAAACACATCAGACGGCCGCATTTTTGTTTTATTATTGCGCTCTCTCAACCGCTCATTTAAGCACATACCGGTTTGGCCGACGTATTGTTTCTCACAGGAGAATGGAATACGATACATCACAAGTGCAACAAGATTCACGAACTTGTTTTTATGCTTTTTTGTACGCCCAACTTTTTCTGTCGTGTACGGATTTCTCTTTAGACAGAGCTTTCCAAGCTTAAGGGGTACTGAAAAAAACTCCCTATGATGTTATCGCGGAGCGCCACCTTCTTGAGATTATGCGAAAGTTGGTGAATATAAGGAATTACGGCTGTGATTCTCGTTCCTGCAATTACGCAGTGTTAAGTGTTAGATTGGCCTGAACTTCCGCGAATATTTTTGAGCTGATTTTCTGCTACAGACACTAAAACGCGGTCTGGTTAGCCTGCTTCCTTCAAGCGTGAAGTCGATCTGATTTTGGAAGATACGCTTCATCAGGTGAGCGCAAGATTTTCTTAATGCGTTGCTGGGACACATTGTCGCAATGTCTCTCTTGGTTAGTTTCGTGTGGTAAGAGTGAAATGGGAGTAAAGCTTTGTTAGCCCGTGGATCACAGCACCAGCATGGCTGGTTGTCGGAACAAACGAGCTTCAAGTCCAGAAATATAATGGTTCCGTCAATTGGCCATTCAACCGTAACCTGAAGAGGATTAAGACTATCGCGAAACACGTTCAACACTTCCTTGCTCTCGTTTTGAAAATTTTCTCATGAGTCGAGAAAAATAATAAAATCATCAAGAAATATCCAAAATTTTTTGTACATTTGTTCCTTCGAGACGATGTGACAAGCTCCTGTCGAGTTCAGCTCAAGAAAGGTTGCTTAACACGCGAGCCAATGCGCACATCCATTTTTTGCAATAATATATCCACTCGATAAAAGTCGACTTTAGGTAATATTCCACCAAAGAAAGGGAATCGTTAACAGAAACTCCCGCTTCTGTAGAAAACGTGACCACGCCGAAATTCGTCAATGCTAGTTTCAACGCACTTTAGCTAATGTGCATGCGGGAGGGAACAGTATTTCGACAATCCAATGCCACTTTAATTGTCTGACATTTCGTCTATAAGAATGTGGCAATGATTGCGATTTCCTGCGTAAACTGCTTACTTGTTATAGTACAGAGGGAAACAGGACTCTTCAGTTACAGATAAGTACAGATCTTTCAGTTTGCATGTATTGACTGTTCACATTATAATTCTTACAATTAAAGCACTTCGGTATTCTTTTAAGCCTTCACTATCACGAACATTTAAAACACAGCAGAAGTTCGCGTATGTGCCGTTGTATGGCGCACTGGTTTAACTACGACATGTGAAACAGCTGGGTAAAAGGTGTAACGCCACCAGTAGGCACGTCGCAACGTGGGCGCACGCAATGCTAGTCGAAAAATGATTCGCCACTGGTTCCCCTAATACATTCGCCTGAAAACTACGACCCCTTGCTGGGGGCAAATGACCTCGCAAACAATTTCAAAGAGACCGCAGCAATGCGGTTGCGTAGCTCACGGCTGGCAGAGGTGATTTCAACCAGTATTCGAGGAGCCAAGATCATAGCAACACGACGTTACACGAAAAGCGGAAGCGTTTGGGCGTAGAACAATCACCAAAATAAACATTTACGCAGATCCCCACGTGTAGACATCGATGCATAAATTATCAATTTCATTAGCGGTTTATTTGTCGTAAAGAAAGCTGACTCGAGCGCGTATCCTTACGATCAACCATGCTACGGAATGTGACCCACGCGGCGATAATTTCAAAAAGCTAGTTGGCACAGGAATGATAAACGTACACGTGCGATTGTGGCCTAATGATTAGAGCGTCTGTCTGCTGTATACTGGGAGACCGAGGCTCGACCGTATACCGTCGGACACGTAATCTAATTTTCTTAACAGCAGGGTATCTGGCGAGACAGCAGCCGCAGCCACGGTCAGGAAAGTCCTGGAGGGTTCGCAAGGAATGCTTCGCCTTAAAAGCACACACAGGCAGAAAATTACGGCCTAACTCGCCTCACAATCACTGTCAATAGTAATGGGATTAGCATTCGAGCAATGTAGCGGCACACCGTCATGTTTATTAAACATCTGTAGCGGTATTTCTGAGGCTTCGGCTATTTACTTCGGCATCATCCCTCTTTGCTATGCAACTCGCTTGCCTGTATGACGCCCAAGTAAACAACAGAGCGCCAAGTCGTGGTACATCTTTATAACCACGTAAAGAAACGGGGTTTTCGGTGCATTCCAGATTCAAACCGAGCACCTCCCGCATACGACCGGATGCTCTATCATTTAACGTGCTAACGCCCATTTACGCGGTGATAAACAGATAAATAAAGATTAGCTTTCCCGCAAAGATAGATGAGCCTATAGCCCGTTACAATGTCGGCGCATCAGGTCCAAATAATTCCCACGGAAAGCAGTGTCTCGGCACGTACATCGCGCCCCCTGCTAAAGTATATGCGCTGACGCCTGCCTATACGAGATGAACAAAACGGGCTTGTGCCGGCTAAAAGAAAAGGTAAGCCAATGGCCCGTTAAAATGTCGCCGCGTCAGGTCCAGCCAATCCTCAGGAAAGCACTGGTTCAGCGAATACGTCACTGCCCCTGCTAATGCAGCTGCTCACGCCGATTTACGAGGTCGATAAACGGAGATGCGCAGGTTGGCTTTCCCGCAAGAAACGGTATAGCCCGTTACAATGTCGGTGCGCCAGGTCCAACGTATTCAATGTAAAACATTGGTTCGGCACATACGTATCTCCCCTTGCTAATGCAGCTGCTCGCGCCCATTTACGAGATTATTAAACGGGCATGCACAGATTGACTTTCGCGCAAAAAAAAAGGTAAGCATAGAGCCCGTTACAATGTCTGCCCGTTGCAATGTCTGGAAAGCGATGGTTCGGCGCATACATCACTCCCCCTGCTATTGCAGCTTCTGCCACCCATTTATGAGATGAATGAGCAGACATGCCTAGACTGGCTTTCCCACATAGTTGACACCATTTACGAGAATAATAAACGAAGATGCGAGGATTGGGATTTCCTGTAATGAACAAGGTACCTACATAGCTCGTCACAACATCGGCCCGTTCTCTGATAAAGCGCTGGTTCGGCGCATGCACGACGCCCGCTGCCAACTGACGCCGTTTTATGGCGGACGAGCAAGCGGAGGCGGGTTGGCTGTCCCGCCGAGGAAGCCAAGTTCCGGCACGCCACGCTCAGTCTCTGGAAAGCGCTGATTCTGCGCATGCATCACGCCCTCTGCTAATGAGTGTGCTGACGCTGACTTACGAGTTGAATTAACGGGTACGCGCAGTTTGGTTTTCCCGCTGAAGAAGGTAAGCCCATTACAATGTCTGCACGGCACGTCCAATCAATTCTGTGGAAAGCGCTGGTTCGGAGGAAACATCGCCCTTTTTTAATTCTTGTGCTGAAGCCGACTTGCCAGATGAATAAACGGACATACTCCCCCAACAACACACATGCATCCTAGGGGTGTACGAAGGATGTCCCATACGGGATTTTGCGCGCATTCTATGGATGTCCAAGATTAATCCCAAACACTACTCAAGTGAGGCTGCATATACTGGACTATCACAGAGGGAGAGAAACGAAGAGGGAAAGGTAGGGAGGTTAAACAAGGACATGCCCGCTTGACTACCCACACTTGGGGAGGGGTAAAAGGGGAGAACAGATAAGGATAGAGAAAAATAATAGTGAAGGACTGTAACAGAGGTTTTCAATGCGAGAATGAGGAAGAAGGGCAAGTGTAGAATGTGCACACTGCATATGGTACTTCGCATGTATGGTGCATGTTTTTATTTCTCGAAAATCGGGCCTGCCATGGAGCCGCCAGATCAAAAACTCGGGAAGAAACACTTTTATTCTGTTCAAAACAGTGAACACAATTGTTAAATAGACAACTACTGTGAACATCAAAATCAGCTCGCTTAATTTTTAAGCGTTCCCTGTGCTCACACAAAGTGTGGGATATATACATAATTAACGAACGATTCAGATAAAGGTTGCGCAATGTTTTTTTTTTTTTTGCGTTAGAACTCTATGAATGGACAATGAACGAACTGGCAAGCTCTACGTTGCACTAAATGAAAAAAAAAAGAATGAGTGTTGTAAAAACGATCGTCTGACCCTTTACATACCGTTGTCACAAAATGGGTTTCTTCTCGCTGAGTCGGCCTCTGTTCATCTCTGCTGCCTCCCTCTAGGGAGCGTGTCGAAACCATGACATGCCTGCTTTCTCTACGTCTTTCAGGGTGGCGCTGAAGAGTCTGCCACTGGTCGCAGGCTGCCTGCACGCCAACGTTCATTTTTTTGTTCAAGTCAGCAGGGTATCTTCGGATTGAAAAGAAGAAACTTTCACAACCCTTTACTGCCTCTTGCTTTCTAAAATTTCATGAATAATGAAGCCCTTGGTAGTCATTTATTATTTACATATAAGCCAGTTTTTAATATAGCATACAATATAGACCCAACAGTAATTGCACCCAGTTGTCTCACAGTAACATGTGCTTTGTGGGTTACCCACATTGGGCCTTCGCATTCTGCACAAGGATCGCGTGGGTGTGGACACATGTTGTATGAAATATCCTCAGGTGATTCGGGAACACTACACACAATGAAACATTAAAAATAAGCAATGATAAATAAAAGTAGTATAAGGCAAAATCTTCCGTAATGAAAAAGAACTTGCTACACACCAGCTTGCAGATATTCAGGTCACTGAACTTGTTCCCTTCTGCTCTGAGCCACCTGTACTGTACGGCAACATGCCAAGACAGCAGGCTCTTGAGGATGTGAGACGTTTGTCGCTATGCGCTTTCACCTCCTTCTATGGCCATGTGCTTGAAAAGTACTCCAAAGAGTAAAGAAATTAATTATAATAATGTTGGGGGTCAGAGAAAGCGTCACGAACTTGTCCCAGCAAGATGACAGGTTTAGTGCGTTTTCTTATTTTCACAAGCCTTATTCTTCTTTTGGTTGTTTCCAAGGGCGCACGACCGAAGTGGTATATTGTCACCCAGCTATTACAACTAAAGCAGTTTACCACCGACAGATATTGGCAAAAAAACGTCTGCCTATTGCGATGGCTGGTCCTCGGAGAGCGCGCGCGCAACCACGAACTTCGTCGTTCTCGCCTTAAGGGTCCCGTGTCATCACGTGCAAACTTATTTTGCGTCATTGCTCCCCTCTCAAAAGCGACCGGCCCGGTCGCTTCAAGGGCGCGCACTATGGGCAAGAGTGCCAACATGAAAAGACAAAAAAAAATACAGAAATGTACACAATGCTGAAGCGGTTTGTGAGGATTGCTTCTACGTGGACGGCATCAGCACGGGGATGGCGTCGGTTCGAACCAGGATCAGAGCTTTGAGGCACCACCTCGTAGTTCACATCACTGAGGCGGCGTGCAACTTCATAGGGGCCGAAATAGAGGCGCAACAATTTCTCTCAGAGCCTACGGTGTCGGATAGGTGTCCACACCCACACGCGGTCGCCCGTTAAGTACTGGACATTCCGTCGGGTGCGGTTGTAACGGTAGGCGTCGGTATTCTGCTGGGTGCGGATGCGATTCCGAGCGAGCTGGCGAGCTTCCTCGGCTTTCTCGACGAAATCTTCGGTGGCGTCATTCCTTGTGGCTCCGTGGTCTACCGGGAGCATGGCGTCTAAGGGGGTTGTAACGCGACGTCCGTAAACAAGCTCCCATGGTGTAAACTCGGTGGTCTCCTGCACAACGGTATTGTAAGCAAACGTGACGTATGGCAAAATTTCATCCCATGTTTTGTGTTCCACATCAATGTACATGGAGAGCATGTCGGCTAATGTTCTGTTTAGGCGCTCTGTTAAGCCGGTAGTTTGGGGATGATAGGCTGTGGTCTTTCAGTGGTCGGTGTGCGTCAGTGTGACGACTTGTTGCAATAACTCCGCTGCAGACGCTGCACCGCGGCCAGTAATGAGTACAGCGGGTGCACCGTGACGAAGCACGATGTGGACGAAGAAGCTGGCGACTTCAGCAGCAGTTCCCCGTGGCACAGCTTTCGTCTCCGTCAGTTGCCACGATTATCCACTTATTTTGCAAGGATGACGGGGGGAACGGCCCAAGAAGGTCCATTCCCACTTGCTGGAACGGCGCTGGAGGTGGATCCAAAGGCTGAAGGAGGCCGGCAGGCTTGACGGGTGGAACTTTACGCCTCTGACAGTCACGGCACGTTCGCACATAGCGCTGGACTGACGAAAATAGGTGTGGCCAATAGTATTTTTGCCGTATGCGCGCTAATGTCCTCGCGAAGCCTAAGTGGCCGGCACAGGGATCGTCGTGACACGCCTGTAAAACTTCCTCGCGCAGTGCCGTCGGGACGACGAGAAGGAACGTTTCCTGGCTGTTCTCGAAATTTTTCTTGTACAGGACATCGTTTCGCAGGCAGTACGACGTCAATCCTCGTGAAAGTGGGCGTGGGACAACAAAGTCAGCTCCCTCGAGATATCGGATGACTGGAAGCAGCTCAGAGTCTGCACGTTGATAGTCAGCCATGCGCACCACGTCGACGACACCAAGAAACTTGACGCTTAATCGCCTCCCGCTCCATAGGTGACACGCGATACGGATGCTGACGAACAGGCCGCGCCGACTCCTCTGTAACGATCCGGTGTTGCGTAACGGAAGTGCGCTGGACTTTGGATTCCGTGGAAAAACAGCCGGAGAATTCTGTCAGTAGGCCCAGCAGCTGAACCTTCTGTACGTCTGCTAAGTCAGCATTAATGTGGACGCGGGTATTCAGGCTGGCGTGAGTTGTTGCATCCGGTGAAGTCACGTGTAATGTGCCGATGTCTGAGAAGTCAGCAATGTCGTTCAGGAATGCACAGCTGTACCTTGAGGGACGTGCTGATACTCATGGCTGAAGTTTGTCAATAAAACTTGCGAGCACTTATGCTGTATTCGAACAAGGCCCCGGGCGATGCAGATGTGTCTTTCGAGCAGCAGCGGGATATTTGCCTCGGCAATACCCTCACAGCCGTCGAATGCGTCGCAGGTGACGAGGGTCAATACGCTGCTCCTTGGCGGCACCGTGATGTTCTCGTCAACAATCCTCAGGGCGTTGGCATACGTGTCGTTAGTGCTGCTCCCTGCTAAGGCCTGCGCCGTCGAAAAAGTTACGCGCGACTTTTGTAAGTTAATCACAGCTCTATTAGCCTGCAGAAAGTCCATTCCCAGAGTTGGGGCCCTCGAACAGCTTGGAAGGATAACGAAATCTCCGAGGTACGTAAACCCACGAATGCTCACTCGCGCTGTGCATCTTCCTACCGGGGTTAGCAGATTGCCTCCTGCAGTGCGAATCTGCGACCCAGTCCACTCGGTAGAAACTTTCTTCAGCTTGCAGGCAAGGTCCATGCTCATGACTGAGGTGTCCGCTCCACTGTCGATTAACGCCGTTATTTCTTCGTCGTCTATCTATGGTGACGGGAATGCTCGACGTTACTACCTCTCGTAAGGTGTTTGACTCCGTCTGTACGTCTGCGTCGTTCTGTTTTCGTCGTTGTCGTCGTAGTGGAGGATCTTGCGTGCGGTCGTCGTCAGTGGCCTCACCTCCGGAGGTCGCTGAACTCAGTTTTCCCGACCCGCCGGGCAAGGCGAATGGCGTCTCAGAGCGCCGCGAGTAAAGGCTTGGCTTGGTGATGGTGACCTGTAACGAGCAGGAGACGACGAACGGGGCTCCTGCCATCGCTGATCAACATTGCGACGATTCGCGACGAAACTCTCTATTTCCGGCGGCCGCTCACCAGGTCGTGGACGAGGTGCATTCGGCGAGAATCCACGGAACCCCACATGACGATAAGGACACCTTCTGTAGATGTGTCCGGCTTCGCCACAATGGAAACAAATGGGCTTGTAGTCTGTGGTGCGCCAGACGTCGCTCTTCCTAGTCCTTGCTTCGGCGATGTGCGGTGGGCTGCGAGGCGGCCTGAAGCTTACGTCCATTTGTTGAGTGGGGTGTACCATGCTGCACGCACTTGAGGGTGGCGGACGGCGTACTGCTTCAGCATAACTGTCCAGGAATATGGACGGCCTGTCGGACCTCGGCGCGCACTATTTCCGCAATGGAAAGTTGTCCCACAGGGGCAGTGGTCGTCTGCATCTTCTGCAGTTCCTCCTTGACGACAGCCCTGATGAGTTCTCGCAAGGCACCAACGTCGTTACCGAGGGTAACGGCAGAGAGCTCCCTTGAAATCATGGCGTCGCGGTTGTTTTGCCTGGCCCGCTGTTGAAGGGCCTTTTCCATAGTAGTGGCTTCGTCATGGAACTCTGCAAGTGTCGTCGGCGGATTTCGAATGAGGCCAGCAAAGATTTCCTCTTTGACGCCGCGCATGAGATGGCGCTCCTTCTTTGTTTCAGTCATAGAAGGGTCCGCACGTCTGAAAAGCCGATTCCTGTCTTCTACGTACGCCGTCACTCGCTCATTCCGGCCTTGAATTCTTGCCTCCAACGCTAACTCCGCCCTCTCCTTCCTGTCCACCCTGGCGAAGGCACTGAGGAACTGTCTACGAAATTCTTCCCATGACGTCAGTGTCGCCTCGTGGTTCTCAAACCATGTTTTCGCAGAATCCTCAAGAGCGAAGTACACGTAGCGTAGCTTACGCTCGTGGTTCCAGTCGTTGAGCTTGGCAACCCGGTCAAAATGGTCAAGCCAGTCGTCGGCGTCCTCTGAAGCACTTCCGTGGAACAGATTCGGCGTCCGGATGTGATTGACGACAACGTGCGATGCTGCAGGAGTGGCAGGAAGTGGTTGGTTCGTCATTCTAGTTCGTTCGGGTAGCAGACCGTGCTGTGGCTGGAGTCCCTGGAGACGTCGGCTGGCACGTACGTGCACAGGGGTAAGCTCGGCTGAACTACTCGACGGGTTTAGGTCTGGGGTATGCTCCGGAGATCTTAACATCGACCGTACCCAGCACCTCCACCAGAAATGTCACCCAGCTGTTACAACTAAAACAGTTTACCACCGACAGATTTGGGAAAATACGTCTGCCTTTTGCGATAGCTAGTCCTCAGAGAGCGCGCGCGCAACCACGAACTTCGTCGTTCTCGCCTTAAGGGTACCGTGTCATCACGTGCAAACTTATTTTGCGTCAATATAAGATACCACTCGACTGTGGGAAAGTTTACATCGGGCAGACGGGGTGCTGTCTAAATGACAGGGGAGCGTTCATCGTCTTTAAAGGCCCCGAGCAACGCCGTGCACCTTCCTGTGAACTGCACGGATTGTGGCCGTAAACTCTTGTTCGATAAAACCGGGATTACAAGCAAAGGCAGACTCGAAAGCGAAATCCTCGAAGCTGGTCAGATTCACGCTCACGCTGACTTTGTATTAGTGCACCGTCAGTGGATCTGGCGGGCAGGGAATTAACGCTCCTCACGCTTGCCTCCCCCGATGGTTTCTTTCTTTTTTTTTTTGAAGGATTTCTGTCAGGCCACTTGCACGTGCCGTTGTTGCTGTCACTCACACAATTTGTCATTACTGATGTAGTGATGTATGTCCCTTCGCTATGCAGCTTTTTATCAATTTTTTCACAGTGCTCGACGTCAGCGCATGTGCAATAACGTTCCTGGCGGTTTGTTTCAGAAAATAAACGTAGTTGCAAGTGAGCGTCTTTCCTGTCCAGGTCTCCTTTTTCCCGCAATACTTTTGCGCTTCCCTTTGCAGAATGAATTAAGCGCTGGTTTGACGTATACATCGCCTCTTGTTACTGAATGGGCTGACGCTGACTTATGAAACGAATAAACTGACATGCGCAAATCGGCTTTCCCGCAAGGATTGGTAAGCTTATAGCCCGTTATAATGTCGGTGCGTTAGGTCTGGCGTATTCCGAGGAAAGCACGGGTTCAGCGCATACATCACTCCCCACGCACCCGCTGACGTCTGTTTACGTGGCAGATAAACGAATCAGCTCAGATTAATTTTCTTGTAAAAATGAAAAAAAAGAGCCTATAGCAACGGAAAATATTGTCTCAGCCAGGTCGAATAATGTTCTCTCGAAAGCGCTGCCTCGGCGCATGCGCGAGTCCCCCTCACACGCCTGACGCCGGTTTACGCGATAAATATTCAAATATTAATTTTTTCGCAAAAAAATTAAAAGCAACAGTAGGCATGAAAATATCGTTTGAGCCAGGTTTGAGCCAGGTCCGCCTATAAATTTTCTTCCAAGCGCTGGTTCTTCGCATGCATCCCTCTTCACGCATGCGCCGATACATATTTACGCGATAAGTGGGCGAATAGGTAACAATGCAACCTGTAGGTAAACTCTCCCAAATAATGAAATACCTAATAAAGAAACCGCAAAGAATGAAAGTCTCCGACTCAAGAGATCAGATAGAATTCGCGGAACTGTCAAGACTGATCAACAAGGAGAAAGTACGAGATATTCGAGATTATAACGTAACAAAGACTAAGAAAGCAGTAAAAAATGGACGTAGCATGAAATCAGTAAGAAGAAAACTTCGCAATAGGACAAGCCAAGATGTATGCACTCAAAGATTAGCAGGGTAATATCACCAGCAATTTTGAAGATGTAGTTAGAGCAGTCGAAGAATTCTATGCTGACCTGTACAGTACCCAGAGCAGCCACGATACCTCAGTTCGAAGTAGCAATGAACAGGTTACAGAGACTCCTTCTATAACTAGAGATGAAGTTAGGCCTTGCGAGACATGAAACGGGGAAAAGCGGCATGAGAAGATGGACTACCAGTCGATTTGATCAAAGATGGTAGAGACATAATGCTTGAAAAACTGGCGGCTCTCTGTACGAAGTATCTCACGACTTCAAGGGTCTCAGAGAACAGGAATAGTGCCAACGTTATACTAATCCACAAAAAGGGAGACGTCAAAGAATTGAAAAATTATAGATCTAGCTTACATACAGTATTGTATAAAATATTCACTAAGATAATCTTCAATAGAATAAGCGCAAGACTTCAGTCAACCAAGAGAACAGGCTGGCTTCAGGAAGGGATACTCTATAATGGCTCACATTCATCTCATCAAACAGGAAATCCAGAAATCTGCAGGGTGCAATTAGCCTCTCTATGCGGCTTTCATAGATTAAGAAAAGGCACTTGCTTCGGTAGAGAAACCAGCAGTCATAGAGGCATTACGTAATAAAGGAGTACAGGAGGCTTATGTAAATATATTTGAAAATATCTACAAAGATTACACAGGTACCTTGATTCTCCACAACAAAAGTAGAAAGATACATATAACGAAAGGGGTCAGGCAAGGAAATAATCTCTCCAATCCTAGTCACTGTGTACTTGGAAGAAGTATTCAAGCAATTAAACTGGGAAGGCTTATGAGGGAAGATCAACGGTAAATATCTCAGCAACCTTCGGTTTGCAGATGACATTGTCTTGTTCAGCAACACTGGGAACGAGTTACAACAAATTATTAAGGGCTTTAACAGAGAAAGCGTAACTGTGCGGTTGAAGATTAGTATGCTTAAGACAAAGATAATTATCAAGGGGAAAAGGGTACAGAATCGCCAGTAAGAGCAGTACGTTTACCTAGGTCAATTACTCACAGGAGACCCTAATCCCGAGAAGTAACTTTACAAAAGAATAAAAATGGGTTCGAGCGTATACGGCAGACATTGCCAGCTCCTCACTGGAAGCTTACCACAATCATAGCAAAGGAAGGTGTGCAACCAGTGCAATTTACGGTTTCTGGCATGGGGGGCAGAAACGAAGAGACTGACAGAGGAGCTTGAGAACAAGTTAAGGACCACGCAAAGCGCTGGAACGAAGAATGCTAGGCATAACGTTAAGCGACAGAAAGAAAGCGGTTTGGATCAGAGAACAAACGCGTATAGCCGATATTCTAATTGACATTAAGAGAAAAAATGGAGCTGGGCAGGTCATGTAACGCGTAGGTGAGATAACCGGTGGACCATTAGGGTTACAGAATGAGTGCCAAGAAAAAGGTAGCGCAGTCGAGGACGACACAATACTAGGCGGGGTGATGAAATTGGGAAATTCGCAGGCGCAAGTTGGAATTGTTTGGCGCTGGACAGAGGTAATTGGAGGGCGCCGGGAGAGGCCTCCGTCCTGCAAGGGACATAATAGAAGCTGCTACTGCTGCTGCTGATGATGAATCCCCCCCCCCCCAAAGAACGATACGGTAAGCTTATAGCCCATTTATTTAACAGGGAGAGGCGGGCTAGTTGGTGGTCGATATTGGAATGCATCATGTAACCGCGGAAACGACAACGGACGAAGAAGGAAACACACACGACAGGCGCGGAAAGTTTCCTTCTTCGTCCGTTGTGAGAGGACGCTGCTAGCGCGCGACGGCGTAAGACGTGTGGTGTATCGGCTCCGTCGATTTTCGGCTGGAGTCACGGCTCAATCCTCTGCACCCCAGCAAGACCGACGTCAATCGACGCAGCAAACCGTCTGGACCACGTGGATGCAATGTTCACCAGGTGGGACCACTTTTGAAGATTTTACGACCGAATTACACCCTCCTACGTGGGCGACGCCGTTAGGCCACGCGGCTATGCCGACGCCCGGTGGCGTGGAACCGGCCTCCCGAGGTAAAATGGCGGCTCCCACGTAATTACTGAGGGGTTACGATCCTGACGCCATGGCCTGGACGACGGTTTCAACATCAGAAGATCAAAACTCCGCTCCTATTCCGACATTTCGGCACCAATCTCTCAATGAAGCGGTCGCGCGTCGCTCGCCCGTTCAAACCAAGACGGCGGCGTCCATCGCCGCCCCAGCCTCCGGCACACCGGCCGGCAAGACGCATCCTCCCGCCTCGCGCACTGCGGGAAGCAAGCGCAAGGCCCTTACCAACTGGAAGCCTCGGCCATTTCCAAAACCGGGCCCTAACGACTTCGTGGTCGTGCTCAAGCCACGCGAACATGTGTCGCTGCACCAAGCCTTTTCGGAGAACCGCTACGGTGCCGCCATTACGGCCTACCTCGGGCCTGAGGTGGCACGGTCTGTTACGGTTCTGCCGTCCCGTGAACAAAACCTGATATTGATCCACACCCCAAACCCGGCGGCAGCAGGTCGGCTCCTCAGAGACTTCTCAATCAACACTGACCGTGGGGCGATATTCAGCTCCACGGATACCTTAGGCAAGATGCAGGCGATATCTTCCACGGCGTCATCGTCGTCAGCAACTCTGACACCACTGAATCGCTTCGAGAGCAGGTGCAATAGAGAGCAGGCACCATTGTCGAGGTGAGGAAATTCGGCTCCTCTAACAAAGCTCGGGTAACCTTCGCCGAGAGGGAGAAACCGCGTTTTGTGCACTATGAGAACATGCTCGTCCCAGTGCAAACCTACTGCCGGACAATCCCGGCCTGCGGCCTGTGTGGGGCTGTCGGCCACCGAGCGGATGCTTGTCCCAACACGCAGCAGAACAGGTGCGGACTCTGCGGGCAACAAGCCCCGCTTGTGGACGGGGTGCGGGCCCCTCACGAGTGTGTTCCATGGTGCTCTGTTTGTGGCGGTGGACACGCCACAAACTCACGTGAGTGTGCGGCAAAATTCCGCACACACAAGATGGCCGCCCCGAAGGGCGGGGCAAAGAGGAAAATGGCGGGCAAGAAGAAGAACCGCCATCTTGGCCTCCCCGGTGAGTCACCGAGCCTGGATGACAGCATGGATGGATGGATGGATGTTATGAGCGTCCCCTTTGGAACGGGGCTGTGGGTTGCGCCATCAAGCTCTTCCTACTATGCTGCTTATATCCTACCTAGGTTAACCTAAGAAAAAGAAAGACCCTATGAACTACCACGTCCAAATTTTCTGATCCCCTATTGCGAACTGTGCTTTTGTACGTCTCCGTCTTTTGTCGTTTCCCTACTTCCACCAATCCTCCAATCGCCTCTTACTAATGTCTATTGCGGACCTGTTTGCTTTACCACTGCTCCCGCTGAACCCAAGGGCTTCAAGGAGGCCTGTGGTGCCTAAATCGACCGCTGGGTAGACGTCTTCACATTCTAATAAAATATGCTCCGTCGTTTCCCTAGCTTGTTGTTGTTGTTGTTGTTGTAGCCTGTGGCACGTGTGGCTCCTACCCACGATGGGGGATTGGCCAAGAAATGGGTAGATTATTCCAAAATAATATAGAGCATAAATTTCCTAATATCTATGGGAATATCATTGAATAGGGTTGAATTACCGGTTAAAATAAAATCAGGAAGGTGTTGTTGAATGAGTAATAATTAATTTAAAAGTAATAAAAAATAGAATTTAGCAGGGCATTCGTTTAGATTCTGTAAGGAATGTTTGGACAGCGAAGCATCCATCCCTGTGGCTGAATCCCAAAGTGGACGCCTCGAACAAAAGAACTGCAGCTTCTGTCAAGTCCAGGCCAATTCTTCGAAAAGGTATCTCCAACAATCTTTTTCTTAACGCAGCAAACCGGCGACAAGATAGAAGAAAGTGCTGTATCGTCTCCTCCTCCTCACTAAAAGAACAAAGGGGAGAGGGAACCAAACCTTACCGCAGCAAGCACATGCTTCTTCTTCCTTCTTATATCTCGCTTTATAGGTGCATGTTCTAAGGCATCCCGATCTCGCTTCGAAAAGTAATGAGCTTCCCTTTGAGTTATCATAAATGGTTTCTTTCCTGATTTCGTTTTTTCCTCTTAGGTAGTTACTCATGGCAGGTTTCTTTTCCATTGCCGCCACCCATGAGATTAATTCAGCCTCTCTGACTTTCCGCTCGACCTTCTTTGTTGCTGTGTTGCCCACCCCACAAGCCGCATACTTGCTGGTAAGCTTCCTAGTTCTTTTCCTCCACTGTGAATCAATGTTTTGCCTGTACAGATACCTGAACACTCTCCCAGCCCATTTACTTTCTTCCATATTCCTCAGCCGTTCTTCACACTCAATTTTACTGCGAGCTTCCCTCACTTCAAAACTAGTCCAGGTCATATCCCCTTGCACGTACAGCTTCATTTGTAGTCTTCCCGTGAGCGCCTATTGCGAGGCGACCCACTGACCTTTGGTTCCCGTCGAGTCCTGATTGTACCCCTGATTGAAAGCAAACAACCGCATTTCCAAAGTAAGTCCTGGAACCATTACATCTTTCCACATACCTCGGAGGACCTCGTGCCTATTGTATCCCCATAGTGCTCTGTGCTTCCATTAAGGCTGCATTTCTCTTCCCCTTGACTGTTATGGTTTTTTCCTGTGTTTCCATATATCCATTGCCTTCGTTTATCCATATACCAAGGTATTTATATTCTGTTACCGACTGTTCACTGTTTTCATTGAATACCATAACACCTGATTTTCTAACACTAAATTTCAAACCTAAATTGTTGCCTTCCTGTCCACAGATATTTGCCAGACGTTGCAAATCACTTTGCTTGTTAGCGAGCAACACAATCAATGTCGTCCGCATAAAATAAACCTGGGAGTTGCTGCTCTATTACTGTACCTGCCTGTTTGTATGAGAGATTAAACCCGATGTTACTTTCTTCTAGCGCCCTCTCCAACCTCACCATGTACATCATAAACAGCAGCGGGGATAAAGGGCACTCCTGCCTCAGTCCCTTGATGATATGAACTTTCTCCGCGCTCCTCATCCCTTCCCATTCAACGCAAACGGTATTTTCTAGGTAAATCTCTCTCAAAAGCTGTAGACAATCGTTACCTAAGCCTTCCCCTTCCAGAATATCCCACAAAATGTTGCAGTCTACGTTGTCGTAGGCTCCTGTAATGTCCAAAAAGGCCACATACAACGGTCTGCTTTCTGATTTTTATATTTCAATACACTGAGTAAGAACAAACAAGTTATCATCCAAACGCCTACCTATTTTAAAGCCATTCTGAAGCTCTTCCAAAATGTCATTATTCTCTGCCCATGCTTGAAGCTTTAATTTGATTGCCTGCATTGCTAGCCTGTATATTACCGATGTAATGGTCAACGGTCTATACGAGTGAATTCTGTCTTTCTCCCCCTTACCTTTATAAATTAAATTCATTCTACTTTGTCGCCAACTGTCTGGTATTCGTCTATCTTTTAAAGTTTTTTCCACTGCTTTCACCAGAGCTTCCTTACTTTTTGGTCCCAGTTCATTTATCAGCCTAACGGGAACCTCGTCTAGCCCTGTGGCTGTGCGCTTAGGAATTTTCTCTTCCGCTTTCTTCCACTCTAATCATCTAATCAGTCAGCAACACCGAGAAGCCGGCGCCACCTACTGGAGGAGCCGGCAACCGACCGCCGACGCAGCCGCCACCACACGGCGGCACTGGAAAGCTGTCGACGTCGCCACCACGAGGCGAGGCCAGGGCTTGGGCCAACGCCGTGAAACACGGAACGCAGGTGAGCGGTACGGGCAGGGCTGCCTCCTCTTCCCCTACTTCCTCCCCCCCCTGCGGCATGCAGTGCCGAGCAAGCCAAGATAGCAGCTCTCGAGGGACAAATTGAGATTCTGCTAAAAGAAAAAAATACGCTCCTGGAATCGCAGTCAAAACAGCCTACCACTCCCCCCTCTACCCCCGCAACTGAGGCTATGGAGAGTGAGCCCGCGGCACCGAATGCAGCACTGAGCGCGAAAGCTGCACTTGAGGCCCGTCTAGAGGCCCGCATAGACGCCCGTTTAAACACCCTAGAAAGTCAAATTTCCGCGGCAATCACCTCCGCCATCGCCAAAATAACTGAAAACATACCGACAATCGTCGCACAGCACATCGCGCAGTCCTCGCGTGGCGTCCGAAGAACCGGCGGTCTTACCAAAGACGTGTCTGGCCGCTGTCCGAAAACCTCGTGCCGCACCATTGAAACTGAAATAGTAGACAATGACAGCTGCTCGCTCTCCTGACTGGAGGATGCTCCCATCTCCGCGAGTGCTGGCTCCGGAGCAGCGTCCCTGCAATCGGTCTTTCCCTTCAATGACCATGGCGGACAGCCCTCAAATTAGGCGCTCTCCCCGTACCAATTCGGCCACCCCCATCCAAATTACCCAATGGAACTACGGTGGATTCCGCTCCCGTGCCAAGCGGGCGGACCTCCGGCTTTTCCTGTCAACATTCGTTTCACTCCCCGCGGTGGTTGCCCTCCAGGAGCCAGGCGACGGCGCCACCCTTACAATTTATACCACGTTCCAGCAGAACCCCTCTTCCCGTATCTGCGTGCACAAAAATTATACAGCCAACTAGGTTGATTTGGAACTCAATACCGATTATTCCTATGTGATGGTCACCCTTCTTCCGCTTAAGAAACAAAACGCACCATTACATATAATCAACATCTGTTGTTCGCCCAAGCTCAAATATGTAACCTTCGCAGCCCTCTTCAGTCTAGCCCTGAAGGCTGTGAGCAGGGACCCCCTGGTGATTGTGGGCGATTTCAACGCTCATAGCACACTCTGAGGGTATGTGCATGAAGAAAAGCGCGGGCGCAAGCTAGCGGAACTTGCGTCCATGCTGGGTCTGACTCTTCACACCGACCCTGCACATCTAACGCGGGTGGGTAACTCCGTGACTCGGGACACGTGTCCGGACCTTAATTACCTTCACCAAAAACATTAGACACGCAGAATGGGCCAACACCGAGGAAACCCTCGGCAGTGACCACTGCATACTCAACACAACCGTCAGAAGCAAACCATTGGCAAGATCCCATGCCCAAGCCCGCCTACCCGACTGGACCAAGTTCCGGCAAAACTACACTAATTCGGCCCCTATCCACGAACAAGGTTACCACGCGTGGTCACAAGAGTTGGTTGCACACCTTCGTTCGACGGAAACTCAAGTTCAGCTATCGGAGCCCATGCCGGAGGTGGACAACCACCTCCTGCACCTATGGGAGGCGCGGCACAGCCTCGTCCGTAGGTGGCGCCGCCAAAAACGCAATCGGAGGCTCAAAATTCGCATCGCCGAGCTCACCCAACGAGCAGCAGAGTACGCGGCCCAGCTCGCCGACTCGAATTGGGGGGACCGATTCAACACGGCCGCTAGACAAATGTCTAGCCGGAGCACCTGGCGTCTCTTTCGCGCCTTGATCGATCCGACTCAAGCCAGAGCCGAGACACAAAAACATCTCCAACGGGCTATCCATAGCTTCGACGGAGAGATCTCAAAATTAGCATGCAAACAACACGATCAATACCTTTGTATACAACAGGACCCCGTAGGGCCTGCGTACTCGTATGCAGGTTCCGAAAACACGGAGCTGGACCAACCGTTCCAGCTCCACGACCTGAAGGCGGCCCTCACTAAAATGAAGCGAGGAACGGCGCCGGGAAGAGACAAAATAACAGTGAAATTATTTGCCAACCTTCCCGACCCAGCGTACCAGGCGCTCCTCGCATACATAAACTCAATCTGGCTCGGTGAGGCGAACCTCCCAATCGAATGGAAGACCGCCCTGGTCACTTTCATTCCGAAAGCCGGCAAAGCCATAACCACGGACAACCTCCGCCCCATCTCCCTCACGTCTTGTGCGGGAAAGCGGATGGAGAGTATGGTGCGAGATAGGCGGTCCGAGTTTCTGGAAAACCAAAACGTTTTCGCAGACACCATGTTCAGGTTCCGCCCTCACCGGTCCGCGTAAGATGTTCTGCTTCAACTATAAACCGCGAAATTCAAAATCCCGTCGAATACCCCCTCAATGACAAGGCAGTACTTGCCCTCGATTTGAAGGGGGCTTTCGACAATGTCACACACGACATAATTCTGACACACCTCTCCCAAGCCAACTGTGGACACAACACGTTTCAATACGTTAAACAATTTCTCTCCGACCGGCAATCGCACATCCGGATATAAGATGAAGAACACGGCCCCTACCAATTAGGCACCAGAGGTACCCCGCAGGGCGCGGTCCTCTCACCCCTACTATTCAATTCGGCAATGCTGAAACTCCCGGCTCAGCTGGAGAATGTAGAAGGCATACAGCACGCGCTGTACGCCGACGACATCACCATCTGGGCTAAACACGAATCGGTAGGATACATTGAAGTCAACCTGCAGCAAGCGGCGGAGATCGTGGATGCCTAGGCCCCCCGCTGCGGCCTTCAATGCTCCCCGGCCAAATCGCAATTTGTTCACATTCGCCCCTCGCCGGAGTGCACTACCAAAATCGAACTGTCCCTACCAAATGGACCCATCACAGAACACGATCAGATCAGAGTACCGGGTCTCTTTGTTCATAAACACCACCGAGTCGACACAACACTGGCCAAACTGTGCAAGGTGGGGGACCAGGTGGGCCGCCCATGGTTCGCCGGGTTTCCAATAAACGCGGGGGGTTACGGTGCAAAGACGCTTTGCGGCTGGCGCACGCTTTCGTAACCAATCGAGCGTTGTACTCGACTCCCTACCTCCACCTTCGCAGGTTTGACGAGAGCGCCCTCGAGGTGATTCTCCGTAAAATTTACAAGCGTGCTCTCGACCTCCCGATCAACACATCCAACCAGCGCCTCTGCCTGGGAATGGTCAACACCTTCGCGGAACTCCGAGGAACACATATGACGAACCACTACACAAGACTCTCAAAGACACCGTCGGGTCGCCGCCTTCTTGCCCGACTACACATCCACCATCCAACACTGACGGAAGAGCGCGTGCGCATCCCGGAAATCTGGAGATGCGCCCTGCACGTGCGCCCTCTTCCGGCCAACATGACACGAGGCGACCATAGTGGCCGGCGCCTCGCGCGGGCGGAAGCATTGGCACGTAACTATGGGAACAAGCACGGAGTGTTCTACGTGGACGCCTCCTGCCCACACCATGGGGGTTGGTATACGGCCGCAGTCGTCCACCAAAACACCGCGGTGAACGGCCTTACGTTCAAAGCACAAGACATAACACATGCGGAAGAGGTGGCCATCGCGCTCACCGCCGCAGATCAGGACTCGCGGGTCATTATTAGCGATTCACGAGGGGCGTGCAGAAACATCGAAAGGGGCTTTATTTCCTATTTGCCGTACCGCTTACTTCGAGGCAGCAATTATCTAGGGGTTCCCGCGTCCCGCACGATAGTATGGACCCCGCGCACGAGGGTCTCGAGGGCAACGAAGCGGCCGACGGCGCTGCCCGCGCGCTCACTCTCCGGGCATCGCCCTCGCCTCCCGTCGCTGCGGACTCCAACCCCAATCCGGCATTTACCTTCAAGGAAATCACCCAACACTACCAATACGGCCATGCAATCTTTCCTCTAATATTGCAAAAATTGTAAGCCTAAAGCCCATGAAAATATCATTTTTCCGACGAAAAAAGAAGTGTCTCAAAGGGGTGTTTGAATCCCACCGATGGCAACGGTTGTTGTGGTCGCACCGATGGTACGACCTGTTGGGAACTCGGCGCTGACGCCCGTTGTTGCACCTGGGTCGCAAGCCCCAAGGGTAGCGTTGGCCTGGCGGCCTGGGGTACAACTGGAAGCATCCGAAGGTCCCGGCAAAGCATGAGTCGACTGGTAACAACAAAACAACTTGTTTATTTTAACATCGCAAAGAGTTGGCGGTCAGGTTGACCGAAGTAGAGAGACGGGAGTGCACTTTTCTCAACAGAAGAAATCGGAGCCCTTCTTTTTGGCGTCCGGGGGCAGCTGTTTTTATACTCTCGTAGTTGAGGGCAAGAAGGAACCCCTCAATAGACGAGCACGTGATTGTACAATGAGATAAGGTGACGCATACTGTCGTGGCGCCTCCGGACGGGCACAATGGCTGGGAGGAGAAGGTGACTTCTACTGTCGTATCGCCTCCGGTCGGGCACAATGGCTGGGAGGAGAAGGTGACTTCTACTGTCGTATCGCCTCCGGTCGGGCACAATGGCTGGGAGGAGAAGGTGACTTCTACTGTCGTAGCGCCTCCGGTCGGGCACAATGGCACATACACTCACACACGCACATGAAGACACGTGGCATCGGAACATGCCTGGACGCGTTTGGCGGGGAGCGTAGCGGCGACGCCGAACGGGCCAAAATGTCTGCCGCTTTATTGCAGTCGCGCCGGCTAAACCGCGCGTCGTAGGCGAAACGTAACAGACCGCCCCGCCGGGGGAAGGAGATCCCGATGGACAGGGGACTGCATCCGCTGTCCGGAGGGATGTCGCTCGATGATGCTCATAACCGAAGTCGGGCGTCCCTCGACGTTTCTTGAGCGCAGCGCACAGAGAAGGCCTCGTTCTCTCGTTCAGGTTCGCACAGGACACTGCAAAGTGACTTCGGGAGAGTTCACATTTTTGTTCTCGTTCCCGGCAAGCGTTAGAACTACGCTGAAACTCAACCGCTCAGTCAGCAAGCACGGCACAACCCTCACTAAGCCCTGCCAGGCTCTTTCCCCTTTTTATACCACTGCCTAGTTCCTTACAGTAGTCTAGCATCACTCAGAACGCGTCCACAAATTGGAAAATTGCACTAGAAAGCATATCATCACTTTGAAACACTAAACAAAAGCAATATGTTAAAAAATCCTGCCTCAGGAAGAAAAACATCAGTAACAAACAATTTTGAGGCTGATTCCTACGTTAGGGGCTTCGACTTAAGCCATCGGCGTTACCGTTGAGACTCCCCTTTTTGTAACGCACCCAAAAAGAATATTGTTGCAAAGCGAGGCTCCAGCTCAGGAGGCGGCCATTTTTGGGAGAGATGGTCTGCAGCCATTGGAGAGGGCAGTGATCCGTCTTAATGATAAACCTCGAGCCGGCTAGATAGCATGACAATTTCTGAACGGCCCACACGAGACATGCACACTCTTTCTCGGTGGCGCTATACGCCTGCTCACGACTGGTCAGCTTACGACTAGCATACAGGACGTGGTGTTCTACCTCTCCATTTTCCCGTTGGCACAGTACAACGCCCATGCCTCGCTCACTAGCATCGCACTGAACAACGAACCCTTTTGTATAGTCTGGCGATCGTAGCACAGGCTGGTTTGTTAGGGCACTCTTTAGGGCGCTAAAAGCTCTTTCCTTTGTCTCGTCCCAGACGACTGTTTGAGGCTCTAATTTTCTTAGAGCATCCGTCAGGGGAGCCGCGATATCAGAGTACCTGGGGATGTACCTCTGATAGTAGCCGGCGACACCTAAGAACGACCGAATATCGGTCTTCGTGCGCGGTTGCGGGAAGTCTCGCACAGCGGCCACCTTTATTTCAGAGGGGCGGCGGCGACCCTGACCAATCACGTGACCGAGGTAGACAACCTCGGCCTGTGCTAACTGGCACTTAGGAGCCTTGACTGTCAAGCCCGCTTCGCGCAGGCGGGTTAGCACTGCCCGCACGTGTGCCATATGCTCAGACCAGGATGCGGAGAATATCGCTACGTCGTCTAGATACGGTAAAGCGAATTCTTGCTGTCCCCGCAACACTTTATCCATGAGGCTTGAAAAACAGTATGGCGCGTTCTTCAAACCAAAACTCAACACTTTAGGACGGAATGTTCCCATTGGTGAAATGAACGCCGCATACCTACTAGCCTCTTCTGTAAGTGGAACCTGCCAATAACCCCTTGACAAGATCTAGGGTGGAAATAAACTGAGCGCTACTAACTTTCTCAAGGCGCTCCTCGATGTTAGGGATCGGATAAATTTGATCCTTAGTGATGGAATTAAGCCTGCGGTAGTCGACGCAAGGACGAGGTTCCTTGCCCGATACCTCAACTAAAATCAAAGGGGAGGTATAATCACTCTCACCTGCCTCAATAACACCGAGCTGTAGCATTTTCTTTACCTCAGCCTCCATAATATCGTTCTGGCGGGGTGACACCCGGTACGCCTTGGATCGTACTGGCTCTGGGGAGGTAAGTTCTATGTCATGAGTAAGGACAGAAGTCCTACCAGGCCTCTCAGACAACAGACCTTGAAACTCTTGTAAGAGCTGGTGTAGTTCGGTTTTCTGCTCACGCGACAGCGATGCTCCACTGACTAAGTCACTAATGACTTGACCGGTGTCTTCCCTGTTCGTCACTGAGCCTAGTCCCGGAAACTCGACCGGAAGCTCTTCAGGAACGTTTACCATCAGGCACACCACTGCTTCCCGTTGTTTATAGGGTTTGAGCAGATTACAGTGGTAGACTTGCTGTGCTTTCCGCTTTCCTGGCAGACTCACCACGTAGTTAACGTCCGACAGTTTCTGAACAATTCGTGCTGGGCCCTCCTACTGCACGTCTAGTTTGTTGTTTAGCGATGTGCGCAATATCATGACCTCATCGCCCACCTCAAAACGACGGGCCCTGGCTGTCCGATCATAATAAACCTTGGCCCTCTGCTGGGCCTTTGCCATTGCTTCACCTGACAACTCCTGTGCCCTTCTTAAGCGTTCGAGGAGCTTAAGCACGTACTCCACCACGACTGGGTCGTCGCCCCTGCCTTCCCACGATTCTCGAAGCATGCGAAGCGGAGACCGAAGCGAGCGACCGTACACCAGCTCAGCTGGCGAAAACCCCGTAGCCGCATGCGGCGCGGTCCTTAATGCAAACATCACCCCAGGCAGACACAGCTCCCAGTCAGTTTGATGTTCAAAACACAAGGCTCTCAACACGCGCTTCATGACGGAGTGGAGCTTCTCAACGGAATTCGACTGTGGGTGGTACACTGAGCTGTGTAACAGCTTTACCCCACACCTTTCGAGAAAAGTTGTCGTCAAAGCGCTAGTAAACACTGTGCCCTGATCTGATTGGATTTCCGCAGGAAAACCAACTCGCGCAAATATGGACAGTAGTGCATTGACTATCTCAACTGAGCTGAGTTCTTTAAGCGGCACTGCTTCAGGGAACTTTGTCGCTGGGCAGATCACAGTCAAAATGTGTCTGTACCCCGTGGCTGTTACCGGCAGAGGTCCCACTGTATCAATAACGAGCCGTCTAAAAGGCTCCGTAATGATAGGTACCAATTTCAACGGCGCCCTTGATTTGTCCCCTGGTTTGCCCACCCGCTGACAGGTGTCACATGTCCTCACGAAATGGTCTGCGTCCCGAAAACACCCTGGCCAATAGTACTCTTGCAAGAGACGGTCCTTAGTTTTCTTAACTCCTAGGTGTCCGGACCACGAACCCCCATGCGTCAAGCGCAACAGATCCTGACGATAGCATTGAGGCACGATCAGCTGATCGAACTCCACTCCTCTGCGGTCTAGATACTTCCGGTACAGGACTCCACCTCTTTCCACAAAACGCGCATTTTTCCGGGCGATACCTTCCTTGACATTGCAGCGTATGTTTTCTAGGCTGCCATCCTTTTTTTGCTCGGCTATCAAAGCCGACCGGCTGACCTTTAGCAACCTATCAAGTCCGTCTGACGTAGGCGCGATGAGCAAATCAGTAGATAGCTCTTCTAACTTTCCCGTGTCGGGCGTTTCCTCTCCAGTATCTGGCGCCTTCAACGCTACAGGCTCAATTTTATTCAGGTCGTCAGCTTGCTGCACCTCTGACCCTTTTTCATTGTTCGATAACGTCGGCCCCGCAACTACCGCCTTTGCAGCGAGCTCCCGAACCTTCGATCTGGTTAAGGCCTGAACACTAGCTTCACCAAACAAAAGCCCCTTCTCGCGCAGGAGGTGATCGGACCTGTTTGAAAATAGGTACGGGTACTGGGGGGGCAGCATAGATGACACTGCCGCCTCCGTCTCAAGCGCTCCGAAAGGTCCTTCAATAAGCACTTTTGCTACCGGCAGACACACGCTATGAGCTTTCACGGCTTGCTTGATCCATGCGCACTCGCCCGTGAACATATGGGGTTCTACGTAAGACGGGTGAACTACATCCATCGTAGCTGCGGAATCGCGAAGCACTCGGCACTCTTTCCCGTTCACGAGGAGGTCTCGCATGTAAGGCTCGAGAAGCTTCATGTTCTCGTCAGTGCTGCTTAATGAAAAAAACACAACTTTTGGTGTTGTTTCCGGACACTGCGCCGAAAAGTGACCCGGCTTCTGGCACGTATAACAAAGGCGCGCTCGCCTCATCTCGAACCGCTTTCTGCGTTTGGCTGCCGCCGTCTCTTTACGTTTGGTCGGACTGCTTTCACTCGCATCCTCACTACGCGTGTCCCCCTTTAATCTCATGGGCGTGAATTTCGGCCTCTCAAACTTCGAGCCAAATTCACCCTTTTGACCGTCCTTAGCTCCGCGAGCCCGACGCGTCACAAACTCCTCGGCTAGCTCAGCGGCTT
Source organism: Dermacentor variabilis (assembly GCF_050947875.1). Classification (NCBI taxonomy): domain Eukaryota; kingdom Metazoa; phylum Arthropoda; class Arachnida; order Ixodida; family Ixodidae; genus Dermacentor; species Dermacentor variabilis. The sequence continues at coordinate 146,418,331 of NC_134576.1, read as the reverse complement.
TAGCCACCGTACAAACGTCTGGCCTATCCAAGACCCAGTACCTCACGTTCTCAGGTAACCGACTATAAAACTGTTCCAGCCCGAAACACTGCAGAACTTTCTCGTGGTCACCAAACGCTTTCTCTTCTTTGAACCACTCCTGCATGTTTGACATAAGCCTGTACGCAAACTCCGTATATGACTCACTTCTGCTTTTCTCATTTTCCCGAAACTTCCGACGGAACGCCTCCGCTGACAGCCGGTACTTTTTTAGCAGACTCGATTTCACTTTGTCGAAATCCTCTGCCTCCTCTCTATCCAAGCGAGCGACTACGTCGGCCGCCTCGCCGGGTAACAAAGTGAGCAAGCGCTGTGGCCACGTTTCCCGAGAGAACCCCTGCTTCTCGCACGTTCGCTCAAAGTTAACCAGGAACAAACCAATGTCCTCTCCAAGCTTAAACGGCCGCATCAGGTCAGTCATTTTGAACAATACGCGTTCTCCTGCACCGTGTGCGTGACTTCCATTACGAGCGCGTTCCATCTCTACCTCGAGACGCTTCATTTCCAAAGCGTGTTGACGGTCGCGCTCTTGTTGCTCTCGCTCTTTCTGTTCTTTACGTTCACGCTCTTCTTTTTCTTTCTGTTCTTTACGTTCACGCTCTTCTTTTTCTTTCTGTTCTTTAAGTTCGCGCTCTTCTTTTTCTTTTTGCTCTTTAAGTTCGCGCTCCTGTCTTTTTGCAGTCTCCCTCTCCTCAATGGTCTCAAGGCATTCCGACAGCTCGTCATCCTCAGCTTCTAACTCAAGAATAGCCCTTAGCAGTTCAGGTTTTCTGAGTTTGTCTGAGACATCCAGACCCAGCTCTCTTGCAAGCTCCAGCAATTTCGGTTTGCGCAACGACTTCAAATCCATGGCTGCTCTGAATGCTGCTTTCTCTACTGCCTATTATTGTCTTGCCGCAAACTAACCCGGCAGCAACGACAACCACAATTACCAGCTCTGTTTCTGACACTAACAAAAGCCTGGCAAAGCTCAGAAGAAGAAAGTCCCGCACTCACCAAACCTCGCAGCCAAGAGTTCAGCGCCGTCGTTCCGCTGCAGGCAACCAGTCATCACACAGGGCTCGTTGCACTGCTCCCGGAACGTCGTTGAGCTGCTCAGCATACAGTCAACTGCATATCTTCGCTGCTGGCCTCCGTTGTCGCGATCTCACCGCTGGCAGACAGTTGTTTGAATCCCACCGATGGCAACGGTTGTTGTGGTCGCACCGATGGTACGACCTGTTGGGAACTCGGCGCTGACGCCCGTTGTTGCACCTGGGTCGCAAGCCCCAAGGGTAGCGTTGGCCTGGCGGCCTGGGGTACAACTGGAAGCATCCGAAGGTCCCGGCAAAGCATGAGTCGACTGGTAACAACAAAACAACTTGTTTATTTTAACATCGCAAAGAGTTGGCGGTCAGGTTGGCCGAAGTAGAGAGACGGGAGTGCACTTTTCTCAACAGAAGAAATCGGAGCCCTTCTTTTTGGCGTCCGGGGGCAGCTGTTTTTATACTCTCGTAGTTGAGGGCAAGAAGGAACCCCTCAATAGACGAGCACGTGATTGTACAATGAGATAAGGTGACGCATACTGTCGTGGCGCCTCCGGACGGGCACAATGGCTGGGAGGAGAAGGTGACTTCTACTGTCGTATCGCCTCCGGTCGGGCACAATGGCTGGGAGGAGAAGGTGACTTCTACTGTCGTATCGCCTACGGTCGGGCACAATGGCTGGGAGGAGAAGGTGACTTCTACTGTCGTAGCGCCTCCGGTCGGGCACAATGGCACATACACTCACACACGCACATGAAGACACGTGGCATCGGAACATGCCTGGACGAGTTTGGCGGGGAGCGTAGCGGCGACGCCGAACGGGCCAAAATGTCTGCCGCTTTATTGCAGTCGCGCCGGCTAAACCGCGCGTCGTAGGCGAAACGTAACAGGGGGCGGTTCTCCGCATGTATCAGTCCCAGGGCACGCGCAGAGGCCGTTTAATGCGATAAATGAACGATTAGGCAAAGAATAATTTTTCCCCTAAAATTGAAAAAATGGTAAGGCTATAGCCCATGAAAATATCATTTTTCCGACGAATAAAAGAGTGTCTCTAAGGCGCCGGTTCTCCGCGTGTATCAGTCCCAGGGCACGCGTGGAGGCCGTTTAATCCGATAAATGAACGATTAGGCAAAGAATAATTTTCCCCCTAAAATTGAAAAAATGGTAAGCCTATAGCCCATGAAAATATCATTTTTCCGACGAAATATAAAGTGTCTCTAAGGCGCCGGTTCTCCGCATGTATCAGTACCAGGGCACGCGCGGAGGCCGTTTAACGCGATAAATGAACGATTAGGCAAAGAATAATTTTCCCCCTAAAATAGAAAATTGTAAGGCTATAGCCCATAAAAATATCATTTTTCCGACAGAAATAAAGTGTCTCTAAGGCGCCGGTTTTCCGCATGTATCAGTCCCAGGGCACGCGCGGAGGCCGTTTAATGCGATAAATGAACGATTAGGCAAAGAATAATTTTCCCCCTAAAATTGAAAAAATGGTAAGGCTATAGCCCATGAAAATATCATTTTTTCGACGAAAAATAAAGTGTCTCTAAGGCGCCGGTTCTCCGTATGTATCAGTCCCAGGGCACGCGCGGAGGCCGTTTAATGCGATAAATGAACGATTAGGAAAAGAATAATTTTTCCCCTAAAATTGAAGAAATGGTAAGCCTATAGCCCATGAAAATATCATTTTTCCGACGAAAAATAAAGTGTCTCTAAGGCGCCGGTTCTCCGCATGTATCAGTACCAGGGCACGCGCGGAGGCCGTTTAATGCGATAAATGAACGATTAGGCAAAGAATAATTTTCCCCCTAAAATTGAAAAAATGGTAAGCCTATAGCCCATGAAAATATCATTTTTCTGACGAAAAATAAAGTGTCTCTAAGGCGCCGGTTCTCCGCATGTATCAGTACCAGGGCACGCGCGGAGGCCGTTTAACGCGATAAATGAACGATTAGGCAAAGAATAATTTTCCCCCTAAAATTGAAAAAATATCATTTTTCCGACAGAAATAAAGTGTCTCTAAGGCGCCGGTTTTCCGCATGTATCAGTCCCAGGGCACGCGCAGAGGCTGTTTAAGGGGTTAAATGAACGATTATGCAAAGAATAATTTTTCCCCTAAAATTGAAAAAATGGTAAGCGTATAGCCCATGAAAATTTCATTTTTTCGACGAAAAATAAAATGTCTCTAAGGCGCCGGTTCTCCGTATGTATCAGTCCCAGGGCACGCGCGGAGGCCGTTTAATGCGATAAATGAACGATTAGGAAAAGAATAATTTTTCCCCTAAAATTGAAGAAATGGTGAGCCTATAGCCCATGAAAATATCATTTTTCCGACGAAAAATAAAGTGTCTCTAAGGCGCCGGTTCTCCGCATGTATCAGTCCCAGGGCACGCGCGGAGGCCGTTTAATGCGATAAATGAACGATTAGGCAAAGAATAATTTTTCCCCTAAAATTGAAAAAATGGTAAGGCTATAGCCCATGAAAATATCATTTTTCCGACGAAAAATAAAGTGTCTCTAAGGGGCCGGTTCTCCGCATGTATCAGTCCCAGGGCACGCGCGGAGACCGTTTAATGCGATAAATGAACGATTAGGCAAAGAATAATTTTTCCCCTAAAATTGAAGAAATGGTAAGCCTATAGCCCATGAAAATATCATTTTTCCGACGAAAAATAAAGTGTCTCTAAGGCGCCGGTTCTCCGCATGTATCAGTACCAGGGCACGCGCGGAGGCCGTTTAATGCGATAAATGAACGATTAGGCAAAGAATAATTTTCCCCCTAAAATTGAAAAAATGGTAAGCCTATAGCCCATGAAAATATCATTTTTCCGACGAAAAATAAAGTGTCTCTAAGGCGCCGGTTCTCCGCATGTATCAGTACCAGGGCACGCGCGGAGGCCGTTTAACGCGATAAATGAACGATTAGGCAAAGAATAATTTTCCCCCTAAAATTGAAAAAATATCATTTTTCCGACAGAAATAAAGTGTCTCTAAGGCGCCGGTTTTCCGCATGTATCAGTCCCAGGGCACGCGCAGAGGCTGTTTAAGGGGTTAAATGAACGATTATGCAAAGAATAATTTTTCCCCTAAAATTGAAAAAATGGTAAGCGTATAGCCCATGAAAATTTCATTTTTTCGACGAAAAATAAAATGTCTCTAAGGCGCCGGTTCTCCGTATGTATCAGTCCCAGGGCACGCGCGGAGGCCGTTTAATGCGATAAATGAACGATTAGGAAAAGAATAATTTTTCCCCTAAAATTGAAGAAATGGTGAGCCTATAGCCCATGAAAATATCATTTTTCCGACGAAAAATAAAGTGTCTCTAAGGCGCCGGTTCTCCGCATGTATCAGTCCCAGGGCACGCGCGGAGGCCGTTTAATGCGATAAATGAACGATTAGGCAAAGAATAATTTTTCCCCTAAAATTGAAAAAATGGTAAGGCTATAGCCCATGAAAATATCATTTTTCCGACGAAAAATAAAGTGTCTCTAAGGGGCCGGTTCTCCGCATGTATCAGTCCCAGGGCACGCGCGGAGACCGTTTAATGCGATAAATGAACGATTAGGCAAAGAATAATTTTCCCCCTAAAATTGAAAAAATGGTAAGGCTATAATAGCCCATGAAAATATCATTTTTCCGACGAAAAATAAAGTGTCTCTAAGGTGCCGGTTCTCCGCATGTATCAGTACCAGGGCACGCGTGGAGGCCGTTTCATGCGATAAATGAACGATTAGGCAAAGAATAATTTTCCCCCTAAAATTGAAAAAATGGTAAGGCTATAGCCCATGAAAATATCATTTTTCCGACGAAAAATAAAGTGTCTCTAAGGGGCCGGTTCTCCGCATGTATCAGTCCCAGGGCACGCGCGGAGACCGTTTCATGCGATAAATGAACGATTAGGCAAAGAATAATTTTCCCCCTAAAATTGAAAAAATAGTAAGGCTATAGCCCATGAAAATATCATTTTTCCGACGAAAAATAAAGTGTCTCTAAGGTGCCGGTTCTCCGCATGTATCAGTCCCAGGGCACGCGTGGAGGCCGTTTCATGCGATAAATGAACGATTAGGCAAAGAATAATTTTCCCCCTAAAATTGAAAAAATGGTAAGCCTATAGCCCATGAAAATATCATTTTTCCGACGAAAAATAAAGTGTCTCTAAGGTGCCGGTTCTCCGCATGTATCAGTCCCAGGGCACGCGTGGAGGCCGTTTCATGCGATAAATGAACGATTAGGCAAAGAATAATTTTCCCCCTAAAATTGAAAAAATGGTAAGGCTATAGCCCATGAAAATATTATTTTTCCGACGAAAAATAAAGTGTCTCTAAGGTGCCGGTTCTCCGCATGTATCAGTCCCAGGGCACGCGCGGAGACCGTTTCATGCGATAAATGAACGATTAGGCAAAGAATAATTTTCCCCCTAAAATTGAAAAAATGGTAAGGCTATAGCCCATGAAAATATCATTTTTCCGACGAAAAATAAAGTGTCTCTAAGGTGCCGGTTCTCCGCATGTATCAGTCCCAGGGCACGCGTGGAGGCCGTTTCATGCGATAAATGAACGATTAGGCAAAGAATAATTTTCCCCCTAAAATTGAAAAAATGGTAAGCCTATAGCCCATGAAAATATCATTTTTCCGACGAAAAATAAAGTGTCTCTAAGGGGCCGGTTCTCCGCATGTATCAGTCCCAGGGCACGCGCGGAGACCGTTTCATGCGATAAATGAACGATTAGGCAAAGAATAATTTTCCCCCTAAAATTGAAAAAATGGTAAGGCTATAGCCCATGAAAATATCATTTTTCCGACGAAAAATAAAGTGTCTCTAAGGGGCCGGTTCTCCGCATGTATCAGTCCCAGGGCACGCGCGGAGGCCGTTTCATGCGATAAATGAACGATTAGGCAAAGAATAATTTTCCCCCTAAAATTGAAAAAATGGTAAGGCTATAGCCCATGAAAATATCATTTTTCCGACGAAAAATAAAGTGTCTCTAAGGGGCCGGTTCTCCGCATGTATCAGTCCCAGGGCACGCGTGGAGGCCGTTTCATGCGATAAATGAACGATTAGGCAAAGAATAATTTTCCCCCTAAAATTGAAAAAATGGTAAGCCTATAGCCCATGAAAATATCATTTTTCCGACGAAAAATAAAGTGTCTCTAAGGTGCCGGTTCTCCGCATGTATCAGTCCCAGGGCACGCGCGGAGGCCGTTTAATGCGATAAATGAACGATTAGGCAAAGAATAATTTTCCCCCTAAAATTGAAAAAATGGTAAGGCTATAGCCCATGAAAATATCATTTTTCCGACGAAAAATAAAGTGTCTCTAAGGTGCCGGTTCTCCGCATGTATCAGTCCCAGGGCACGCGCGGAGGCCGTTTAATGCGATAAATGAACGATTAGGCAAAGAATAATTTTCCCCCTAAAATTGAAAAAATGGTAAGCCTATAGCCCATGAAAATATCATTTTTCCGACGAAAAATAAAGTGTCTCTAAGGGGCCGGTTCTCCGCATGTATCAGTCCCAGGGCACGCGTGGAGGCCGTTTCATGCGATAAATGAACGATTAGGCAAAGAATAATTTTCCCCCTAAAATTGAAAAAATGGTAAGCCTATAGCCCATGAAAATATCATTTTTCCGACGAAAAATAAAGTGTCTCTAAGGGGCCGGTTCTCCGCATGTATCAGTCCCAGGGCACGCGTGGAGGCCGTTTCATGCGATAAATGAACGATTAGGCAAAGAATAATTTTCCCCCTAAAATTGAAAAAATGGTAAGCCTATAGCCCATGAAAATATCATTTTTCCGACGAAAAATAAAGTGTCTCTAAGGTGCCGGTTCTCCGCATGTATCAGTCCCAGGGCACGCGCGGAGGCCGTTTAATGCGATAAATGAACGATTAGGCAAAGAATAATTTTCCCCCAAAAATTGAAAGAATGGTAAGCCTATAGCCCATGAAAATATCATTTTTCCGACGAAAAATAAAGTGTCTCTAAGGTGCCGGTTCTCCGCATGTATCAGTCCCAGGGCACGCGTGGAGGCCGTTTCATGCGATAAATGAACGATTAGGCAAAGAATAATTTTCCCCCTAAAATTGAAAAAATGGTAAGCCTATAGCCCATGAAAATATCATTTTTCCGACGAAAAATAAAGTGTCTCTAAGGTGCCGGTTCTCCGCATGTATCAGTCCCAGGGCACGCGCGGAGGCCGTTTAATGCGATAAATGAACGATTAGGCAAAGAATAATTTTCCCCCTAAAATTGAAAAAATGGTAAGGCTATAGCCCATGAAAATATCATTTTTCCGACGAAAAATAAAGTGTCTCTAAGGTGCCGGTTCTCCGCATGTATCAGTCCCAGGGCACGCGCGGAGGCCGTTTAATGCGATAAATGAACGATTAGGCAAAGAATAATTTTCCCCCTAAAATTGAAAAAATGGTAAGCCTATAGCCCATGAAAATATCATTTTTCCGACGAAAAATAAAGTGTCTCTAAGGGGCCGGTTCTCCGCATGTATCAGTCCCAGGGCACGCGTGGAGGCCGTTTCATGCGATAAATGAACGATTAGGCAAAGAATAATTTTCCCCCTAAAATTGAAAAAATGGTAAGCCTATAGCCCATGAAAATATCATTTTTCCGACGAAAAATAAAGTGTCTCTAAGGGGCCGGTTCTCCGCATGTATCAGTCCCAGGGCACGCGTGGAGGCCGTTTCATGCGATAAATGAACGATTAGGCAAAGAATAATTTTCCCCCTAAAATTGAAAAAATGGTAAGCCTATAGCCCATGAAAATATCATTTTTCCGACGAAAAATAAAGTGTCTCTAAGGTGCCGGTTCTCCGCATGTATCAGTCCCAGGGCACGCGCGGAGGCCGTTTAATGCGATAAATGAACGATTAGGCAAAGAATAATTTTCCCCCTAAAATTGAAAAAATGGTAAGCCTATAGCCCATGAAAATATCATTTTTCCGACGAAAAATAAAGTGTCTCTAAGGTGCCGGTTCTCCGCATGTATCAGTCCCAGGGCACGCGCGGAGGCCGTTTCATGCGATAAATGAACGATTAGGCAAAGAATAATTTTCCCCCTAAAATTGAAAAAATGGTAAGGCTATAGCCCATGAAAATATCATTTTTCCGACGAAAAATAAAGTGTCTCTAAGGTGCCGGTTCTCCGCATGTATCAGTCCCAGGGCACGCGCGGAGGCCGTTTAATGCGATAAATGAACGATTAGGCAAAGAATAATTTTCCCCCTAAAATTGAAAAAATGGTAAGCCTATAGCCCATGAAAATATCATTTTTCCGACGAAAAATAAAGTGTCTCTAAGGGGCCGGTTCTCCGCATGTATCAGTCCCAGGGCACGCGTGGAGGCCGTTTCATGCGATAAATGAACGATTAGGCAAAGAATAATTTTCCCCCTAAAATTGAAAAAATGGTAAGCCTATAGCCCATGAAAATATCATTTTTCCGACGAAAAATAAAGTGTCTCTAAGGGGCCGGTTCTCCGCATGTATCAGTCCCAGGGCACGCGTGGAGGCCGTTTCATGCGATAAATGAACGATTAGGCAAAGAATAATTTTCCCCCTAAAATTGAAAAAATGGTAAGCCTATAGCCCATGAAAATATCATTTTTCCGACGAAAAATAAAGTGTCTCTAAGGTGCCGGTTCTCCGCATGTATCAGTCCCAGGGCACGCGCGGAGGCCGTTTAATGCGATAAATGAACGATTAGGCAAAGAATAATTTTCCCCCTAAAATTGAAAAAATGGTAAGGCTATAGCCCATGAAAATATCATTTTTCCGACGAAAAATAAAGTGTCTCTAAGGGGCCGGTTCTCCGCATGTATCAGTCCCAGGGCACGCGCGGAGGCCGTTTAATGCGATAAATGAACGATTAGGCAAAGAATAATTTTCCCCCTAAAATTGAAAAAATGGTAAGCCTATAGCCCATGAAAATATCATTTTTCCGACGAAAAATAAAGTGTCTCTAAGGGGCCGGTTCTCCGCATCTATCAGTCCCAGGGCACGCGCGGAGGCCGTTTAATGCGATAAATGAACGATTAGGCAAAGAATAATTTTCCCCCTAAAATTGAAAAAATGGTAAGCCTATAGCCCATGAAAATATCATTTTTCCGACGAAAAATAAAGTGTCTCTAAGGGGCCGGTTCTCCGCATGTATCAGTCCCAGGGCACGCGCGGAGGCCGTTTAATGCGATAAATGAACGATTAGGCAAAGAATAATTTTCCCCCTAAAATTGAAAAAATGGTAAGGCTATAGCCCATGAAAATATCATTTTTCCGACGAAAAATAAAGTGTCTCTAAGGTGCCGGTTCTCCGCATGTATCAGTCCCAGGGCACGCGCGGAGGCCGTTTAATGCGATAAATGAACGATTAGGCAAAGAATAATTTTCCCCCTAAAATTGAAAAAATGGTAAGGCTATAGCCCATGAAAATATCATTTTTCCGACGAAAAATAAAGTGTCTCTAAGGTGCCGGTTCTCCGCATGTATCAGTCCCAGGGCACGCGCGGAGGCCGTTTAATGCGATAAATGAACGATTAGGCAAAGAATAATTTTCCCCCTAAAATTGAAAAAATGGTAAGGCTATAGCCCATGAAAATATCATTTTTCCGACGAAAAATAAAGTGTCTCTAAGGGGCCGGTTCTCCGCATGTATCAGTCCCAGGGCACGCGCGGAGGCCGTTTAATGCGGTAAATGAACGATTAGCCAAAGAATAATTTTCCCCCTAAAATTGAAAAAATGGTAAGGCTATAGCCCATGAAAATATCATTTTTCCGACGAAAAATAAAGTGTCTCTAAGGGGCCGGTTCTCCGCATGTATCAGTCCCAGGGCATGCGCGGAGGCCGTTTAATGCGATAAATGAACGATTAGGCAAAGAATAATTTTCCCCCTAAAATTGAAAAAATGGTAAGCCTATAGCCCATGAAAATATCATTTTTCCGACGAAAAATAAAGTGTCTCTAAGGGGCCGGTTCTCCGCATGTATCAGTCCCAGGGCATGCGCGGAGGCCGTTTAATGCGATAAATGAACGATTAGGCAAAGAATAATTTTCCCCCTAAAATTGAAAAAATGGTAAGCCTATAGCCCATGAAAATGTCATTTTTCCGACGAAAAATAAAGTGTCTCTAAGGTGCCGGTTCTCCGCATGTATCAGTCCCAGGGCACGCGCGGAGGCCGTTTCATGCGATAAATGAACGATTAGGCAAAGAATAATTTTCCCCCTAAAATTGAAAAAATGGTAAGCCTATAGCCCATGAAAATATCATTTTTCCGACGAAAAATAAAGTGTCTCTAAGGGGCCGGTTCTCCGCATGTATCAGTCCCAGGGCACGCGCGGAGGCCGTTTAATGCGATAAATGAACGATTAGGCAAAGAATAATTTTCCCCCTAAAATTGTAAAAATGGTAAGCCTATAGCCCATGAAAATATCATTTTTCCGACGAAAAATAAAGTGTCTCTAAGGTGCCGGTTCTCCGCATGTATCAGTCCCAGGGCACGCGCGGAGGCCGTTTAATGCGATAAATGAACGATTAGGCAAAGAATAATTTTCCCCCTAAAATTGAAAAAATGGTAAGCCTATAGCCCATGAAAATATCATTTTTCCGACGAAAAATAAAGTGTCTCTAAGGTGCCGGTTCTCCGCATGTATCAGTCCCAGGGCACGCGCGGAGGCCGTTTAATGCGATAAATGAACGATTAGGCAAAGAATAATTTTCCCCCTAAAATTGAAAAAATGGTAAGGCTATAGCCCATGAAAATATCATTTTTCCGACGAAAAATAAAGTGTCTCTAAGGGGCCGGTTCTCCGCATGTATCAGTCCCAGGGCACGCGCGGAGGCCGTTTCATGCGATAAATGAACGATTAGGCAAAGAATAATTTTCCCCCTAAAATTGAAAAAATGGTAAGCCTATAGCCCATGAAAATATCATTTTTCCGACGAAAAATAAAGTGTCTCTAAGGTGCCGGTTCTCCGCATGTATCAGTCCCAGGGCACGCGCGGAGGCCGTTTAATGCGATAAATGAACGATTAGGCAAAGAATAATTTTCCCCCTAAAATTGAAAAAATGGTAAGCCTATAGCCCATGAAAATATCATTTTTCCGACGAAAAATAAAGTGTCTCTAAGGTGCCGGTTCTCCGCATGTATCAGTCCCAGGGCACGCGCGGAGGCCGTTTAATGCGATAAATGAACGATTAGGCAAAGAATAATTTTCCCCCTAAAATTGAAAAAATGGTAAGGCTATAGCCCATGAAAATATCATTTTTCCGACGAAAAATAAAGTGTCTCTAAGGTGCCGGTTCTCCGCATGTATCAGTCCCAGGGCACGCGCGGAGGCCGTTTAATGCGATAAATGAACGATTAGGCAAAGAATAATTTTCCCCCTAAAATTGAAAAAATGGTAAGGCTATAGCCCATGAAAATATCATTTTTCCGACGAAAAATAAAGTGTCTCTAAGGTGCCGGTTCTCCGCATGTAATAGTCCCAGGGCACGCGCGGAGGCCGTTTAATGCGATAAATGAACGATTAGGCAAAGAATAATTTTCCCCCTAAAATTGAAAAAATGGTAAGGCTATAATAGCCCATGAAAATATCATTTTTCCGACGAAAAATAAAGTGTCTCTAAGGCGCCGGTTCTCCGCATGTATCAGTCCCAGGGCACGCGCGGAGGCCGTTTAATGCGATAAATGAACGATTAGGCAAAGAATAATTTTCCCCCTAAAATTGAAAAAATGGTAAGGCTATAGCCCATGAAAATATCATTTTTCCGACGAAAAATAAAGTGTCTCTAAGGCGCCGGTTCTCCGCGTGTAGCAGTCCCAGGGCACGCGCAGTGGCCGTTTAATGCGATAAATGAACGATTAGGCAAAGAATAATTTTCCCCCTAAAATTGAAAAAATGGTAAGGCTATAATAGCCCATGAAAATATCATTTTTCCGACGAAAAATAAAGTGTCTCTAAGGCGCCGGTTCTCCGCATGTATCAGTCCCAGGGCACGCGCGGAGACCGTTTAATGCGATAAATGAACGATTAGGCAAAGAATAATTTTCCCCCTAAAATTGAAAAAATGGTAAGGCTATAGCCCATGAAAATATCATTTTTCCGACGAAAAATAAAGTGTCTCTTAGGCGCCGGTTCTCCGCATGTGTCAGTACCAGGGCACGCGCGGAGGCCGTTTAATGCGATAAATGAACGATTAGGCAAAGAATAATTCTCCCCCTAAAATTGAAAAAATGGTAAGGCTATAGCCCATGAAAATATCATTTTTCCGACGAAAAATAAAGTGTCTCTAAGGCGCCGGTTCTCCGCATGTATCAGTACCAGGGCACGCGCGGAGGCTGTTTAATGCGATAAATGAACGATTAGGCATAGAATAATTTTCCCCCTAAAATTGAAAAAATGGTAAGGCTATAGCCCATGAAAATATCATTTTTCCGACGAAAAATAAAGTGTATCTTAGGCGCCGGTTCTCCGCATGTGTCAGTACCAGGGCACGCGCGGAGGCCGTTTAATGCGATAAATGAACGATTAGGCAAAGAATAATTCTCCCCCTAAAATTGAAAAAATGGTAAGGCTATAGCCCATGAAAATATCATTTTTCCGACGAAAAATAAAGTGTCTCTAAGGCGCCGGTTCTCCGCATGTATCAGTACAAGGGCACGCGCGGAGGCCGTTTAATGCGATAAATGAACGATTAGGCAAAGAATAATTTTCCCCATAAAATTGAAAAAATGGTAAGGCTATAGCCCATGAAAATATCATTTTTCCGACGAAAAATAAAGTGTATCTTAGGCGCCGGTTCTCCGCATGTATCAGTACCAGGGCACGCGCGGAGGCTGTTTAATGCGATAAATGAACGATTAGGCATAGAATAATTTTCCCCCTAAAATTGAAAAAATGGTAAGGCTATAGCCCATGAAAATATCATTTTTCCGACGAAAAATAAAGTGTCTCTAAGGCGCCGGTTCTCCGCATGGATCAGTACCAGGGCACGCGCGGAGGGCGTTTAATGCGATAAATGAACGATTAGGCAAAGAATAATTTTCCCCCTAAAATTGAAAAAATGGTAAGGCTATAGCCCATGAAAATATCATTTTTCCGACGAAAAATAAAGTGTCTCTAAGGCGCCGGTTCTCCGCATGTATCAGTCCCAGGGCACGCGCAGTGGCCGTTTAATGCGATAAATGAAAGATTAGGAAAAGAATAATTTTCCCCCTAAAATTGAAAAAATGGTATAGCCCATGAAAATATCGTTTTTCCGACGAAAAATAAAGTGTCTCTAAGGCGCCGGTTCTCCGCATGTATCAGTCCCAGGGCACGCGCGGAGGCCGTTTAATGCGATAAATGAACGATTAGGCAAAGAATAATTTTCCCCCTAAAATTGAAAAAATGGTAAGCCTATAGCCCATGAAAATATCATTTTTCCGACGAAAAATAAAGTGTCTCTAAGGCGCCGGTTCTCCGCATATATGAGTCCCAGGGCACGCGCGGAGGCCGTTTAATGCGATAAATGAACGATTAGGCAAAGAATAATTTTCCCCCTAAAATTGAAAAAATGGTAAGCCTATAGCCCATGAAAATATCATTTTTCCGACGAAAAATAAAGTGTCTCTAAGGCGCCGGTTCTCGGCATGTATCAGTACCAGGGCACGCGCGGAGGCCGTTTAATGCGATAAATGAACGATTAGGCAAAGAATAATTTTCCCCCTAAAATTGAAAAAATGGTAAGGCTACAGCCCATGAAAATATCATTTTTCCGACGAAAAATAAACTGTCTCTAAGGCGCCGGTTCTCCGCATGTATCAGTCCCAGGGCACGCGCGGAGGCCGTTGAATGCGATAAATGAACGATTAGGCAAAGAATAATTTTCCCCATAAAATTGAAAAAATGGTAAGGCTATAGCCCATGAAAATATCATTTTTCCGACAAAAAATAAAAGTGTCTCTAAGGCGCCGGTTCTCCGCATGTGTCAGTACCAGGGCACGCGCGGAGGGCGTTTAATGCGATAAATGAACGATTAGGCAAAGAATAATTTTCCCCCTAAAATTGAAAAAATGGTAAGGCTATAGCCCATGAAAATATCATTTTTCCGACGAAAAATAAAGTGTCTCTAAGGCGCCGGTTCTCCGCATGTATCAGTCCCAGGGCACGCGCGGAGGCCGTTTAATGCGATAAATGAACGATTAGGCAAAGAATAATTTTCCCCCTAAAATTGAAAAAATGGTAAGCCTATAGCCCATGAAAATATCATTTTTCCGACGAAAAATAAAGTGTCTCTAAGGCGCCGGTTCTCCGCATGTATCAGTCCCAGGGCACGCGCGGAGGCCGTTTAATGCGATAAATGAACGATTAGGCAAAGAATAATTTTCCCCCTAAAATTGAAAAAATGGTAAGGCTATAGCCCATGAAAATATCATTTTTCCGACGAAAAATAAAGTGTCTCTAAGGCGCCGGTTCTCCGCGTGTAGCAGTCCCAGGGCACGCGCAGTGGCCGTTTAATGCGATAAATGAACGATTAGGCAAAGAATAATTTTCCCCCTAAAATTGAAAAAATGGTAAGCCTATAGCCCATGAAAATATCATTTTTCCGACGAAAAATAAAGTGTCTCTAAGGCGCCGGTTCTCCGCATGTATCAGTCCCAGGGCACGCGCGGAGGCCGTTTAATGCGATAAATGAACGATTAGGCAAAGAATAATTTTCCCCCTAAAATTGAAAAAATGGTAAGGCTATAGCCCATGAAAATATCATTTTTCCGACGAAAAATAAAGTGTCTCTAAGGCGCCGGTTCTCCGCGTGTAGCAGTCCCAGGGCACGCGCAGTGGCCGTTTAATGCGATAAATGAACGATTAGGCAAAGAATAATTTTCCCCCTAAAATTGAAAAAATGGTAAGGCTATAGCCCATGAAAATATCATTTTTCCGACGAAAAATAAAGTGTCTCTAAGGCGCCGGTTCTCCGCGTGTAGCAGTCCCAGGGCACGCGCAGTGGCCGTTTAATGCGATAAATGAACGATTAGGCAAAGAATAATTTTCCCCCTAAAATTGAAAAAATGGTAAGGCTATAATAGCCCATGAAAATATCATTTTTCCGACGAAAAATAAAGTGTCTCTAAGGCGCCGGTTCTCCGCATGTATCAGTCCCAGGGCACGCGCGGAGGCCGTTTAATGCGATAAATGAACGATTAGGCAAAGAATAATTTTCCCCCTAAAATTGAAAAAATGGTAAGCCTATAGCCCATGAAAATATCATTTTTCCGACGAAAAATAAAGTGTCTCTAAGGCGCCGGTTCTCCGCATGTATCAGTCCCAGGGCACGCGCGGAGGCCGTTTAATGCGATAAATGAACGATTAGGCAAAGAATAATTTTCCCCCTAAAATTGAAAAAATGGTAAGCCTATAGCCCATGAAAATATCATTTTTCCGACGAAAAATAAAGTGTCTCTAAGGCGCCGGTTCTCCGCATGTATCAGTCCCAGGGCACGCGCGGAGGCCGTTTAATGCGATAAATGAACGATTAGGCAAAGAATAATTTTCCCCCTAAAATTGAAAAAATGGTAAGGCTATAGCCCATGAAAATATCATTTTTCCGACAAAAAATAAAGTGTCTCTAAGGCGCCGGTTCTCCGCATGTATCAGTCCCAGGGCACGCGCGGAGACCGTTTCATGCGATAAATGAACGATTAAGCAAAGAATAATTTTCCCCCTAAAATTGAAAAAATGGTAAGCCTATAGCCCATGAAAATATCATTTTTCCGACGAAAAATAAAGTGTCTCTAAGGCGCCGGTTCTCCGCATGTATCAGTCCCAGGGCACGCGCGGAGGCCGTTTAATGCGATAAATGAACGATTAGGCAAAGAATAATTTTCCCCCTAAAATTGAAAAAATGGTAAGGCTATAGCCCATGAAAATATCATTTTTCCGACGAAAAATAAAGTGTCTCTAAGGCGCCGGTTCTCCGCGTGTAGCAGTCCCAGGGCACGCGCAGTGGCCGTTTAATGCGATAAATGAACGATTAGGCAAAGAATAATTTTCCCCCTAAAATTGAAAAAATGGTAAGGCTATAATAGCCCATGAAAATATCATTTTTCCGACGAAAAATAAAGTGTCTCTAAGGCGCCGGTTCTCCGCATGTATCAGTCCCAGGGCACGCGCGGAGACCGTTTAATGCGATAAATGAACGATTAGGCAAAGAATAATTTTCCCCCTAAAATTGAAAAAATGGTAAGGCTATAGCCCATGAAAATATCATTTTTCCGACGAAAAATAAAGTGTCTCTAAGGCGCCGGTTCTCCGCATGTATCAGTCCCAGGGCACGCGCAGTGGCCGTTTAATGCGATAAATGAAAGATTAGGAAAAGAATAATTTTCCCCCTAAAATTGAAAAAATGGTATAGCCCATGAAAATATCGTTTTTCCGACGAAAAATAAAGTGTCTCTAAGGCGCCGGTTCTCCGCATGTATCAGTCCCAGGGCACGCGCGGAGGCCGTTTAATGCGATAAATGAACGATTAGGCAAAGAATAATTTTCCCCCTAAAATTGAAAAAATGGTAAGCCTATAGCCCATGAAAATATCATTTTTCCGACGAAAAATAAAGTGTCTCTAAGGCGCCGGTTCTCCGCATATATGAGTCCCAGGGCACGCGCGGAGGCCGTTTAATGCGATAAATGAACGATTAGGCAAAGAATAATTTTCCCCCTAAAATTGAAAAAATGGTAAGCCTATAGCCCATGAAAATATCATTTTTCCGACGAAAAATAAAGTGTCTCTAAGGCGCCGGTTCTCGGCATGTATCAGTACCAGGGCACGCGCGGAGGCCGTTTAATGCGATAAATGAACGATTAGGCAAAGAATAATTTTCCCCCTAAAATTGAAAAAATGGTAAGGCTACAGCCCATGAAAATATCATTTTTCCGACGAAAAATAAACTGTCTCTAAGGCGCCGGTTCTCCGCATGTATCAGTCCCAGGGCACGCGCGGAGGGCGTTTAATGCGATAAATGAACGATTAGGCAAAGAATAATTTTCCCCCTAAAATTGAAAAAATGGTAAGGCTATAGCCCATGAAAATATCATTTTTCCGACGAAAAATAAAGTGTCTCTAAGGCGCCGGTTCTCGGCATGTATCAGTACCAGGGCACGCGCGGAGGCCGTTGAATGCGATAAATGAACGATTAGGCAAAGAATAATTTTCCCCATAAAATTGAAAAAATGGTAAGGCTATAGCCCATGAAAATATCATTTTTCCGACAAAAAATAAAAGTGTCTCTAAGGCGCCGGTTCTCCGCATGTGTCAGTACCAGGGCACGCGCGGAGGGCGTTTAATGCGATAAATGAACGATTAGGCAAAGAATAATTTTCCCCCTAAAATTGAAAAAATGGTAAGGCTATAGCCCATGAAAATATCATTTTTCCGACGAAAAATAAAGTGTCTCTAAGGCGCCGGTTCTCCGCATGTATCAGTCCCAGGGCACGCGCGGAGGCCGTTTAATGCGATAAATGAACGATTAGGCAAAGAATAATTTTCCCCCTAAAATTGAAAAAATGGTAAGCCTATAGCCCATGAAAATATCATTTTTCCGACGAAAAATAAAGTGTCTCTAAGGTGCCGGTTCTCCGCATGTATCAGTCCCAGGGCACGCGCGGAGACCGTTTCATGCGATAAATGAACGATTAAGCAAAGAATAATTTTCCCCCTAAAATTGAAAAAATGGTAAGCCTATAGCCCATGAAAATATCATTTTTCCGACGAAAAATAAAGTGTCTCTAAGGCGCCGGTTCTCCGCATGTATCAGTCCCAGGGCACGCGCGGAGGCCGTTTAATGCGATAAATGAACGATTAGGCAAAGAATAATTTTCCCCCTAAAATTGAAAAAATGGTAAGGCTATAGCCCATGAAAATATCATTTTTCCGACGAAAAATAAAGTGTCTCTAAGGCGCCGGTTCTCCGCGTGTAGCAGTCCCAGGGCACGCGCAGTGGCCGTTTAATGCGATAAATGAACGATTAGGCAAAGAATAATTTTCCCCCTAAAATTGAAAAAATGGTAAGGCTATAATAGCCCATGAAAATATCATTTTTCCGACGAAAAATAAAGTGTCTCTAAGGCGCCGGTTCTCCGCATGTATCAGTCCCAGGGCACGCGCGGAGACCGTTTAATGCGATAAATGAACGATTAGGCAAAGAATAATTTTCCCCCTAAAATTGAAAAAATGGTAAGGCTATAGCCCATGAAAATATCATTTTTCCGACGAAAAATAAAGTGTCTCTAAGGCGCCGGTTCTCCGCATGTATCAGTCCCAGGGCACGCGCAGTGGCCGTTTAATGCGATAAATGAAAGATTAGGAAAAGAATAATTTTCCCCCTAAAATTGAAAAAATGGTATAGCCCATGAAAATATCGTTTTTCCGACGAAAAATAAAGTGTCTCTAAGGCGCCGGTTCTCCGCATGTATCAGTCCCAGGGCACGCGCGGAGGCCGTTTAATGCGATAAATGAACGATTAGGCAAAGAATAATTTTCCCCCTAAAATTGAAAAAATGGTAAGCCTATAGCCCATGAAAATATCATTTTTCCGACGAAAAATAAAGTGTCTCTAAGGCGCCGGTTCTCCGCATATATGAGTCCCAGGGCACGCGCGGAGGCCGTTTAATGCGATAAATGAACGATTAGGCAAAGAATAATTTTCCCCCTAAAATTGAAAAAATGGTAAGCCTATAGCCCATGAAAATATCATTTTTCCGACGAAAAATAAAGTGTCTCTAAGGCGCCGGTTCTCGGCATGTATCAGTACCAGGGCACGCGCGGAGGCCGTTTAATGCGATAAATGAACGATTAGGCAAAGAATAATTTTCCCCCTAAAATTGAAAAAATGGTAAGGCTACAGCCCATGAAAATATCATTTTTCCGACGAAAAATAAAGTGTCTCTAAGGCGCCGGTTCTCCGCATATATCAGTACCAGGGCACGCGCGGAGGCCGTTGAATGCGATAAATGAACGATTAGGCAAAGAATAATTTTCCCCATAAAATTGAAAAAATGGTAAGGCTATAGCCCATGAAAATATCATTTTTCCGACAAAAAATAAAAGTGTCTCTAAGGCGCCGGTTCTCCGCATGGATCAGTACCAGGGCACGCGCGGAGGGCGTTTAATGCGATAAATGAACGATTAGGCAAAGAATAATTTTCCCCCTAAAATTGAAAAAATGGTAAGGCTATAGCCCATGAAAATATCATTTTTCCGACGAAAAATAAAGTGTCTCTAAGGCGCCGGTTCTCCGCATGTATCAGTCCCAGGGCACGCGCAGTGGCCGTTTAATGCGATAAATGAAAGATTAGGAAAAGAATAATTTTCCCCCTAAAATTGAAAAAATGGTATAGCCCATGAAAATATCGTTTTTCCGACGAAAAATAAAGTGTCTCTAAGGCGCCGGTTCTCCGCATGTATCAGTCCCAGGGCACGCGCGGAGGCCGTTTAATGCGATAAATGAACGATTAGGCAAAGAATAATTTTCCCCCTAAAATTGAAAAAATGGTAAGCCTATAGCCCATGAAAATATCATTTTTCCGACGAAAAATAAAGTGTCTCTAAGGCGCCGGTTCTCCGCATATATGAGTCCCAGGGCACGCGCGGAGGCCGTTTAATGCGATAAATGAACGATTAGGCAAAGAATAATTTTCCCCCTAAAATTGAAAAAATGGTAAGCCTATAGCCCATGAAAATATCATTTTTCCGACGAAAAATAAAGTGTCTCTAAGGCGCCGGTTCTCGGCATGTATCAGTACCAGGGCACGCGCGGAGGCCGTTTAATGCGATAAATGAACGATTAGGCAAAGAATAATTTTCCCCCTAAAATTGAAAAAATGGTAAGGCTATAGCCCATGAAAATATCATTTTTCCGACGAAAAATAAAGTGTCTCTAAGGCGCCGGTTCTCCGCATGGATCAGTACCAGGGCACGCGCGGAGGGCGTTTAATGCGATAAATGAACGATTAGGCAAAGAATAATTTTCCCCCTAAAATTGAAAAAATGGTAAGGCTATAGCCCATGAAAATATCATTTTTCCGACGAAAAATAAAGTGTCTCTAAGGCGCCGGTTCTCCGCATGTGTCAGTACCAGGGCACGCGCGGAGGGCGTTTAATGCGATAAATGAACGATTAGGCAAAGAATAATTTTCCCCCTAAAATTGAAAAAATGGTAAGGCTATAGCCCATGAAAATATCATTTTTCCGACGAAAAATAAAGTGTCTCTAAGGCGCCGGTTCTCCGCATGTATCAGTCCCAGGGCACGCGCAGTGGCCGTTTAATGCGATAAATGAAAGATTAGGAAAAGAATAATTTTCCCCCTAAAATTGAAAAAATGGTATAGCCCATGAAAATATCGTTTTTCCGACGAAAAATAAAGTGTCTCTAAGGCGCCGGTTCTCCGCATGTATCAGTCCCAGGGCACGCGCGGAGGCCGTTTAATGCGATAAATGAACGATTAGGCAAAGAATAATTTTCCCCCTAAAATTGAAAAAATGGTAAGCCTATAGCCCATGAAAATATCATTTTTCCGACGAAAAATAAAGTGTCTCTAAGGCGCCGGTTCTCCGCATATATGAGTCCCAGGGCACGCGCGGAGGCCGTTTAATGCGATAAATGAACGATTAGGCAAAGAATAATTTTCCCCCTAAAATTGAAAAAATGGTAAGCCTATAGCCCATGAAAATATCATTTTTCCGACGAAAAATAAAGTGTCTCTAAGGCGCCGGTTCTCGGCATGTATCAGTACCAGGGCACGCGCGGAGGCCGTTTAATGCGATAAATGAACGATTAGGCAAAGAATAATTTTCCCCCTAAAATTGAAAAAATGGTAAGGCTACAGCCCATGAAAATATCATTTTTCCGACGAAAAATAAAGTGTCTCTAAGGCGCCGGTTCTCCGCATGTGTCAGTACCAGGGCACGCGCGGAGGGCGTTTAATGCGATAAATGAACGATTAGGCAAAGAATAATTTTCCCCCTAAAATTGAAAAAATGGTAAGGCTATAGCCCATGAAAATATCATTTTTCCGACGAAAAATAAAGTGTCTCTAAGGCGCCGGTTCTCCGCATGTGTCAGTACCAGGGCACGCGCGGAGGGCGTTTAATGCGATAAATGAACGATTAGGCAAAGAATAATTTTCCCCCTAAAATTGAAAAAATGGTAAGGCTATAGCCCATGAAAATATCATTTTTCCGACAAAAAATAAAAGTGTCTCTAAGGCGCCGGTTCTCCGCATGTGTCAGTACCAGGGCACGCGCGGAGGGCGTTTAATGCGATAAATGAACGATTAGGCAAAGAATAATTTTCCCCCTAAAATTGAAAAAATGGTAAGGCTATAGCCCATGAAAATATCATTTTTCCGACGAAAAATAAAGTGTCTCTAAGGTGCCGGTTCTCCGCATGTATCAGTCCCAGGGCACGCGCGGAGGCCGTTTCATGCGATAAATGAACGATTAGGCAAAGAATAATTTTCCCCCTAAAATTGAAAAAATGGTAAGCCTATAGCCCATGAAAATATCATTTTTCCGACGAAAAATAAAGTGTCTCTAAGGCGCCGGTTCTCCGCATGGATCAGTACCAGGGCACGCGCGGAGGGCGTTTAATGCGATAAATGAACGATTAGGCAAAGAATAATTTTCCCCCTAAAATTGAAAAAATGGTAAGGCTATAGCCCATGAAAATATCATTTTTCCGACGAAAAATAAAGTGTCTCTAAGGCGCCGGTTCTCCGCATGTGTCAGTACCAGGGCACGCGCGGAGGGCGTTTAATGCGATAAATGAACGATTAGGCAAATAATAATTTTCCCCCTAAAATTGAAAAAATGGTAAGGCTATAGCCCATGAAAATATCATTTTTCCGACAAAAAATAAAAGTGTCTCTAAGGCGCCGGTTCTCCGCATGTGTCAGTACCAGGGCACGCGCGGAGGGCGTTTAATACGATAAATGAACGATTAGGCAAAGAATAATTTTCCCCCTAAAATTGAAAAAATGGTAAGCCTATAGCCCATGAAAATATCATTTTTCCGACGAAAAATGAAGTGTCTCTAAGGCGCCGGTTCTCCGCATGGATCAGTACCAGGGCACGCGCGGAGGCCGTTTGATACGATAAATGAACGATTAGGCAAAGAATAATTTTTCCCCTAAAATTGAAGAAATGGTAAGCCTATAGCCCATGAAAATATCATTTTTCCGACGAAAAATGAAGTGTCTCTAAGGCGCCGGTTCTCCGTATGTATCAGTACCAGGGCACGCGCGGAGGCCGTTTAATGCGATAAATGAACGATTAGGCAAAGAATAATTTTCCCCCTAAAATTGAAAAAATGGTAAGCCTATAGCCCATGAAAATACCATTTTTTCGACGAAAAATAAAGTGTCTCTAAGGCGCCGGTTCTCCGCATGTATCAGTACCAGGGCATGCGCAGCCCATGAAAATATCGTTTTAGGGAGGTCCTCTAAGTTCTTCTACAAACGCCCCTTCTTCGCTTAAATAAGTCCTGACGCGTGCGCTGATGCCCATTGACGCGATAAATAGACGAATGGGCAAGAATTAATTTTCACGGAAAAATGAAAAAAAAAAAACGGTAAGCCCGTGAAAATATCGTTTTAGGGATGTCCTATAAATCCTTCTACAAAAGCTCGTTTTTTCGCATAAATAACTCCTCACGCGTGCTCTGATGCCCATATACGCGATAAATAGACGAATGGGCAAAAATTAATTTTCACGCAAAAATGAAAAAGAAAACTGTAAGCCTATAGCCCATGTAAACATCGTTTTAGGGAGGTGCTCTAAATTCTCTGATAAACGCCCGTCCTTCGCATAAGTAACTGCTCACGCATGCGTGATGATTAATTCGGCAAATATTAATTTCCTCGCAAAAAACAACCAAGTTGACGAAGGGCTGTGCTTGATGCTCGGAACGGCGCGTACCCCGCGTCTAGACGCGGGTCCAGACCTCCGCTTTTCATCCATTTCGGCCGTTCATGAAGTACACTTGAAGCCACGGCACCCGCACCGCTGATATTTTAACGATGCAGTCACTGCGATTCGAACCACCGTCCTCACGGGTGCGAGCTCAACACTCCACCCACTCGGCTACCTGTGTGGCAGAGTAACCGCTGTTGCTTCATCGACCGTTATCGCGAACTACGTTCTCTCAGTTCAGGCTTTCGATGAGCATGACGTTGCTTAGTGCCGCCGAATCGTAATATACGCTTGAATTACATATTAATCTACGCATCCGTGAAAGGTCACACGGTGATGTGACATTGCGGAAATAACAGGGCACATTACAGAAACTGAAGTGGTCAAGGTTATTCCCGAATAAGGCACGCCTCATAAGTAGATCGTGGTTTTAAATAAATAAATTTAAATAATAGTATTTATTTCCCATTAATACAGGTGCATCATCATCAGCCTATTTGATGTCTGTTGCAGGACGAAATGCTCTGCCACCGATCTCGTATTACCCCTGTTTCGCAGTGATTTTATCAGCCCTACCTAATTTGCTGCGATCCTCGACTTAATTCTTGTGACACCCATTCTGTAACTCCCGGGGTCCATCCGTTGTCCGCCCTACGCATTACATGGCCTGCTTGGTTCTACTTTTTTCTCCTAATGTCAACAAGAATATCGGTTATCGCCTTTCGCTTTTTAATCGACACCGCACTCTTTTCCTGTCTCCTGATGGCACGCCGAGCTTTTTTCGTTCCGTCTCTTTTTACGCGGTCCTTAACTTGTTCTGGAGCTTCTTTGTTAATCTAGACGGTGAGCAAAACGAGAACAAGGTTAAAGCAGGAGCCAACATCTCGACAAGTGCACTTGTCTGCTTCAAGGCGACATTTGCTTTCCTTTCTTCTAGAGGGGAGAGGGTGTAAGGCGGTGGTTGCGACAACGAGCGAAGGTGTGTTAGCGTGTCGAATTGAGAATAAAGGAGTGCTATGCACAGGGCTAGCAGCCCGGCCGTCTGTCAATCAAGTGTCAACGCCCGCGTGTTAGCCGGCGTGTCAACGGCGCCTGACGCGCCCGCTGGGAAAAAAAGAAAAGAAAAGGAAAAAAAAACCGCTAGGAAACCAAACTAAGTTTTGTTTCCAATAGCTTGAAATTTAGCATAGAGAATAGATTCTAAAGCTCTCTTTGAAACGTTTATGCCTATTGGTTGCAATGTCGAGAACTATGAATGTCTTGAATGTATGATTCTCTGCATTTTTTCTCGTTCAGAACAGAAATTTGACTGTAAAATGTAGTGCTTAAGTTCATCAATGTTATGACCTGGTTGGTTGAAATGCTCGGCGACGGCGTTGGGAAACTTTTTAGCTGTGTCTGCGCGATGTCCGTTTAATCTGACGTTCATTTATTGTCCTGTTTAATCTACCTATTTTGGATCTATACGTCAGCATGGGTAGAATGCAGTGATTGTGCAATTTTCTTTTCAATGACAGTGTTAACCAACCTGTCAAGATTTGGTGATACCTGCCGTATGCTTTCCAACTCTATTTATTCTTCTGCAAATTTACTCCTCTTGATCAATGGTAACTCACCTTCGTAAACGTACTCCTGCATGGATTCTGGAGGCAGACTGGCGATCACGAATTCTTGTTTCCTTGCCAGGTTATTACCCTTGCCTCCTACATATTAGTCCGCACTCGTGCACTTTCTCGGTTAAGGTCCTCGATCATTTGTCCTGTTCTACAACACTGGAAATCAATTGCAATAATGCCGTCCGCAAACCGAAGGTTGCCGAGACGTTCGCCGTAGATCCTAAGCCTTATCCAGCCTGATAGCTTCGATACTACTTCTAAGCATGTAATGAATAACATCGTCTCCTTGCCCGACCCCTTTCTTGGTGGATGACTTTCTGCTTTTCCTGTGAACTAAGGTAACTGTGGAATCTTTGCAGATATTTCCGAATGTACTCACGTATGCCTCCTGCACTCCTTGATTACACAACACCTCCATGACTGCTGCTATTTCTATTGAATCAAATTCCTTTTCATAACCTATGAAATCCATACAGAGAGATTGATTATACTTTTCAGATTTCTGAATTACTGATGACATGAATGTGATCTATTGTAGAATATCCCTTCTTGATGCCAGCCTGTTTTCTTGGTTGATTGAAGTGTTGCCCTGATTCTGTTGGAAATTATCTTGAATATTTTATACCATACCGAAAGCAAGCTATAGTGGGCCTATATTTATTCAATTATTTAACATCTTCGTTATTATGGCTTCGTATAATGTTGGCATTTTTTCAGCTCTCTGGTACACTTGAAATCGTGAGGCATTGCGTACCATTAATAGAAGTCGTAATACTAAAAAGGGAGAAACGTTTGACGTGGGACTCACCTTTTACAACAGGAAAAGGATGAGAAATTCACACATTTCACACTCCTAATAACACAGAACTTGTCTTTATTCAAGAGAGAGAGATATACCAAAGAGAGGAAAGGCAGGGAGGTCAACCAGACGAGCGTCCGGTTTGCTACCCTTCACTGAGGGTGAGGGAAAGGGGGAACAGAAAGAACAAAAGATGAAGGGAGTGATCGCTCTGTGCGGTCAAGCACCGTGACACCAAAGTGGAGTTCCATAGGTGGTGATTTGCGTTGGTCAGATCTGGGACGACCAAAGGGCCAGTGGTCGTTGCACGAATAGGAGGCTGCGGGTGAGCTATGGGACTTACTCGAGAGTTGCAAGCACTGCATGGACTAAGAGCATCCAGTACTTGCGCTGCACTTCGCGCTGACGGAGTACGCAACTTGCTGAAAAGTGCACGAAGGTTATTATGAGGGACCGAAGCATCACAACCATTTGCTGGTCTACTTCGGACAATTTGTCGGGAGTCGGTGTACTCTACCGCGGTGCGCTGTATCCTTTGATGTGAATATGGCTCCGGCTGTGGCACCGGCTGTGTCATCGGTCGTGGATCCGGCTGTGGCATCGGTCGTGGCTCCGGTCGTGGCTCCGGTTGTGGCCCCGGTTGTGGCCCCGGTTGTGGCCCCGGCTGTGGCCCCGGCTGTGGCCCCGGCTGTGGCCCCGGCTGTGGCTTCAGTTGTGGCTTCAGTTGTGGCTTCAGTTGTGGCGGGGGCTGCCGCTTTGGTAGCGCGGGCCAAGCTTCAGTATTGGTGTTGTGCGGCACGACCTTAGACCCTACTCCGCCAGGTCTAGGAGTCAGAGGAGGAGGAGTTGTCGGTTATGGCGCGCTCTTCAAGGAGGCATCCGTGTTCTTTGAAGTCCGACGGCGTCGGGAGCGTCGCTTTCTAACGTCCGCAACAGCTTCCCGACGAGACGAATGGTCTCTCGCCATCTGCTCCAAGACCTCCCGTTCCTTCTTCATTTTGGGACAGTCCTTTGACGTAGCATTATGGGACCCAAAGCAATTGGGACATTTGAGAACAGTGACTACACAGGAATCTGCAGCGTGGGGCTCTGCGCAGCGCGAGCAAACTCTCGTGTTCTCGCACACAGCACTTACGTGCCCCAGCCTCATGCAATTGCGGCATTTGAGTGGCCTTCGGATGAATAGTCGTACGTGGTGTCTAAAGTGGCCCACCTTGACGTGTTAGGGAAGAGATGGCCCTTGAAAATTACCTTCACACAGCGGGATTCGCCGAGTCGAGACACGTGAGTTATGGCGAAGCCATCAACGGCTGACTTCACTAGAATAGGCAAGTCAGCGCTGGAAATGGAGACGTCCACGTCGTAGATGACATCAATAGTGGTGTCACTGTCCAGAGTAATATACGAGCGGACCTACATGCCACCATGTTCCGTAACCTTGCTCAAAGTTCGCAGTGCAGTCTCATGTACAACGTCAATAGCCAAGACATTTTTTCGTGTGTTTACTCTGACGTCCGCGACTTGATTTGACGCCGCTGTTTCAAGGAGCGCCGAGACAGACTGTATGTTGAGTCGCCTCAGGTTGTCGGTAGAGAGTTCTGGTACCAATAAATAGAATCGTACTGACTGATGTATTCCGAGTTGGCCCTACAGTCGACGTGCTTGAAGACCAGGTAGGTCCTGGTGTTTCTTCGTTTCACCTTGCGGCTCTTCACAAGCTGAAATTCGTTGTCGAAGTCCTCACTGCTGAGCGAGTAGACACTGGTATCGTCACGGTCAGTGCCGCTCTGGAGGCCAGTGAGCTTCCTAGACGCAGCCACCACAGAAGTCGCCATTGCCGGCAGAGGCGTAGGAACGTCAAGTTGCATCCGTGCCACAACGCATGCCGGCTCTCACGTGATATACACAGAAATAAGGCGAAAATAGCTGGACTAGAAGAATAGCGTCCTGGCTCGCAGCCACTTCGTCTTTATTCAAAATAAACAACAATAGGAGGCGCTTCATTCGGCTTCATACATGCCATACACACCTACAAAAAGATCCAAAGCACGCAAGATTTAATCAACAGGTCGAATATAAAGACCCCGCAAATTTCTGTAATACGAATATGAGGCGACTTTATCTGTAAGGTTATCTAGAGCTACGCGTGTACATGATCAGTAACAATTTTTTAACATGCACCAGTAGCTACCAACCCATGTTACCATTATTAAACTTGCCCTGTTCATCCGGGACGCCCCGTGTCTCCCAATTCCGGCCATGAAGCGTACACATGACGTATGCGTCGTGTAGCACCCATTTTCCTGAGAATGTGGATGCTAAACGAGTGACACGTTCGTCTCCCCGCTAGGCAGGCTGGAATAGAGTTACAGACGCGAGGGAACAGCGAGGAGCGCATGAGTGCCTGCTTCGGCGAGACCCGGGAGCGCATCGATACGCACCAGCTGCAGTCGCCACGCGGGAGTCGGCTCGGATCGGAGGACTGCATTCTGAATTGCAGTGTAACGTAGTCCAGAATCGAGCCCGTGACCGTGTGGTCTGCGAGGGAAGGTCGCAAACGAAGAACACGAACGTAGCACCAACTCGTAACAAATGAATCATTCTGTAAACGGCGAGGATTGCTAAGTCTCATTACAGCGAAACGTCAAAACGGAGCAACGAAGCGCAAAATTATGGGCTGTGCAGAAGTGCCTAAGCCATGCACTCCATAATACCACAATCACTAATGTGAGACTAGAACTGATGTCATGCGATGCTAACGCATAACAAACCCAGTCATCACGTCTTCTTTTTACATTTCATTTCATTTTATTACCTTAAAGACCCCAATCGGGGTATTACATAAGGAGTGGTTAACATGCTTACACAAGAAAGGCAGGTGTTACGGTGCAATATAAGTTTGAACAGCTTCCTATTGTCAAAAGTGCGTCTAGAATGTTTTGATGGGAAACGTTGTCGTAAGCGCCTTTCACGTCAGGACAGAGTGTTACTGATAATCGCTTCCGAAATTTTTGCTAT
This sequence comes from Dermacentor variabilis, assembly GCF_050947875.1. NCBI lineage: Eukaryota > Metazoa > Arthropoda > Arachnida > Ixodida > Ixodidae > Dermacentor > Dermacentor variabilis. Next base: position 146,389,879 of record NC_134576.1, on the reverse strand, counting down.
TCTACAGATGATACTAGATCGATGACACTGTCAATCGATGAACGACCGCGTCGAAATCCCGCCATAGAGTCAGGGTAAATTTTGTGGTGTTAAAGGTACCATTCGAGACGCATGGGGATCTTACGTTCCATGAGCTTCCGATGCAGCTGGCGAGAGCTATAGGCTGTTTGAATCCCACCGATGGCAACGGTTGTTGTGGTCGCACCGATGGTACGACCTGTTGGGAACTCGGCGCTGACGCCCGTGGTTGCACCTGGGTCGCAAGCCCCAAGGGTAGCGGTGGCCTGGCGGCCTGGGGTACAACTGGAAGCATCCGAAGGTCCCGGCAAAGCATGAGTCGACTGGTAACAACAAAACAACTTGTTTATTTTAACATCGCAAAGAGTTGGCGGTCAGGTTGACCGAAGTAGAGAGACGGGAGAGCACTTTACTCAACAGAAGAAATCGGAGCCCTCCTTTGGCGTCCGGGGGCAGCTGCTTTTATACTCTCGCAGTTGAGGGCAAGAAGGAACCCCTCAATAGACGAGCACGTGATTGTACAATGGGATAAGGTGACGCATACTGTCGTAGCGCCGCCGGTCGGGCACAAAGACTGGGTGGAGAAGGTAACTCCTACTGTCGTAGCACCTCCGGTCGGGCACAATGGCTGGGAGGAGAAGGTGACTTCTACTCTCGTAGCGCCTCTGGTCGGGCACAATGGCTGGGAGGAGAAGGTGACTTCTACTCTCGTATCGCCGCCGGTCGGGCACAATGGCACATACACTCACACACGCACATGAAGGCACGTGGCATCGGAACATGCCTGGACGCGCTTGGCGGGGAGCGTAGCGGCGACGCCGAACGGGCCAAAATGTCTGCCGCTTTGTTGCAGTCGCGCCGGCTAAACCGCGCGTCGTAGGCGAAACGTAACAGACCGCCCCGCCGGGGGAAGGAGATCCCGATGGACAGGGGACTGCATCCGCTGTCCGGAGGGATGTCGCTCGATGATGCTCATAACCGAAGTCGGGCGTCCCTCGACGTTTCTTGAGCGCAGCGCACAGAGAAGGCCTCGTTCTCTCGTTCAGGTTCGCACGGGACACTGCAAAGTGACTTCGGGAGAGTTCACATTTTTGTTCTCGTTCCCGGCAAGCGTTAGAACTACGCTGAAACTCAACCGCTCAGTCAGCAAGCACGGCACAACCCTCACTAAGCCCTGCCAGGCTCTTTCCCCTTTTATACCACTGCCTAGTTCCTTACAGTAGTCTAGCATCACTCAGAACGCGTCCACAAATTGGAAAATTGCACTAGAAAGCATGTCATCACTTTGAAACACTAAACAAAAGCAATATGTTAAAAAATCCTGCCTCAGGAAGAAAAAAATCAGTAACAAACAATTTTGAGGCTGATTCCTACGTTAGGGGCTTCGACTTAAGCCATCGGCGTTACCGTTGAGACTCCCCTTTTTGTAACGCACCTCAAAGGAATATTGTTGCAAAGCCAGGCTCCAGCGCAGGAGGCGGCCATTTTTGGGAGAGATGGTCTGCAGCCATTGGAGAGGGCAGTGATCCGTCTCAATGATAAACCTCGAGCCGGCTAGATAGCATGACAATTTCTGAACGGCCCACACGAGACATGCACACTCTTTCTCGGTGGCGCTATACGCCTGCTCACGACTGGTCAGCTTACGACTAGCATACAGGACGGGGTGTTCTACTTCTCCATTTTCCCGTTGGCACAGTACAACGCCCATGCCTCGCTCACTAGCATCGCATTGAACAACGAACCCTTTTGTATAGTCTGGCGATCGTAGCACAGGCTGGCTTGTTAGGGCACTCTTTAGGGCGCTAAAAGCTCTTTGCTTTGTCTCGTCCCAGACGACAGTTTGAGGCTCTGTTTTTCTTAGAGCATCCGTCAGGGGAGCCGCGATATCAGAGTACCTGGGGATGTACCTCTGATAGTAGCCGGCGACACCTAAGAACGACCGAATATCGGTCTTCGTGCGCGGTTGCGGGAAGTCTCGCACAGCGGCCACCTTTATTTCAGAGGGGCGGCGACGACCCTGACCAATCACGTGACCGAGGTAGACAACCTCGGCCTGTGCTAACTGGCACTTAGGAGCCTTTACTCTCAAGCCCGCTTCGCGCAGGCGGGTTAGCACTGCCCGCAAGTGTGCCATATGCTCAGACCAGGATGCGGAGAATATCGCTACGTCGTCTAGCTACGGTAAAGCGAATTCTTGCTGTCCCCGCAACACTTTATCCATGAGGCTTGAAAAACAGTATGACGCGTTCTTCAAACCAAAACTCAACACTTTAGGACGGAATGTTCCCATTGGTGAAATGAACGCCGCATACCTACTAGCCTCTTCTGTAAGTGGAACCTGCCAATAACCCCTGACATGATCTAGGGTGGAAATAAACTGAGCGCTACTAACTTTCTCAAGGCGCTCCTCGATGTTAGGGATCGGATAAATTTGATCCTTAGTGATGGAATTAAGCCTGCGGTAGTCGACGCAAGGACGAGGTTCCTTGCCCGGTACCTCAACTAAAATCAAAGGGGAGGTATAATCACTCTCACCTGCCTCAATAACACCGAGCTGTAGCATTTTCTTTACCTCAGCCTCCATAATATCGCTCTGGCGGGGTGACACCCGATACGCCTTGGATCGTACTGGCTCTGGGGAGGTAAGTTCTATATCATGAGTAAGTACAGAAGTCCTACCAGGCCTCTCAGAGAACAGACCTTGAAACTCTTGTAATAGCTGGTGTAGTTCGGTTTTCTGCTCAGGCGACAGCGGTGCTTTACTGAGAAGGTCACTAATGACTTGACCGGTGTCTTCCCTGTTCGTCACTGAGCCTAGTCCCGGAAGCTCGACCGGAAGCTCTTCAGGAACGTTTACCATCATGCGCACCACTGCTTCCCTTTGCCTATAAGGTTTGAGCAGATTACAGTGGTAAACTTGCTGTGCTTTCCGCTTTCCTGGCAGACTCACCACGTAGTTAACGTCCGACAGTTTCTGAACAATTCGTGCTGGGCCCTCCCACTGCACGTCTAGTTTGTTGTTTAGCGATGTGCGCAATATCATGACCTCATCGCCCACCTCAAAACGACGGGCCCTGGCGGTCCGATCATAATAAACCTTGGCCCTCTGCTGGGCCTTTGCCATTGCTTCACCTGACAACTCCTGTGCCCTTCTTAAGCGTTCGAGGAGCTTAAGCACGTACTCCACCACGACTGGGTCGTCGCCCCTGCCTTCCCACGATTCTCGAAGCATGCGAAGCGGAGACCGAAGCGAGCGACCGTACACCAGCTCAGCTGGCGAAAACCCCGTAGCTGCATGCGGCGCGGTCCTTAATGCAAACATCACCCCAGGCAGACACAGCTCCCAGTCAGTTTGATGTTCAAAACACAAGGCTCTCAACACGCGCTTCATGACGGAGTGGAGCTTCTCAACGGAATTCGACTGTGGGTGGTACACTGAGCTGTGTAGCAGCTTTACCCCACACCTTTCGAGAAAAGTTGTCGTCAAAGCGCTAGTAAACACTGTGCCCTGATCTGATTGGATTTCCGCAGGAAAACCAACTCGCGCAAATATGGACAGTAGTGCATTGACTATCTCAACTGAGCTGAGTTCTTTAAGCGGCACTGCTTCAGGGAACTTTGTCGCTGGGCAGATCACAGTCAAAATGTGTCTGTACCCCGTGGCTGTTACCGGCAGAGGTCCCACTGTATCAATAACGAGCCGTCTAAAAGGCTCCGTAATGATAGGTACCAATCTCAACGGCGCCCTCGATTTGTCCCCTGGTTTGCCCACCCGCTGACAGGTGTCACATGACCTTACGAAATGGTCTGCGTCCCGAAAACACCCTGGCCAATAGTACTCTTGCAAGAGACGGTCCTTAGTTTTCTTAACTCCAAGGTGTCCGGACCACGAACCCCCATGCGTCAAGCGCAACAGATCCTGACGATAGCATTGAGGAACGATCAGCTGATCGAACTCCACTCCTCTGCGGTCTAGATACTTCCGGTACAGGACTCCACCTCTTTCCACAAAACGCGCATTTTTCCGGGCGATACCTTCCTTGACATTGCAGCGCACGTTTTCTAGGCTGCCATCCTTCTTTTGCTCGGCTATCAAAGCCGACCGGCTGACTTTTAGCAACCTATCAAGTCCGTCTGACGTAGGCGCGATGAGCAAATCTGCAGATAGCTCTTCTAACTTTCCCTTATCGGGCATTTCCTCTCCAGTATCTGGCGCCTTCAACGTTACAGACTCAAGTTTATTCAGTTCGTCAGCTTGCTGCACCTCTGACCCTTTTTCATTGTTCGATAACGTCGGCCCCGCAACTACCGCCTTTGCAGCGAGCTCCCGAACCTTCGATCTGGTTAATGCCTGAACGCTAGCCTCACCAAACAAAAGCCCCTTCTCGCGCAGGAGGTGATCGGACCTGTTCGAAAATAGGTACGGGTACTGGGGGGGCAGCATAGATGACACTGCCGCCTCCGTCTCAAGCGCTCCGAAAGGTCCTTCAATAAGCACTTTTGCTACCGGCAGACACACACTATGAGCTTCCACGGCTTGCTTGATCCATGCGCACTCGCCCGTGAACATATGGGGTTCTACGTAAGACGGGTGAACTAAATCCATCGTCGCTGCGGAATCGCGAAGCACTCGGCACTCTTTCCCGTTCACGAGGAGGTCTCGCATGTAAGGCTCGAGAAGCTTCATGTTCTCGTCCGTGCTGCATAATGAAAAAAACACAACTTTTGGTGTTGTTTCCGGACACTGCGCCGAAAAGTGACCCGGCTTCTGGCACGTATAACACACGCGCGCTCGCCTCATCTTGAACCGCTTTCTGCGTTTGGCTGCCGCCGTCTCCTTACGTTCTGTCGGACTGCTTTCACTCGCATCCGCACTACGTGTGTCCCCCTTTAATCTCATGGGCGTGAACTTCGGCCTCTCAAACTTCGAGCCAAATTCACCCTTCTGACCGTCCTTAGCTCCGCGAGCCCGACGCGTCACAAACTCCTCGGCTAGCTCAGCGGCTTTAGCCACCGTACAAACGTCTGGCCTATCCAAGACCCAGTACCGCACGTTCTCAGGTAACCGACTATAAAATTGTTCTAGCCCAAAACACTGCAGAACTTTCTCGTGGTCACCAAACGCTTTCTCTTCTTTGAGCCACTCGTGCATGTTTGACATAAGCCTGTACGCAAACTCTGTATATGACTCACTTTTGCCTTTCTCATTTTCCCGAAACTTCCGACGGAACGCCTCCGCAGACAGCCGGTACTTTTTTAGCAGACTCGATTTCACTTTGTCGAAATCCTCTGCCTCCTCTCTATCCAAGCGAGCGACTACGTCGGCCGCCTCGCCGGGTAACAAAGTGAGCAAGCGCTGTGGCCACGTTTCCCGAGAGAACCCCTGCTTCTCGCACGTTCGCTCAAAGTTAACCAGGAACAAACCAATGTCCTCTCCAAGCTTAAACGGCCGCATCAGGTCAGTCATTTTGAACAATACGCGTTCTCCTGCACCGTGTGCCTGACTTCCATTACGAGCGCGTTCCATCTCTACCTCAAGACGCTTCATTTCCAAAGCGTGTTGACGGTCACGCTCTTCTTTTTCTTTCTGTTCTTTAAGTTCGCGCTCCTGTCTTTTTGCCGTCTCCCTTTCCTCAATGGTCTCAAGGCATTCCGACAGCTCGTCATCCTCAGCCTCTAACTCAAGAATAGCCTTTAGCAGTTCTGGTTTTCTGAGTTTGTCTGAGACATCCAGACCCAACTCTCTTGCAAGCTCCAGCAATTTCGGTTTGCGCAACGACTTCAAATCCATGGCTGCTCTGAATGCTGCTTTCTCTACTGCCTATTATTGTCTTGCCGCAATCTAACCCGGCAGCAACGACAACCACAATTACCAGCTCTGTTTCTGACACTAACAAAAGCCTGGCAAAGCTCAGAAGAAGAAAGTCCCGCACTCACCAAACCTCGCAGGCAGGAATTCAGCGCAGTCGTTCCGCTGCAGGCAACCAGTCATCACACAGGGCTCGTTGCACTGCTCCCGGATCGTCGTTGAGCTGCTCAGCATACAGTCAACTGCATATCTTCGCTGCTGGCCTCCGTTGTCGCGATCTCACCGCTGTCAGACAGTTGTTTGAATCCCACCGATGGCAACGCTTGTTGTGGTCGCACCGATGGTACGACCTGTTGGGAACTCGGCGCTGACGCCCGTGGTTGCACCTGGGTCGCAAGCCCCAAGGGTAGCGTTGGCCTGGCGGCCTGGGGTACAACTGGAAGCATCCGAAGGTCCCGGCAAAGCATGAGTCGACTGGTAACAACAAAACAACTTGTTTATTTTAACATCGCAAAGAGTTGGCGGTCAGGTTGACCGAAGTAGAGAGACGGGAGAGCACTTTACTCAACAGAAGAAATCGGAGCCCTCCTTTGGCGTCCGGGGGCAGCTGCTTTTATACTCTCGCAGTTGAGGGCAAGAAGGAACCCCTCAATAGACGAGCACGTGATTGTACAATGGGATAAGGTGACGCATACTGTCGTAGCGCCGCCGGTCGGGCACAAAGACTGGGTGGAGAAGGTAACTCCTACTGTCGTAGCGCCTCCGGTCGGGCACAATGGCTGGGAGGAGAAGGTGACTTCTACTCTCGTAGCGCCTCTGGTCGGGCACAATGGCTGGGAGGAGAAGGTGACTTCTACTCTCGTATCGCCGCCGGTCGGGCACAATGGCACATACACTCACACACGCACATGAAGGCACGTGGCATCGGAACATGCCTAGACGCGCTTGTCGGGGAGCGTAGCGGCGACGCCGAACGGGCCAAAATGTCTGCCGCTTTGTTGCAGTCGCGCCGGCTAAACCGCGCGTCGTAGGCGAAACGTAACAAGGCCGATACGATGCCAGTTCGAGCGGCGTCTTTCCTGCTTTTAGAAGCGGTACCAGGTGGCTGCATTTCCATTACTGTGGGACGACACCATCTTGCCATGAACTATTAAAAAGGCTGAGGAGTTCTCTTCGTGCTTCTCGACCTAGGTGGCGCAAAGCAGTATATGCTATGCCATCGGGCCCTGGTGAAGACGAACACCTGCAGAGCTAAGCATCCAAGATTTCTCACTTGACAACATCGACCGGTTCGGAGCTTGTTGCCCTCCGAGGTGCCGTTGATCATATTAATAACCAACCGGCTAATCGGTGGGCAATATTCTGCGATTCGAAGGCGGCCTTACAATGTCTTCTGTCATCTCTTCGTCGCGGGTCATGTGAACAACTCGTGTCGGAGATACGAGAAATGTACCATCACATGATCGCGAAAGGACACGATGTCGTGTTTCAGTGGCTGCCTGAATTGCGGTATCTCCGACAACGACCAAGCTATCGCACTCTTTGACATTGGAGAAGTGCACACATCTGAATTCACTCAACATCGATTGCATTCCCTCGATCCATCTATGCAACTGCGGCTGTTACCAGGTCTTCCGCGTAGTGAGGAAACGGTGCTGTGCCACTTACGTTTGAGCGTCGCATTCACCAATGCATATCAGGCACGTACCCAGGATGTATTCGCGGGGGGGGGGGGGGGGGGGGGGGGGAGGAGGGTGCCCAACCCAAGGTAACTTTTCTGTGCAAATGGAGGGGGGGGGTACTATACAAGTACACATGTTTATAACGCCCGCCATTCGCCATAAAGACGCGTAAACCCGCAAAAGCGGAATGAAATAAGGTGTATATTACAGGTACGTCTGTGAGATACACCTCTCCTTTACTAGGCAAACAAGGAACCGCATCAAATGGACTCGCGCAGGAAGAACACTGCCAAGAACAATTAAGAAAGCGCAAGTGTAAAATGAAGATTTCTATGGTAGCATACAACTTAAAAAAAACTGCAGTTGACAACCAAGGCACACGGCTCACGCGGGGTTGTGTTACTTCGCCAGCCAATCACAGAAGCAAACAAAATCGTCGTCATGCGGTCTTTTCAAAATGGCGTCGTACTTTATACCCCCGGAGCGCCTGCTGTTCTTGAAGAGTCTGTTCATCGACGGAAAGAATGAGGTGTGCAACAGGCATGGACAAAGTGTATGGAGTCTGAGCATTTCACTCTTCAAAAGTCTACCTGCCATGGTTGCTTAGTGGCTATGATGTTGGGCTGCGAAGCACGAGGTCGCGGGATTGAATCCCGGCCACAGGGGCCGCATTTTCGATTGGGGCGAAATGCGAAAACACCCATGTACTTAGATTTAGGTGCACGTTAAAGAACCCCAGGTGGTCCGGAGTACACCACTACGGCATGCCTCATGGTTTCGGCACGTATAACTGCATAAATAATTATTTAAATCTTCAAAAGTCTGCGGTAGAGTTGATTTCACTGCTGAGCTCGTCTTACTCATGAAACTTCACTGCCAACTGAAGTGCAACTTGGCAATGTGCAGAGCTGATAGTTGGGCTAGTTGGTACGAATTCAAAGTATTTAGCGCGCACAGTCGAAAAGGACAGAGTGAAGCGCTCGTGTGTCCCCCTTCACGCTGTCCTAGTCAGTTGTGCGCGCTAAACATTTCACTGTGGATGTACTGCATAGTTGCAGCGAAGCGAACACTTTATTTCAGTTGACTAAAGAATTAGGCATTCGCCATTCCACTATAATAGGCGAGAGAAAACGTATAAACTTACGCGCTAATAATTTTATTTTTGTGGCTACCGCCTGATTTGGGTAACAAGAAAAGTTTGGAGTACGAATTATTTGCAGCCTCGCGGAGGAACAGTGGCTGGTGGTTATGAGGGTGTGTGTGGGACTTGACTGCAGATTTGAATTGTATCCGACTATAGCAGCGTTTTTTTGAATCAGCTCTAGAAGAATTATAGAGAAATATACATTTGCGGAACAATCACAGTTCTTTTGGATCCCTCGTTTTCTGCTCTACCAAGTGCATCAACCGACTCGTATTGTTATTTGGGAAGTTGCGTAAAAATGCGGGGCCGCCAGTCCCATATAACCGTGTAGAGAGCAGGACGCTGCGGTTATAGACGTACTGCGGAAGGTTAGAAGGTTAGACGCGGAAGGTTAGAAAAACACCTATACATATGCACAGCAGAGAAGTGGCTACGTCAGACGGCTCGACTGATAACTGTAGAAGCGTCATTCAAAACACACGGAATTGTTCTCCACTTCCGGTGGCGTTTTCTCTATTTTCTTTTTAAATAAAAAAGATGTTGATCCATAAAGATTTTCATAAACAACGGCTAAATTTGTTAATCGCTTTTTCTTCCTGTTTGGCTGTTGCCTTGGCTCTCTCCCTTAGGAGATCGCTTAATTTCTCAACTCCTTGCGACTCTTGTTTCCAGTTGCTAGTTTTACACGAAAAGTGGTGTACAATTAGGGAAAAACCAGACGAGGTAATGGGTGACAGTCATATTGCTCATGGGTTTAAGAGGAAGCTTTAGCTCGGGTGCTCCTATCTAAACACATGTAAAAGGAAAATTCGTTTTCTCGGCAACCACGGCACCAACTTTGACGAGGTTTGTTGCATTTAAAAGATATATTTAAAATATAGTGACTGCTGTTTTCCAATTTCTGATTTAGATCGTCAAATTTTTATTAAAAGATTGTAAAAAAATCAGAAATTTTCAGAAAACAAAAGTATAAAGTTTACAGCTCTAAGTGAGCAAGGAAATATAATATCGCAATTATGTGAATTGCATCTGATGTTTCATCTAAAGGGGACAACATTTATTGTTACACATGAATCTAAAAAAATGCAGTAGTATGGAAATACAGCTTTTGCTGAACCCTTGTACACAACGCAACAAATTCACATAAGACATGAATTGATGTATCGGATTTGTTCGCTTTGAATGATCTATGGGTGCCGTTTACAGAACTGCAGTATCTGTTTTTCATGCAGAGCTATTAATTTATAAACTTCGTGCGTCTATCTTTTTTGAACTTTCGAATTTTTGAAAATCTTTTTCAAAAAATTCAGGCCATAAATTCAGTCCCTAGAATTTACTTTTTTTCTCTGAAATGCAACACAATTTAATAAAATCGGTCCAAGGGTTATCGCAAAAAAGCGTTTTTTGCGTTTTATATGTATGTGAATAGGCCGCGTCCGAGTTCGGCCCGAGCTAAAGCTTCTTCTTAAGGGTTATTGCAGAGTTTGATTATGGACGCTGTTTCGCATTATTTGATTTTCCACCATATCTAACCTATATTGCGGGTATATGGTTCCGAGGATCCGCCACCGTCGCGACGAGCCGTCACTCGAGGAAATAATGAAGCACAAGGACAAGTTAAACGCAACTGGCGTTTTCTCTGGCCGCAACTCGTTTCTCGTGCATACAGACCAGCTGACTACGAACCGAATCTCTTTCCTGGTCCCTGGATCAGTCTAAACAAAGAACGTTGAACTAGCGAAGCAACAGCAATGCGCGTAACCGTTGAATAGGTGGTGACAACTGAACGCATCTCGAGTTAATCGCGCGGGCACCGAATCTATGAGAAAACTGGCCTTCACATCCCAGGAGATGCTGATAACTACCGCCATTCAAAAGGAGTGAAAAGGGCAGCAAAACATTGACCGCCAAATAGTTGTAAAATCTCAACATTGATTTGGCGGCGCTTTAGGAATGTGTGTGAGGAGTGGTGGCGTGGGTGTGGAGGGGGGGATATGCCGCCCAATTTCGGGGGGGGGGGGGGCGGGACCCCCCGGGCCCTCCCTGGGTACGTGCCTGATGCATATACATTTTTGATTAGTATGGCTGATAGCGCCAAGTGCAATGCCTGCGGTGTTGAGGAAACCATAGAACATCTACTGTGCTACTGCCCATATTTTGAAAATGAAAGGTAAGACCTCTGCAAAGCTCTCAATGAGCTACATGGAAAGCCGCTCACCTTGAACAAGATCTTGGGACCATGGCCTCGCATATCGCAGCTACAAAAGGCCACAAAAGCGCTGCTGCGATATTTGAAAGCTACCGGATTGAGTCAGCGTCTGTGATCCGGACTGAGTGACTGAATGATATACCCAGTGGACTTTCTCTTCCTTTAGTCTTTCCATCCCCTTTCCCTTTCCCCAGTGTAAGGTAGCCAACCGGGCTCAGTCCTGGTTACCCTCCCTACCTTTCATTTATCATTTGCTCTCTCTCTCTCTCTGAACAGCTTCCAGAAATCCTGAATGACGTGTGATGGCAGCGGCATCGAAGGGTAGGTCGTTCCAGTCTCTGACAGGCAGATGAAAAAATGAAGCTTGAAATGTGACAGTTCGTGTGCAATGACGACAAACTTGGAGTTGATGGTTGGTGCGTTGTGGTATGCGTGAAAATGATGACGTGACGTAAGGCGGGCGGCTTAGCTAGCTGTAAAAAAAAACTGTGATAGAGAGAGAGCGTGGCGATACGACGACGAAAATGTCAAACTAGATCTGGCTTTAAAAGTTAAATGCTGATGTTATATGAAGAATGGGTGAATCCAGTCGCACGATTCTGAACTGATTCGAGTGCATTGATGATACATGTTTGGTGAAGTTTCCAGATGGCGGCGGCGTATTCCATTTGTGGGCTGGAAAATTATTTGTATGCGAGTAATTTGGCTTATCGCGGAGTATGACTAAAGTGACATTTCAAGAACCCTTGTTCGCTGACGAAATTACGTTAGTCGCTTGCCCACTCAAGGAAAGGTTGTGGAACAGGGTCATACTTAAGTACTTATAGGCTATAAATGATTCCACTGGGACGTTTGCGATTGTGTAAGTATAGAGATAGGGATTACGACTGCGGGAAACGGAAATAAATTTGCACTTGTTAGAGTTGAAGGCCATTCGCCAACGTTTGCACCAGTTTCACACGTCATTAAGGCAATTCTGGAGAGATGCTTGGTCAGAGATGTTATTCACTGAACGACAGATGCACCGAACATGCAAATAAGACAAGATACATGCAGCGGAAGATCGTTAATGTATATTAGGAAAATAGGCGGTCCCCAGATTAGAGCTTGAGGGACACCTGAAGTGATAGGAAGGGGTTTGGAGGAGTACTTATAACCAAGGACGAACTGGGAACGATTAGTTAGGAATTCTTTTATCTATTGTATTACGTGAGGATCTAAGTTCAATCGGCATAATTTTATTAGTAAGCGGTTATGAGGCACTGTGTCAAAGCTTTATAATAGTCTAAAAAGATGACATCGCTTTGAACGTTGTTATCAAGGTTAACGCGCAGCTCATGAAGGAAAGTAACAAGTTGTGTTTCAGGCGAAAGCCCCTTATGAAAACCGGGTTGAGAAGGATGAAAGAAGTTTACTGAGTCTAAAGAGTTCGTGATATGCGAATACATCACATGTTCCATGATTTCGCAAGGTTAATGAAATGGGGCGGTAGTTTAAGGGAAGTCTTTGTTACCTGCTTTGAAGACTGGATCGACCTTTTCCGCTTCCCGATCACCTGGTAAAACACCTGTAGAACACAAGTGCAAGAATAATAGAGCGAAACATGCAGCGTATATATGCTTAGTATTCATTAGGATCTTTGAGTTAATTTCGTCTACACCACAAGGAGCACATAATTTTTTTTTTCAATGACTGACAGTATACGATCTGTCGAAAACACAATGGGTGGCATATGCGATGTTATGTTAGTAGGTAGCGGAAAGTCTGGAGGTGTAGTTCCTTTTGTAAACACAGAAAAAAAATGCTGTATTGCGTACTCGGCGTCCGTAGCTACTTCGAGTATCTCGAGTACCTCGAGTATCTCTCTCGGCTCTTATAAATATGGAAGATTCGAGTGTCCTTGAATTTTCGATGATAACTGTATGTCTGCAAGTTGGACGCCACTAGCATATCCTGACATTTAGCTTATGCGCATTCAGCTTTTCCCTGACGCAGCGTGCACTTTTTCCTACGTAACGTGTGCCGACTAATTGCAGAACGGATTTCACCTTCCGCCCATGCAACGTAAAGACCACGGTGCACGCGGTGAGCTCTACTAGAAGTATCAATTCTTAAATATAACATTGCACCTTTTTCATGCATATAATCATTATTTTTCTAATACAGGAATTGGTGTTAAAGGTAAGGTATGATTAGGCCAACGGAATGAAAGACCAAGGTTGAAGATTAACATTGGCCGCGCCAGGACTGCCCGTTTACTCGTCCCAACAGCGCTGCAGCCTCGTCTTATCCGTGCGGCTCAATTCCAGCAACTTATAGATTGGGCCCGTCCAGACTGCATCAACACGGAAATAACGCGCGCCGTTACCGGTTTCCACGATGCACACCAATCCCGACGGAAGAGGCGCAACAGCACTGACCAGTTGAACTATCAACGCCGTCAAACCAGGGATCTGAGACCATACTTTTTGCAACCTGCTGCTGAGCGGATTAGCGACATACTTGGACAGTCCGGTTTCCATCTCGCCGCCGAAGGTGGTGACAACCGGCAGACACCCTTCCACCCTTGGGTCATCAACAACCCACAGAGAACAAGAACGAACCCATCGGCCGCCTCTGTAATGCAGTCCCACGTCCACCGGCTGCCTTCAGGCGCCACAGAATAAGCAGGTGCTGCACCCCCGAAAGACTGTACCGACGCGACATGCACGGACAAGCAAGTGGCTACGTCCACTGTGGTGCCTGGGCACCCAATCATAAGTGCCAGTTATGTGTAACGTCTGACAACTCCGGTCCCGTCTGCAGTGCTGAACTTTTAGCCTTACGAAACGCAACAAACTTGATGACAGCTACTTTCGCGTCGCCGACGTCGGCAATAATAATATGCAGAGACTCCACCTCGGTAATAAAAGAGATTCGGAAAGTATACAATGTCCACTCTTTGGGAGACGAAATACTCCGCATGACTGCACAGGAGACACAGCTTCGGATACAGCGGATTCCACAGGACACTATTTCTGCTCACATACAAGCTGACAACTACCCACAGAGAGCTACCATTCACTTTGGAGGCACCTTTCCCAAGTGACCTCAGAGATGATTTCCTCCTCCGCAAGGAAATTCTCCCCTGCACCACACGAGATTTAATTCCACCGTGGGGTTCAAACCTCCCAGGCAGCCTTACCCGACAAGAGGAGGTGGTGATGCGGAGACTCTGTGTGGAGGCGTCACTTACCCCATAGGTTAGCTCTGCCTGGCCACATAATCTCCGTGGACCATTTGGCGATACGTGCCCATATTGGTCAGTTCAAGCGTCCGCACCTACAATCAAACACCTGTTGCGGACATGCCCTGGCCTAAACCACATTCGACGGCTCCGCATGCAACCGGCTTGTCTTTACATACTTAATAGTTTATACCGTTGGTCAAGCTTTCAAAAGAAAAAGCAGCGACGAGGCTGCCTGTGAAGGGGGGGGGGGGGGTATTCTGTAAGTGTCCACCTAGTTGACATGGCCATTTCACCTGCTGCTGAAATACGCTCCTAAGCGTGGACAGCTGGGCTAGGTGGTTGTGAATAGCATTATGAAACATCGTTCCAGCGCACAAATAAACACGGACGAGCAGAGAAGGACAGCAAGAACGCCCAATCAACCGGCGTTCTTGTTGCTCTTCTCTGCTCGTCTGTGTTTATTTGTGCTCTTGAACAATGTTTCATGAAGTATACTGATTGGCTTGGGGCGCCTGTCTCCTCTCGCGTGCCCCAACCCAGCCAATCAGAACTTAAGCAGCAGATTAAATGGACATGTCCAGTACGTTGACACTTACTGCATAAACCCCAGGTCAGCGCTCGAACGCTTGCATTCGACAAATCAATATAATCGGCGGCCAACATTTTGCTGCCTTTTAGAGCGAAAGTAGTGTATGACTAACTTTCGTAGTTTTTTTCGGCGTCCTTTAACAGAAAAAAATCATCATGTGGGCCGATCCTGGTGATAGTGCAAAAAGGGCCAAAGATCAATGGCACATAACCCTGTGGACTAACGCGCCCCTCGGGATCTTCGGGACGGGCCCACATATGGGGAGTGCTTAACGCCTGCTCCACTTCCACCGCGGGTCAGCCCTACATTGCACTGTATACCTTCGGGATGCACCCACTTGTGGGGAGCGCTTAACGCCGCTTCACCTCCGCCGCAGGTGGCCCCGGTATTGCAATATCTTCGGGATCGGCCGACGTATGATGAGTTAATGCCTACTTCACCTCCACCGCGGGTCGGCCCAGCATTGCACTACTTTCGGAATTGGCCCACGTATGCGGGGTGCTTAACGCCTGCTTCACCTCCGCCGCGGGTAGGCCCGATATTGCACTATCTTCAGGCCGACCCGCAACGGATGTGAAACACTTTGCTTTTCGTTTGAGAGCTTTGACTGTTGTCAGCTTTCGCTGCCATTCCATCTTCACGGAGTGGAATAGTTGTCAATTTTTTCACTCCTTTTAGATGGCGGTAGTCATCGGCATCTCCTGGGGTGTGGAAGCCAGTTTTGTGATCGATTCGGTGCCGGCGCGATTACCTCAAGATGAATTCAGTTGTCACCATCTATTGCAGCAGGCAGGGCGTAGTTTATTGTTTTAATTACAATATTTTATTTTATTTATAATGCCCAACACAATTTATATGTCACCATCTATTCAACGATCACGAGCATCCCTGTTGCTTCGTTAGTTCAACCTTCTTCGTTTAGACTGATACATACAGGGGCCAGGAAAGGGATTCGGTACATAGTCTGTTGGTCTGTATGCTCGTGGAACGAGTTGTGGCCGGAGAAAACGCCAGTTGCGTTTAACTTTTCCTTTTGCTTCATTATTTGCTCGAGTGACAGCTCGCCGCGACGCTGGCAGATCCTCGGAACCTTATATCCGCGAAATAGGTTAGATAAGGTGGAAAATAAGATATTGCGAAAGAGCGTCGATCATCAGACCCTGCAATAACCCTCAAACCCATAAGCAATGTGACTATCACCCGTTACCTCCTCTGGCTTTCCCCTCATAGTACAGCACTTATCGTGCAAAATTGGCAATTGGAAACAAGAGTCGCAAGGTGATGAGAAATTAAGCGATCTACTAAGCGAGAAAGCCAAGGCAACAGCCAAACAAGGAGGAAAAGCGAGAATTGTTTGTGCAACTATTTATGGATCAACATCTTTTTATTTTGAAAAGGAAGTAGAGAGAACGACCGCCGGAACTGGAGAATAATTCCGTGTGTTTTGAATGACTCTTCTACAGTTATTAATCGAGCCGCCTGACGTAGCCACTTCCCTGCTGCGCTAAAGGGAGGGGGGGAGTTCTAACCTTCCGCGGTGTGCTCAGTACGTCTAGAACCGCAGCGTCGTGCGCTCTACGCAGTTGTACGGGACTGGTGACCACGCATCGTTACGCAACTTCCCAAATAACAACACGAGTCGCTTTTGCTACTTGTTAGAGCAGTAAACAAGGGATGCAAAGGAACTGTGACTGTTCCGCAAATATACATTTCTCTAAAATCCTTCCAGAGCTAATTCAAAAATCTTTACCAGAAACCTTTATTTTGCACTTTCGCTTGTTAACTTGCTTTTGGCAAGGTTCTTCCTGCGCATCTTTCATTCGCGAGTCCATTTGATGTGGTTCTTTGCTTGCCAAGTAAGGTAGAGGTGTATCTTACAGGCGTACCTGTGAAATACACGTTATTTCAATTCTCTTTTGCGGCTTTACGCGTCTTTATGGCAAATGGTGGGCATTATTCGCATTTGTACTAGTAAAAGTACCCTCCACCTCATTTGCATAGAAAAGTTACCTTGGCCTGCCCCCCCACCCAAGAAAAGAAAGAAGATCCTGCGTACGTGCCTGGGCCTGTCTATACACAGAAACGCCTGCCGATGTCGGTCCTCATCCTCGCCGAAGCCTTGAAACATGGCAGGAATTTTCCCGATTTTTTAAAAGCATTTTTTCTTCTTCTCCCGAGTGGTTCGTGCCCGTGACACACGGTGCAGGCGTCGCCGAGAGCGGTGTGGCGCCACGCATCTGGGGCGCGCTTGTTCGTTTCCGCACGTGTCCACGTGGCTGCGGCTCCTTCGTCGGACCAAACGTCCGGCCACGTGTAGACGTTAGAGAGATTTAGTTTAGGGGACGCAAGCGGCTTGCGTACGCAAGAACTAGGGGCGACGGTACTGCGCATGCGCAGACCCTTACGTCAGCGTCTGCGCATGCGCAGTACCGTGGCCCCTAGTTCTTGCGTACGCAAGCCGCTTGCGTCCCCTAAACTAAATCTCTCTGTTGTCTGTGCAACGCAATGGGGCAGACTCGCGTCGTTTGATGCCCCGCTTCAGGATTTGAGCCGATGAGGAAATTGTGTAGGGCGCGTCAATACGCCCCGCGGTGGGACCAAACCCGCACACCTCATAATCGCGGCCCCCATTCCTCTTGCGCACTTCTTGCCGCCGCGTAAGGCGGAAGTGCGAGCAGGGGCGCCGCCTCTTGCCGGACCGGTCCCGCTCGGGCGGCGCGGCCCGGCGGCCAGTCGTGCTCCAGCTCTTCCCTGTGCGGACTCCTCGGGCAGCTTCGAGCACGTAAGCCGGCTTCCTTTGTCTCGCGCTGCGAGGCGCGCGTTGCGTAGCGCGAAGAAAATGGAACGCGTGGCGCGTGCGAGCTCCGACTGCCACCTACTGTCAGCCAGAAGGATCATGCAGGGATAGCTAGGATCTACATTTGTTAGGGGGTTAAGCCTGCTGTTGATTAAAGAGGGGAGCGGCTTTTCCGCATGCTTTCAACTTGCTTCTCGGTCACAGAGGGAACCTTTCAGATGCTGCTCTGACTGCGAAAAACCGGATGCGTAATTGTCTGAACGGTTCGATTCTTTAACGAATTGATTACCACGTAAGATGGAAGAGAACTGAGGCCAACAAAACTATGGGGCAATTCGACCATTTCTTTACAGAATTAATGGCGTGCCGAAATATTTAAAAAATCGCGTTTCTATTCATTTTCGCGCGCAGAGGGCCACGAGCGACGCTGTATAGTTAAGGGATCCACGTTAATTTTGCGTATACCTGAGCTCTGTCAATTCCCATTCATCTATAACAACAACAGGGACGTTTCTGCAAATCATCCCGTAGGAATGCGCGGTCACCGGGAACCGAACGCGCGACCTCGTACTCAGCGACGGAACACCGTAGCCAATGAGTGACAGGCAATCCTCGGGATGACTGGGCGCGCAATGCGAAAGTCGTGGGTTCGAATCTTATACTTTTTTTTATTATCATGTCTAATTTAATTTTTTAACGAGGATGAACAAAAACATAAATGTAATACTTCAGTGAAAATTTGAGAATAACAAAGCAGTTTGCTTTCTTTGCTACAAAATTTTGCTAAGCTTTCCTTGGTTTCAATGCCTGTTGACTTTATATGCTGTCAGGCCGCGGCGCTTGAGAATGGTGTGAACCAACGATCTACCCACGCCCTCATCGTACAGCCGATTAGTTTCGCATGCTTTTCAAGTTTGCGCACACAACAATAATCGCGTGCTGGTTTTCCTTCTTTCTTTTTTTATTATTTTTATTGTTAATTGTATACTGTTTGTCACGCAAGGCAAACACTTGATCAGCGTTCGAACGATACGAGTTTCGCTGTTTCGTCGGCTTTCTTGGTCATGAGAGACGTGCGATAGAAAAAAAGAACATATACATTTGTTTTCGGCAGGTCGTGCGTGCACGTCTACGCCGAACAGAAATGTGTCGCACTCGAATGATTAACTCCGCGGAAACGCTGTGCGGAGCGCACGCCAGGTTCGCGTCTGCGAGTCAGGAGCACTTGTGGTTGAAAACATCTACGGCGCCCTTTCTTTATATCTCGCGGCTGAACTCAAAGCATAGTGCAGAAAACATGCAGACTTCCTTGCGAGCTAAAATTAGCACTTCTGAAAACCCGCCAGACGTCATCGCTAGTTACCATATCAAGGGTTCCGTGCCATCTGGTCGACTGCTCTCCGGCGCCTGCAGGCGTCGAACACGGCACCCGGGTGGCACGCCGTTTGTCCCTCCCGAGGAGGACTGCCTGTTGGCTCGGTTAACCGCCGAAGGCCGTTCGCGTCAACGGGCTGCACGAGGTGGCCTACAAATAAACTTGCTCTTACACAGCAAGGTCAACGACCACACTGGGGAAACTGCGACGTGTTGTCCACGAAAGACGCTGGTGCAAAGGCTTTTCAAACTATGTTGCAATAATAAAAAAGGGAAATAAAAGCAGATCTCCTTCAGGGGGTACATATTAGCGCGATGTGGAGACGGCTGGTCCTTTGCTGATACCTGGTCCTGCTTTCGGAGGGAATCGCTTTTTGACTGGAAGTTCAATTGACACAAAGGAGAACTATCAAGTTAAAACGTGAGAACACTTCCGGAGTACTCACTGTGAGCGCGCAAACCAGAAAAAGGCTTACGAACGGCGGGTATTGCGATGCCACTTTGACCCAACAAGCTTCCACGGCAGTCTGCTCGTTAGTGGGCAAGATGAGACACGAAAAAGGAAGCAGTGACGGTTTTCCAAAGCCTGGAATTAACTATTCAAGTGCACAAAAATACTCGGAAATCAGCAGGATCATGCTGAATTCAGTGCCGTTATTGTGCCAAAGAAGCGCAAATGAAGGCTTCAAAGAATATTGCACGAGTCCGAACTGATTTGATATTTCTATGGATTGTTTATTTACGGTATAGCAGAAGTCGCCGAAGGGAATTAGCATCCGCAATTGACTTAGGCTGTGACACCGTCTGACTTTTTATGTTCCTCGCTGCTATCAATCAATACGCTTAAAGCGTTAGCCACCCAGATGCGGCCGCTATTGGCGAAGCGTGACCAGCGGCTGGTGACGTGCAGGCGCAAGCAACGCGCGCTGTCGTCAAGGGTCGTTGCCCTTGATGGCGCTGAGACGCAGCGGGCACTGCGGCGGAGCATGCATTGCGGCTGCGTTGCTGCCGCTCGGCGGAGACCTCGGCGCTCGCTCGCTCTGTGCGCCCCGTTTGCGCAAGCGTCCCTGTCCTGCAGGAGCGCTCACTTACAGCGCCTGCTGTTATGTGCAGACCTCGGGGGACCTCGCCCGTTGAAGACAGGGCAACGGCGAGGCACTTCTGCAACGACTGCACCGAGTATGATAGCATTTGGTGGATTTAAAACGAAAGGTCCATACCAACGGGAGGGAGCAGATTTTTTATTTAAGGCATGAGTTTATTATAAAAAGATTGCCGAAAATGGGAAAGACCACGAAAGAAGAAAACGAAGGAGTTTTAATCGTCCTAACCAGAATTAATATACACTGAAGGGATCAACTGGCGCCCCAGTTATGTGTACTTTATGTCATGCGCTCTGAAGTCTCCTTCAGAGCCGCTTGCGTAGCCGGCATTTCCATTGTGAACAAGGGATCCCTACGGAAACGTCACTTTGTTTTGACCATGAGTAGCGCCCTACTTCTTTTATAGGAAAGGAGCTTCAAGTTTATTGCATCTGCTGGGCCATAGAACGCGAATAATAATTATATACGCCGCTACGAAGTTTACCTATAATTTCTAATGGAAATTTTGCAAAACTTTCACAGAGGCTGTAAATAGATCCATCGAGGGGGGGACAGCGAATTAATGCTGAACACTCGGTGCTCTGTGACGTGCACCTAAGTGGACGCGCGTTTGCTGTATACGTCGTCCCCAGCGAAATGCAGCTACCGTAGCCGGGATCGAACCAGCGACCTCGTGCTTCGCAGCGCAACGCCACGGCTGCTGCGGCAGGTCCGTTTAGACGACAGGTAACAGATTCGGTTTACACATACGGAAATTAAAGATGTGATATTCGGTCTGTAATGCAAGGTGACAGAATTGTAAATTCCGTGTTATTATTTTCTTGAAATAAAGCAAATGTCGGGAATTTTCGATAAAACTTGGCTTAAATAGAAATTATGCTTCCACAAATCGGTAGAATTTAACTTTCTCACGCAGATGCAGCAAGATTTATTCATGTGTATACGTTCAGCGGTTGTCTAGTAAGATTATTTGTCTGCTTCACGCGTGTCTGAATAACGGTAGTTTGAGTTTTCGTCCAGCAACCGTGGTTGACAACTCCGACTACACCGGTGATCGGAGTGTTACTCTCCGAACCACAAGGCTTCTTCCCAACAGGTCCTCCAGCACAATCTCAGGATGCAGGAGCCCGGTGAGCCACACCTGATCTTTGTCTAGCTCGCCGCCCGACAAGTTTGAGGGCGATGGAAGCGAGGAAGGAAAAACAAAGACAAACAAAAAAGTATAACGCTTCGGGAAGTTCCAGTAAGGCACAAGTAGGGCTCAGGAGCGTTAACACATTGCAGTTTGACTTTGCCACTCGGAGTAACGCGCTCGAAAAACGCAGGGAAACGAAAAGCTGACGCGTTTCTCGCAACACGTCACGGGCTGTTCTCGCCGAACCGAACGCCAGCCGCGCCGATCTTCCTCCTCGCCGCTCTTCGTCGGTGCGTCACAAGCGGAGAGAGGTGCGGCACATCCCTTCACCGCGCATGGTACACGCCGTGCACGTATTCTGAACGATCTGCTTGCTGGCACTGACCCTCTCGAAAAACTACAACCCGTCGAGTGGCCCGACAGGTGAATATGTAGAATGTAGTTCCTCTCTAACTGCGAATTTCTTTTAGCGTATAGCACATTTATGCTACGTTTGCTGTTGAACCGCTGTGACCTATCGAGCGTTAATTTAAATGCTCCCCTTTATATTGCTCGCGGGGACACTCTTACGGGGGATCAAACTGTTTTTGCTTGTTAACATTCAGACGCATTGACTCCGCTTTGTCGAGCAGTTCTGTGTTGCTCTCCCTATACGTGTACAATTGCACACGGGTCTAAAACGGCCACATTTGACCATGTAATCAAACACGACGATTACGGCATGATGGCTAGAACAGCAAGAACGCGCTCTCTTTTGTCATTTATTACTATTATTATTTTTTTTTTTTTTTGAAGGGCAGAAATTAAGCTGAACAGTGGCGTTGCTGGTTGTTTGTGTCATTCGTCTCGGTTCGCGTCGTCAAAGAGCCAGCGAACAGAAAACTTAGCTTGGGCCGCTAGGCTGCACTTCTCGAGTGTCAAACAGGTGTTAATCTCGTCTCACTGTGAAAGAAGAAGCCAGAAAGGGCTCAAAAACGACAGACGGGCGACTACGCCACTTTCAATGTTCCGCCAGAGCTTCCGCGACATCAGTTTGTGACGGAGTCCCTTGAAGCTTAGCTCATTGTCTATCAACTAGAATTACAATTCGTTCGAAAGTACGTTTAAGACTTAGCCTTGGTGCCTTTGGTAGCTTTCCATGGGCAAAATATGGCTGTCCTTTAAAACTGAAGGTAGCGCTAAAAAGGACGAACACATGGTGAAAAGACGACACAACGACGACGAAACGCTTTTGTCGTCGTTGTGTCGTCTTTTCACCGTGTGTTCGTCCTGTTTAGCGCTACCTTCAGTTTTAAAGAATGCATCACCAACTAGCTCAGCGCCAAGTTTTATTAAAATATGGCTGATATAGGCTACATTACTGTGCAACCTCCCTGTGACGTCGCACAGGCACGTCGTACTGGCATGGCAAATTTAAGCCTCTCATTGGGTACTCACGAGTTCTGGACGTTTCTTTTAGTCTTATACGGGGCGTCGGTTCTTCTTTCTCTTTCTGGGGGGCCGGGGGGGGGGGGAAGGGACAATACGGAATTTTTTAAAAAATCGCCCGCGGTGGGCAGAGCAGTAGCAATCCTTGAGCTGGATTACTCGAAGCGGGGAACATTACTCGCACGAGAAATCGAAATGTATAATCAACTAATTAACAAAAATTAAAAACTAACTAATTGACGACCCACACAACGATTTACGAATTGTAACCTGTGGATTTGCAAAGCATATCCATTTGAAAGTAATTCTAAGGATCGCACGGCTTTCGAGATATGCGAGGCGAAACTTGTCGTAAAAATGCACTATTGTTCCACTTTCTCCTTTCACGAACCTACGTGTTATGCATTGCCACACAAAAGTAACTGGAAAGCCCATGTATTTCAACGCACACTTTGGGAATTATCTCGACACTGGTGCCATCCTGAAAATTCCTTCCAAGTGGTTACGCCTTCCGAACTCATCCGCTACAATGTGTAAATTGCAATATATGTCGTAAATTATAGCATTAGTAAGTTAATTAGCAAGCTTCAGTGAATTATTTTATTATGCATTTCGATTTATTGTGCGAGTAATGTCCGCCTCTTAGAGGAATGCAGGTCCAAGACTACAGTTATGCTACCCGCCACAAGCGATCGTTAGACATTCTGTACGGTAAAAAAAGAAAGAAATCAGTATAAGACCGAAGACCGGATGCATTTGTCGTTTTAGAACAGATTTCTTTTTCCTTACGATATTGCGGTGCGTAATTCACTGGCATATATTCTTGTTCGTATTGTACATAACGGTCATTACGGTAAATTAAAATTCTGGGACCGTTGGGTCACTAAGATTTGAGTGCCGCTGAATACTTTGTGTGGTTGCTTAACGAAAGATTCCTATAGTCGCACCTGAACGATTAGAATCGAAACAATCTGAAAAAAGAAGAGCGAACAAAGAGGAGCCCCTTGTACCCACCGGAGCAAACGCACTTCTAACAACAATGCTGTTTTCGCAGAAGGACGCATTGGCAAAACTGATAAGATGCGGAGTGCATGCATGCTTGTACAAGATATGGCAACGGTTAGAGGAAGTGGCACGTACCAGAGTTGTCTCAAGGATGATAACTTGCAAAGTTCGCAACCTCTACAGTCATATCTAAAGTAAAGAAAGGTAAAATATCGTTATGAAGTGAAGATTGGCATGGGACCGCGTATTTTGTAACAAGTGTGGGATTCTCACCCGTGCTCTTGGGGCAAAGGAACGACAACAGAGTAGTGCAAACAATCACACGGGCATTTATTGCTCCTTTCATAGATCAACGCCTGCTAGCCAAGTTCCTATCCGCAAGACATGCCGATGGGCGCGCGACAAATCGCGGAAGTCTGACTCACCGCGACCGGATAACGAGCGAATATGTTCGCCCCATGCTGGACACCGACGCCTGGTCGTTCGCGCGTAGGCGGCCACGCGAACGGTGTGCGAGGCGGCCACGCGAGACGGTCTCGCAGAAGCATGGGTCGGCGCACGCGCAGCACGGCACGTCCGTCCCGCTTGCTTCCCGAACCCAAAGAGAAAGCGCCTTGTCTCTCCCGAACCCAAGTAACCGTGCAGCGGCGCGACACTCGCGCCATCTCTCGCACCGCGCTTGTACCACTCCGACCGCCGCGGGCGCCAGGCCACGCGGCGGGCGAAGCCGCCCTGCAGGAGACGAGCTATGCGGGAAAACTAGATCTCAGGGGAGGCGTGAGAGTCGCGCATCCCCACACAAGTGATTTGTTTTTTCGGTGTGATAGCTTCAAATGGCCCATTGAGCGAAAATGCCGGCGCCTGTCGTCTGCAGCAGCGAAACGGCATCTAAACTCGCATTGCTATTGGCTGCGACGCCACGTCACGAGCTGCGCTTCGACGGAGCAGAGCGGGTGAAAGGGCGGCGCCTGCTGCCGCCCACCAGGCGCGAGGGCGTCGCCACGCATGCGGCGCTGGCACCGCGGGCTGCTGCTGCTGCTCGCTGGCTCGGGCAGCGCGTACCGCTATGGTACAGTCGCGGTCAAAAGTTTGGGGAGCACGGCACCAGCAAAAAGTTAAAATATATTCAAGCGCAGCTCCGCGTCCTGGAATCGGTTTAATACATTGTATTAGTCAAACACGCGCGCGTACGCTCGCGCTCTTGATTTTAGCCAGAATGCACAGGCTGCGAAAAAAGAAAAATTAAAAATCGCGGCACCTTTAGTCCCCAAACTTTTGATCGCGACTGTGCATTACTCGCAACGCAAAACTCCAAGTACCGCTCAGCGCCATTCAATTGGACATTAATGCTTTCGCATTCACTCGCAAGAAGTGCGTAGGCGCATAGAGTTTCCTACCAGAATGCTTCCTCGGATATATACTCCTTGAATTCTTTTCTAATCATTGCTGACGCCTACAGCGTCGGATTCCTACGATTGCGTTGCAGCGGCGTGCGAGCCAATGTCGAGAGGCGAAAGGAACGAAGAGTCGACGGAAAACAGTTTCGAGAGCGCGGCTCGGCCAGCGGGCGTGTGCCCCGCACTGGCAGACGTCGCGCGCAGAGCGCGTGCCGCGTCGACAAGCTGCAGGCCCGAAGGCGTGCGCGAGCAAGGCGCCGGGATGCACGGCGTGGAAGAGCGCCCGGTCGGAGGCGGCTGTGCGGACGGAATTCGCAGACGCGTATGGCGCTGATCCCTCTCTTCATCGTCGACTTTGGACGACGAAATCACGCGCAGATCTGAATGTTTACCTCAGAAGAATCATCCAACGTCCAGCTTTTCGAGAGAGAGGGAAGTAGAAGCTCGCGATGGTAGAATTATGTAGCAGATGCGCTTATAATGGCCGCGTGGGCTCATGTTCTTGCGCAAAACAATATCACTCCTGACAATCCTGTCGGACAGTACGCTTGACTATTAGGGCAACAGCACCGTTTGCCGAGTCCCGACACTGTCCATAGAGAGATAAACAGAGAAAGATGATAATTAGTTTAGTAATAATTAGTAGTAACCTAGTAATAATTAGTAATGCGTTTAGTAATTTGGTATTAGTTTAGTAATTATTTTAGTAATAAGTTGGTCAGCCTTGTTAGCTTGAAACGCAGGTTTCTTTACGCGCAATTACATAAAGGTGCGACGTGAAATTGCTCTGCAGTTGGTTTCTAACGATCGAGTAGTCCAAGGGTACTATTTGAAATACGAATTAGGCCGCTGGTGCGAACATAGTTGAACCTGGAAATGAAACAAGGCGTTGTACTTCTTTCAAAATGGTTCGTGTTTAAGTTTCTGAACACTACTGAAACAGGGCTGCGAGTTGCACTTTGTGTCGGCAATATTCACGCGCCGATACAGGCAGTCGACTCTCGCGCAATGACGAGCCAGCGTGCGCGCAGAACGCCTCCGTTCGGCATCTGCTCCAGTGTCTATACTTGCGCCAGCGCAGCGGTGCGTCCACTGGGGGCGCCGCGTGGAGCTCTCCCATAGCGTTACGCGGAAGTTTCATGACCAGATTAAAAGTATTGAAGGACCCCGATGTCACCAGCCGTGGCCGCGTCTTCATCGCAATACCGTGTAGCGGGACAAGGTCTCGAGTTCGGTAGAAAAACGCTACACGAAGAGCGGGAAGCTCACACTCTCATTCTCCCCAGCTTTCGGAGTGTCAGAGGTATTCAGGAAGTCCCACCATACCATCAGAAATCGAAATGTACGCCCTACCTAGACTGCCGACGTGTACCTCTGCTTCCGATGACCTTCTTCGCCGTCTATCTCTCGTCGGCCTCCTCTTGACGTGGTACGCGTCCCCTGTCGTTAAGGTAATAGCCACGGCCGCCTCCCTTCGCCCGCATCCGTTCCTGCCACGAAGCAGGCGCTCGCGCAACCGGGAACGCGTGACGTCCCCCTGAGCAGCTTCTCTGTCTCGCAGCTCAGCGGCTGGTGTGTAGCTCAGCAGCAACAGCGCCGACGACCATGAGGATCGCCATCATCGGCCAGAGCGCCTTCGCCAGCGAGGTGTTGAAGCTGCTGCAGAAGAACGGCCACGAGATCGTCGGCGTCTTCACCGTGCCCGACAAGGACGGCCGGGAGGACGCGCTGGGTGAGCGGGATCCCTTTCTGCTGTGGGGCGAATCAGTGGCGCTGCAGTTTGGGAAGGAGGTACACCTGAAGCACGCTCAAGTGGGTATTCCTTCAGGACTGGCTGCATTCGTTTGGCGGGAAAATGTTAGTTACTGGCGAACGCAAACGTACCACCCTTCTTGAATTTGGCGATTTAGATCGCAGCATCCGTACGCGTGTGACGTCATGGATTTAAAAAATATTCTCGTGCGTTTGTGCCGTTTCATGCGCAGAAAAAAGTCGCTTTGAACCTCTGGGGTTTTTTTTTTTTTTTGGAATACAGTGAAATCTTCAGTTATCGACAAATCAACAGTCACAGTGCGGTAACTTGAAGGCGACGGCACGCGTTCTGGCGCACCACGCCTCCACACACGGTTCAGCAGCGCCACACAGCCAACTGCACCTCAATTCAACCCTTGCAGAAGCGCAAGATCTGCTCGAATTATTCGAAAGTTCGAATTAACAAACCGCGGCAAACTGAACAAAATCAAATATCTTTTATTACCTGAAGTAGTTTGTGTCTGCTTCTTGCTCTTGAAGCGCATCTCAACCGGCACACCGCGACGACATGTTTAAACGTTGCCTCATCGTTGCACTGAAAGGAAAAGAGCTATTCTGAGAAGAAAAGCAAAGCGAACGTACAGTAAAACAGCTTCACGCCCGTATGCAGGGAAGCCCCGTTCGCTGAATTTCTTCCGAGCTTTATAGTATCCGCCGCGGGTGCGTGAGGGGGTGCCGGTGGTGGTCGAATTAACCAAAGCTTCGTACACTCGCGTTCGAACTAAACGAGTTCTTCCCCACCCAATGAATGGTTTCTTGCCGGGACTTTCCAGTGCATTCGAATAATTCAAGAAGTTGACTTAACAGAACGCGAACTAACGAAAGTCGAATGTAACACGGCTCCCCTTTATATTCAGCGTCCCTTCAATACAGCCCTAACTACACATGACGCACGAGATGTGAGAGCTCTGAGTGATAACTCTGGCCGGGATTTTTTAGCGTTGTGTGTCCCATAAAGCTTGCTAGAAAATTTACTCGAGGGAGCTCTGGCCTATATAGTGCCCATACAGGACGTTAGTGCGAGTATACGTGTATCAGTGAGCGTGGAAATTTTGGCTCCTTTTGGCTCCAAACGACCTCGTGACTTTGCAATTTGATATTTTCCACAAGATGTTGTCTTATATTAAGTGCAACAGTTGGCACTAATTATGCCTATGTGCAGGAACTATACTGCCTCCTCGTCGTGGTTAAGATTGTAACTTGTCGGAGACAAGAGTGATTTTTGCGTTCAGCCCCCGCCGGGAGGACGCAACGTGGGCGCGGTCGGGGATACGCAATGCGGGACGCCACAGACCGCGCGACGGGTGAAAAAAGAACGAGAACTTAGCCACAGCGGATACTTCTGCGCACTACTGCCACGGGGTACTAAGCGCCAGAGAAAATCATGAATGTTGCGGAACAGAGTACCTCTGAAAGGGCACGTGTTCGCAGGGGTGTAATAGAAAGTGTATTTACTGCAGCGTGTCTATAGTATAAATACATATGCAGTTTCTGCTTCTAAGCGGTAATAGAGGTGCAAAAGAAAAGAAGAAGAACCGAAAGAAACGAGAGAACCTGGACGAGAGAAGGTCTCTGGACCCTCCGCAATGCCTGACAAACCGGAATGCCCTGATCTGCCAGGGCGTTACAACCTCGAGCCGCTAGTGCAGCAACGCCGAGTCTTATTCCGAGCTGCCCGGCATGTCACGTGAAGTTCTCGTGTATACGGGTGAAACAGAACGTCGCATTTTAATTCTTTCATGCCCATGAGTTTGTTTCTAAGGGGGTATATTACACAAAGAGAAACGGTAAGAGAGTCAAAGAGAATCTGACTGAATATTAAGTATAATAATACTGTTTGACAACAAGTAGAGAGATTTGATTTGCACAGACCAGGTTGGAATATTTTTCTGAACTACGCGTGGGACATCGAAAAACAGCTTTTGTGTCTAAAACTCTATGTTGGAGAAGTATGGGAGGGCAAATGCCTCTCCCATGCTTCCCCAACTACTCCGGTCATGTACTAATTGTGGCCACGTTGTCCCTGCAAACTTCTTAATCTCATCCACCCACCTAACTATCTGCCTCCCCCTGCAACGCTTCCCTTCCCTTGGAATCCAGTCCGTAACCCTTAATGACCATCGGTTATCTTCCCTCCTCATTACATGTCCTGCCCATGCCCACTTCTTTTTCTTGATTTCAACTAGGATGTCATTACCTCGCGTTCGTTCCCTCACCCAATCTTCTCTTTCCTTATCCCTTAACGTTACACCCATCATTCTTCTTTCCATAGCTCGTTGCGTCGTCTTCAATTTAAGTAGAACCCTTTTCGTAAGCCTCCAGATTTCTGCCCCGTACGTGAGTGCTGGTAAGACACAGCTGTTATACACAGAAACAATTTATTATGACTCAAAGGTAAGCTCTTTACTTTTCGAAACAAGATCGGATGCCTTAGAACACGCACTTATAAAGCAAGATACAACAAGGAAGAAGCATGTGCTTGGTGAAGTACAGCTAGAGAAACGATGGAGTACGTTTTATTAGAATCTGAAGACATCTGCCCAGCGGTTGCTTTAGGAACCACTGACCTCCTTGGAAGTCCTTGGGTTCAGCGAGATCAGGGGGAAGTAAACATGTCCGCAATAGAGATTAGTAAGAGGGGATTGGAAGATTGGTGGAAGGTGGCAAACGACAAACGGAGGTGTACAAAAACAAAAGTCACCGTGGGGATTCGGAAACGTTGGTTATGGGAATTCATCGTGGCTTTTTTCTTTCCCTTTTTAACATAATGAGGACATTCGGCAATATAATAACAAGAGCTTGGTGGCGGAAGCCACCGTCCCGTTCCAAAAGGGATGTCATAACATCCATCCATCCGGAGCCCCGCCGGGATGGGAGCGGACCAATCTGAACGCGCGCCGGGGGAGGGGGATGAGAGGGGTATAGGAACAGGTGTTTCGCCGGCGCGCACCCTTTTGCCCCATGGATTCCGCTCGGCGCGAGCGGCAGCGGGAGTTCGAACGAGGGTGGCAGCGCTGACGTCGCGCAAATCCCGAGCTTCGAGTGCGAGAAGCGCAAGCAAAGCGCCAGCGT
Source organism: Dermacentor variabilis (assembly GCF_050947875.1). Taxonomy (NCBI): domain Eukaryota; kingdom Metazoa; phylum Arthropoda; class Arachnida; order Ixodida; family Ixodidae; genus Dermacentor; species Dermacentor variabilis. The sequence continues at coordinate 146,360,073 of NC_134576.1, read as the reverse complement.
TCCATCATCACTCCTAGCAGAGCGCATAATAATCAAGCCTTAAGAGGAAGCCTTCGCTCGGGCCCAACTCCGACGCGGCCTATTCAAATACATGTAAAACGCAAAAAAAGCTTTTCTGAGGTAACCCCTGCACTGATATTAACGAAATTTGTTGCATTTGAGAGACAAAGTTAAATTTTAATGACTGCTGTAAGCGGAATTTCGATTTAGGGCCTGAATTTGTTACAAGAATTTTAGAAAGTTCGAAAAAGATAAAAGCACGAAGTTTACAAATTATTAGCTCTGCATCAAGAACAGATATCGCGGTTCTGTAAGCGGCATCCGTTAGATCATTGAAAGCGGACAAATTCGATATGTAATTTTATATCTTACGTATCTTAGGGTACGACGGTTCTGAAAAAGCTGTATTTACATATTAATAAATTTTTTTAGATTCATGTGTAACATATCAATTTTGTCCGCTTTAGATGTACTATTAGAAGCAATTCACATAATTGCGATATCATTTTTCATTGCTGAGTTGCAGAGTTGTAAACTTGATGGTTTAGTTTCCTGAAAATTTCCGATTTGTGCCAATCTTTAACAAAAACTGACTACCTAAATCAAAAACTCGAAACCAACAGTCACTAGATTTTAAGTTTTGCTAATAACTGCAGCTAACCTCGTCAAATTCGGTGCAGTGGTTGCCGAGAAAAGCGAATTCTCCTTTTACATGTATTTAGATAGGAGCACAAGAGCTAAAGCTTCCTCATAAATAGTACCACGCAAGAGTGATGGACTCTAACTGACGATGTGTGTACTGTGTTATGTGCTCTCTGTCTCTCCCTTCCCCATCTTTCATCCCCCATCCCGCTCGCATGTGTAGGGTAGCAAAACGGTTGAGCTAAACTGGTTAACCTCCCTGCCTTTCCTTCTCCACTTTTTCCTTCCTTCCTTCCTCTTAAATACGGTAAACAATCATGCGCAAACACCCAACAACAATTTTTAATGCCTCACCTCGTGTAACTCTATGGGCGGCTTCCTAGCGAACGACCAAACTGCGAGGGCGAGCTACGAGAGAAAGAGCGAGCAGCGAGAAGGCCAGGAGAAGGAGAGGCCGGGCGAGGAGGCTGCCTTTTAGTTTTAGGCCGGCGCTGGGTGCACGCGCGTGGCAGCAGACTTAGTTTTATTCGGGGACCTAAAAATCGCTCGGTTGCGAGCGCCGCGGCGCGGAGGAGGAGCGCCGAACTATCTCCGTGCGAATGGCACGGCCGGAGCGAACCCTGCCAGCGCACGCAATCTCGGAGGCCACCGTGAAATTATACGAGACTCTACATCTTACGTACCCCTTGCAGACAGGGAGGCCATGCTCAGTCTCGACTAAGTCGCTTCGCCTCACAGGGCTCGTGGAAATGTATCCAGAGTTTCCGAACACGGAAGCAGGTCGTGTCTTATGCGAGCTGCATATTCTTTAAAATGAACGATAGCGCTAAACATGCAGGAGGTCACGTCGCCTGAACATATCGGTTCTCTTCGGATCACCGAAGGCAGCATCGTGCTTACCACCTGGGAGCGTCAACTTTTTTTCTATTAGGAGGCGCCTTTTGGGAGGCACCGGTTACTACTCGTCGCATGGAAAACAAAATGCAATCACACGCAATATACCGAGAAGCACCGGATACAGTCAAAGAGCATCAACACATTTGAAGTTCAGTTGCAGACCACTTTCGTGGTAAGCGCTTGCAGTGATTGCACACTTCTTGGCACACGAGCAACTCACATCCGGGGACTTCCGCGAAAACTGGCGCGCGCAGCTATAGCTGGCCAGCGACGTTGTTATAGGCAAGGACAGTCGAAGGCACCGGCATGCGACAAGTTTATTTTGTAACGACGCTATGCTCGCTTGGACAAGGAAACGATCTGTTTGTTACGCTTTTGACAGTCACTAAACATTTTGGTTCCAGGCCAGAACTGACAGACATCGTTTGGGATATTATCGGCCTTATTGAGATTAGAAGACCTGGTGAGGCTTACACATTGCTGAATAACGGCCATGTCCTCTGCTATAGAGGTCTCCCGGATAAGAAGCAATACGGGGTAGGATTCCTAATCCATAGAGACATAGCGGGCAACATTGACGAATTCTACAGCATCGACGAGAGGGTAGCAGTAGTCGTAATCAAACTCAATAAAATGTATAGATTAAAGATAGTACAAACCTACGCTCCAACGTCCAGTCACGACAATGAGGAAGTAGATCAGTTTTATGAAGACGTTGAATTAGCGATGAGAAAAGTGCAAACGCGGTATACAGTAGTAATGGGGGACTTCAATGCAAAAGTGGGGAAAAGGCAGGCGGGTGAACAGGCAATTGGCAACAACGGTGTCGACTCTAGAAACGCTAGAGGTGAGATGCTGGTAGAAATCGCAGAAAGGAATAAGCTGAGAATAATGAACACTTTCTTCAAGGAGCGTAGCAACAGAAAATGGACCTGGAAAAGCCCTAATGGTGAAACAAGAAATGAAATTGATTTCATACTTTCTGCCGATCCCAGCATAGTGCAGGATGTACAGGTAATAGGTAGGGTAAAATATAGTGATCATAGGTTAGTGAGGGCCAGGATTCACCTCAATTTAAGCAGAGAAAGAGTAAAATTGGTAAAGAAAAGACAGGTCAACTTAGAGGCAGTATGGGTAAAAGCAGACAAATTGAGGCTGGCTGGTACTTGCAAACAAATATGCAGCCTTAGAACAGAGAGATGATGATGATGACATAGATGTAAAGAATGAAACCGTAACGCGGCTGGCTTCAGAGGCAGCAATTGAAGTGGGAGGCAAGGCACCAAGGCAACCAGTAGGCAAGCTCTCCCAAGTAACAAAGGACCTAATAAAGAAACGACAAAGAATGAAAGCGTCCAACTCAAGAGATAAGATAGAATTCACGGTACTGTCAAAACTGATCAACAAGGCAAAAATAAGCGACATTCAAAACTATAACGTGAGAAAGACTGAAGAAGCCGTAAAAAATGGACGCAGCCTGAAATCAGTGAGAAGGAAAGTTGGCATAGGACAAACCAAGATGTATGCACTAAAAGATAAGCAGGGTAATATCATCAGCAATCTCAAAGATATAGTAAAAGCAGCGGAAGAATTCTGTACTGACCTTTACAGTACCCAGACGACTCAGGAGCGCTCTATTCAAAACAATAATGAGCAGTATACAGAAACTCCTCCTATAACTAGAGATGAGGTCAGAAAGGTCTTGCAAGGCATGAAACGGGGAAAAGCGGCAGGAGAGGATGGAATAACAGTCGATTTAATCAAAGATTGAGGAGACATAATGCTAGGAAAACTGGCGGCTCTCTATACGAAGTGTCTATCAACTGCAAGGGTCCCAGAAAACTGGAAGAATGCAAACATTATACAAACCCACAAAAAGGGCGACGTTAAAGAACTAAAAAAATTATAGGCCCATTAGCTTACTCCCAGCATTATATAAAACATTTACCAATATAATCTCCAATAGAATAAGGACAACACTGAAATTTAGTCAACCAAGGGAGCAGGCTGGCTTCAGGAAAGGTTACTCTACAATGGATCACATCCATGTCATTAACCAGGTTATCCAGAAATCCGCAAAGTACAATAAACCTCTCTATATGTCTTTCATAGATTACGAAAAAGCATTTGATTCCGTAGAGATACCAGCAGTCATAGAGGTATTGCGTAATCAAGGAGTACCGACCGCTTACGTAAATAGCCTAGAAAATATCTAGAGAGATTCCACAGCCACCTTAATTCTTCGCAAGAAAAGTAGAAAGATACCTATAAAGCAAGGGGTCAGACAAGGAGACACAATCTCTACAATGGTATTCACTGCATGCTTAAAAGAAGTATTCAAGCTATTAAACTGGGAAGGCCTAGGAGTAAAGATCGACGGCGAATACCTCAGCAACCTTCGGTTTGCCGATGACATTGTTCTATTCAGCAACAATGCAGACGAATTACAACAAATGATTGAGGACCTTAACAGGGAGAGTGTAAGAGCGGGACTGAAGATTAATATGCAGAAGACAAAGATAATGATAAATAACCTGGCAAGGGAACAAGAGTTCAAGATCGCAAGTCAGCCTCTAGAGTCTGTGGAGGAGTGCGTTTACCTATAGTCAGCTAATCACAGGGAACACGGACCATGAGAAGGAAATTCACAAAAGAATAAAAATGGGCTGGATCGCAAACGGCAGACATTGTGAGCTCCTGAATGGGAGCTTACCGTTATCATTGAAAAGGAAAGTATACAATGAGCGCATTTTACCGGTGCTGACATATGGGGCAGAGATTTGGAGGCTGACAAAGAAGCTTGAAAACAAGTTAATGACCGTGCAAAGAGCGATGGGACGAAGAATGCTAGGCATAACTTTAAGAGACAGAAAGAAAGCAGTTTGGATCAGAGAGCAAGCGGGTATAGACGATATTCTAATAGACATTAAGGGGAAAAAAATGGCGCTAGGCTGGTCATGTAATGCGCAGACTAGATAACTGTTGGACCATTAGGGTAACAGAATGGTTACCAAGAGAAGGGAAGCGCAGTAGAGGACGGCAGAAAACAAGATGGAGTGACGAAATTAGGAAATTTGTGGGTGCTATTTGGAATCGGTTGGCGCAGGACAGGGGTAATTGGAGATCGCAGGGAGAGACCTTCGTCCGGCAGTGGACATGAATAGGCTGATGATGATGATGATGATGATGATGATGATGATTAATCTATAATGTACAATAAAACTTCATTCAGGCAAAGAACGCTGTAATCATGCTGTGTTTCTTGCAGTTAGCGGTTTGCAATAGTATTCTAATTTACCTGTGTAGCAGCTGGCAAGCACAATGTTGAGATTTTCCGTCCAAGGCGGTCATGGCAAAAAAAAGAAAAGAAAGAACACGCAAAAGACAAGGCTGAAAACACGTACAGATCTCGTTACACATTCGTCCTTTAACCAGCATCCTAGCGATGTTGTACTATGTGAAATAATTGCCAAAAATAAAAATAAACGGCTCGCCAAACATAACTCGATCTGCAGCTGTATCTCTACATTCATTACCTGTTAGACATGCAGTTTGTATTTAAATCTTATTACAGTGGTGCGTAATGCTTGTGGTACGTACAATAAGTATACGCGCCCAAGCTTCTTCTTCGTCGCCTGGCGTACCTAAGATAAAAATGATCTAAGATAAAGATAACGCTTAATATTATAATGCTTAAATCAAACATGCTTTCTTTTTCCGCTAGTTGTGTTTGTAATTTCCGTTTCCGTTTCTGTTTTTTTCCCGCTAGTTCAAACGCACGCACGCACGCACGCACGCACGCACGCACGCGCGCGCACACGCACGCACGCACGCACGCACGCGCACGCACGCGCACGCACGCGCACGCACGCGCACACGCGCACGCACGCACGCGCACGCACGCGCACGCACGCACGCACGCACGCACGCACCAAGAATACTTCGCTTCGAATACTTCGTCTCCAGTAGATGTCCGGTGCTTTCGGAGATTTTAGAAAAAGCTATACGTTCTCGCTTGTCGTCTTTCACAGACAAACAACCTAATAATGAACGCACAATTTGGGTTTAGACGGTACCGGTCAACAGAGCTCGCCCTCCTCACACAGAGGGAGTATATATTGGAGGACATGGAAGGTAAAAAATTAATATTAGAGATTTTTCTTGATTTCACTAAAGCGTTTCATTCTTTGAATCACAGTCTACTTTTGCGCAAGCTGGAATTCTATGGCACACGTGGCTTAGCGTACAACACTATTCTGTCCTATTTGAGCAATCGTAGGCACTGTGTAGCAGTTCGTCATCGCCTTTCTTCCGTGAGAACCACTGCTTGCGGCGTACTCCAAGGCAGTATTTTAGGACCACACATCTTTAATTTCTTCATTTTTAATTATATCACACATATCGATCAGGATTTCAAGCTTGTAATATATGCGGACGATACAAGTTTATTCATTCCGGAAAGTAATCCTGTGGCACTACTCCGCCGAAGAAATGAAATCCTCTCAAAACTAGCGCTCTGGTCCTCTAGTAATGGACTAACTATATATGTGAAGAAAACCAAGGCAGTTGTATTTAGATCAAAGGGCAAGCAAGTAGCTGCAGATTTTTCGCTCTTCTTAAGTGACAATCCAACAGACACAGTAAGCAGTTTCAAATCTCTACGTGTGATAGTCACTGAACATGTGCTTTGCGACATGCAGACCAATTATACAATAACAAGGCTGTCACGAGTAACAGGTTTACTTTATCGGAACAGAGATGCACTACCCGTGAACGCTAATAGGACTCACTTTTTCTTTCTAACATACAATACTGCTTTCTTGTGTGGGGCAATACAACGTCAACTAATATAGGAAAACTCTCTCAAGCCCAAAACAAGATAATTAGAGTTATAGCTAGTATTCCGTGGTACACTGCAGCGGCTCTTCTAATAAAAAAATATATGGTTTAATCCCTATGGAAAACTTTCATGATTACTGCCTCAGCGAAACATTAAGAAAAAACCGGCGTCACTGTCCTGATCGAACTTGCCTTGCGAAACTCACATTACCGATACACATATATAATACACGAAACTGGGAGTGCTGGAATGCGTCCCTAAACCGTACTAACCACGGAGAGCATATGCTCAAAAGTACAATTCCAAAACTATTAAATTACTTTTATGATCGTGATATTGTGTTAGAAAATCTTACCGCGCTAGATCTTGGGTGTGTTTTTTTTTATAGCTTGTTCCTTTGGTGCCATTTTTTTTCGTGTTTTGCTTTTTTTTCTGTATAATCGTTCATACAGTTGAGCACGGCTCACAAACTTGCACGTTAGTTCAACTTTGTATAAGCCGGCATGCAAGTTATTTTTTTGTCTTCTACTTCATATTATTATTATACATGCACTAGTTGAGCGAAACCCTTGTACATGCATTATTCTTTGTTACCACTTTTTTGCTTGCTGTAAACGGTTGCTCTTCAAACGTACGGGGGTGTTAACCCGTCAAGCCGCCTTATCGGCAGCCTTTTCTTTTTACCCCTGCATGCACATTGATAAATAAATAAATAAACAATATAAAGAGATTGATTGATTGATTGATTGATTGATTGATTGAAAGAGAGTTGTATATGCTTGCTTTTATTTTCTTTTTTTAGCGCCCGAGTGATTCCTATGAAATGCGTGTTTGTCCTCCCCTTTTAAAAATGATTAAAGGCAGTCTAAAGATGTTCTTTACACACAGTTCAAGCAGACTGCCTTGTCTTCTTAATGACTGACTTGTCCTCTCTCCCTCTAGAAACAATTTCACAGGCTATCCTTACGGAGATGCTGTATTTAATGAAAAACTGGAGATGTTTGCTTAGCTAACGGCGCGGCAAGTTACTGCCTCTGTTGGGGAAAGCTATTACATCTAAAAGGACGGACGAACCACCCGCCGCGGTGGCTTGGTGACTATGATGTAGCACTGCTAAGCAAGAAGGTCGCGGGATCAAATCCCTGCCGCGGCGGCCGCATTCTATGGGGGTGAATTGCAAGAACGCCCGTGTCCCATGCATTGGGTGCACGGTAAACATCCCCGGGGATCAAAATTAATTCAGAGTCTACCGCTACGCCGTGCCTCATAATCAAATCGTGCTTTCGGCACGTAAAACCCGGGAATTCAATTCATCAATGGACGCACAGAAGGCGCATGCACCCACATGTACGCACTATAAGCTTTTCGCGGAGTCTCATTAAGTCTCACAAATTACTGGGCGCTCCTGGAGTTTGAAGCTTGAGTTCCGGAAGAATACAGCGCTGTATTTAGAGGCCGCCTAGAGACATTCTGCAGATGAGATTGACCAAGTCGAGATTCCGAGGAAATCCGTTGTCCAATAAAGACTGGTGTTCTGAAATCTTTATTTCTGAAAATTTCTATTCGACACTTTTATCACTTTATACGCGATCCCCATGTAAGTGCTGATGTGCGCGTCCCACCGTTCCTATATGCACCCGCCACGAGTCAAGGCATCGTTCGCTCGAAGATGGCCTGCCGGTGCACATCCCCGCCTGTCTCCATTCCACGCCAAAGCCGTTCCCCAAAGCATCGCAACAGTTCACTCACCCGTGTTACAGTCCAGGTGCGGCACTCTCTGTGTGCCTCACGGTGAAAGACACATTTCTTTGACGTAAAACAAGATATAGCTAAGGCATTGGAGGCGATATTGAAGTAGGTGTGAAAAAAAATGGCTTGACTCACGTTATCTACAAGCGTGGTAGAGACGGCGAGACGCGTGCCCTTCACTAACTGTGCCGACGAATAATTTCCACAACTAAAGATTACAGAGCCTGTCTTTATTGAACAACCCTCGTATTATGGACGCGAATAATCACGAAGAAAAAAAGACTTTACGTTTACTAAACTCTTCAAAACAGTCTTCGAAACTTTACTCATTCGAGACTTGACAAAAGTTGACACTCATCAGCTGGCTTTCTGTGGTGTGTCTCAACTAATGCTTTTGCGTGCGAGAGAATTGTAATGTATGAGAGTGCCTGAATGGGGGACCGTCGCCACTGCTCGTGCTGATCATTGTGCAACAACTTGTCGTGCAGCGACCACGGCGTCGGCTTGCGGCGTGGAGCACGTGGTCAAGCTGGCGCGCTGGCGAGCCAAGGGCGGCGGAGGCGTGCTGCCCGAGGCGATGCGCACCTACGAGAAAGCCCGGGCCGAGCTCAACGTGCTGCCTTTCTGCAGCCAGTTCATACCCATGGAGGTATGCGCTGCTGGCATCGGAAGCGCACTTCCGTACGGCCGCAGGCACTGGGATCGCCTGATGTGAAGGCGCCCATTGAGCGGGTCGCGGTAGATCTGCGTAGTATCCTCTGCGGCTCGAACGACGCCGATGCTTGGACGGGGCAACCTTTATTGAGAGCTGCGAGTTTGTTGAGCTTATACTGTAGTTAATAGTGCTCAGTGGTAGGAAAGTGGCCGCAAATTTCGCCTATTTGATTCTGCATGCATCTGATAGAAGTGGCGCGAAGGAAAGTACCAGCAAAAAGAAATAATAAAGTCGCAGTTTCGTCCGAAAGTCAAAGCATCGATTACGATAGCAAATTAGTGGACAGCTACACGAGGTAAGGATAGTAGTTTTATCGGCCGTATAAATTTGTAAACATAGGTATATAGTAACTAAACTAACAAACAAGCTCTCACGCGCGCACAAGCAACCACGAACACATATCTCACTCGACGATGACCGCGGAAAATCGCTGTCGCAACGCTGGCGTTAGGACGCGCGGAAGCAGCAGCGAGCTGAGTCGAATTCGGGCCGTCTGTCTTTTCAACGCAAAGTGAACGCCGAGAACACAGCACGCACACGATTAAAAGCCACCGACGCACATCTGCCCCCAACGCAGATCGCTCTCAAGATGCGGCGTAGCCGTCACATGCACGAGTGTGTGCACCTGTATATGCTGAGCATATACAGGAACACTAACATGCGCAGTTGCAGCCGGAGCCGCCCCCCCGTTTGCCTCCCGCCGGCACCGCGCAACGTTGGGTGCCTCGCTCGCTACGGAAGACGGTGCGCTTCCTCCCCGCTTTCGTCTCTTTCGCGCGGGCCAGATTGAGCGGCCATCGCCGGCTCGCACGCTTTCACGCGCACACACAGCGTAGGGAGCACGGCGACGGTGTTATCGGCCTTGGACTTTATACGGATCCTCACGGCGACGGCGCAAACATCGAATGTGCGCACAAGAAAAAATGGCAAGCGGGAGGAGCGCAGATCAACTAGAACAAAATAAAAAAAAAGGTAGAAGAGGTGAACATAGACAGAGATGAAAACATTAAATTTGTTGTCATAACGTCACTGTCTCAGTGTTCTATCGTTACCGCTACCGCTTTCCCGAACTGCGCATGTGCGCTAGGCACCGTGCATGCATGCGCAGCCGGCCGAGGCAAGCGGTATCGCGGTGGAACGGCGACCCAGTGCTAAAACTATACTAGCAAAGCCTAGCATGCCACTGCAGCAGATGACTATAGCATGAAAGTCGAGAGAGAACAAAAATAAAACAAGAAAACATCACAAATGAAAGGAGGACAGAAACAGTTTATGCGTCACGATTTTTACGAGACACAGGTCCCAATAACGTCCACTTAAGTTAATTTGTAGTTCGCGTATCTGAGTTTGTTCTTAGAGCCTTTCTCAAAATGTGAGTCTGTGAGCTTGCGCGAAATCGCGCAAGCTCACAGACTCGCATATTACGTGGCAATGGATGAATACTTAGTGCTTGGCGTATCGCTGACGACAAGATCGTTGGACGGGTTTCAGACTCAAGGGGTGGGACAGAGTATCCTAGACGTGTGAGAAGATGGCGGCCAGTAGGAGTGAGTAGGAGGCGCTGGCGATGGCTGACCCAATGTGCCTTTAGCAGCTCGCCTAGTGTGTTATGTGTCCCTAAGTTAAGGAGACGGTGTGTGGAAGTATAGTTCGGGAGGCCATGGCCCAGCTTCGTCGCTTTGCGAATTATTGCGTCTATGCGAAGCTGTTGCGCTTGGGTCAACCGCTGAAATGGGAGATGGTATGTAAGGCGGCTGATCACGCATGCCTCCACCAAGCGCAGCAGGTCCTCTTCTCGAAGGCCCGAGCGCCTGTTGGAGACCCTCCAGATCATGGCCAGAATTTGCTCAATCTGTCTGGATATAAGGGGAACAGTGTAGTTTGACCTGCCATCCGCTTGGACGTGTAGGCCGAGGATACGAGCACGATTAACCTGTGGTATCGGTGTGCCATCCACGTGCACAGTGATAGCGGGAGTAGAGGAACGGCTCCGGGGGCGAATGATTATGAGCTCCGACTTTTCCGGAGCACATCTTAAGCCGCATTTTCTCGCGTACTCGGAAACTGTATCGACTGCTTGCTGCAGTCGGTCCTGGATGGCTCCGTCGGAACCCCGTGTCGACCAGATAGTAATGTCGTCCGCATAAATAGCGTGGGCGACATCAGGGACCTGGTCGAGTAGCCGGGGGAGCCCTGCGAGCGCGATATTGAATAGAGTAGGGGAAAGAACTGAGCCCTGGGGTGTCCCACGTCCTACAAGGCGAATCGTGCCGGATCGATGCGGTCCCATTCCTACGGTGGCTGTGCGATCTCGAAGAAATGCGCGGATATAGTTGTACATACGAATTCCACAGTGTGAATGTGCAACGTTGCGAAGGATGAGGTCATGTTCAACATTATCGAATGCCCCTTTTAGGTCTAAGGCGATGAGTGCTCTCGTTTGGGCGGACGACGGAGGTCCTATGACTTCCTCCCGCAATTGTAAAAGCACATGTCTGGCAGACAGATGAGCCCGATATCTGAATTGAGAGTTAGAAAAGAATGATTTTTCTTCAAGGAAGGGCTGCAGACGCCGCAAGAGTACATGATCCATGAGCTTACCAATGCAGGATGTTAGGGAGATGGGTCGTAAGTTTTCAACCTTAACAGGCTTGCCCGGTTTGGGGATCAGTGTGATGTCGGCGTGTCGCCATGCTTGGGGGAGCGTGCCCTTGCGCCAGCAATCATTGAAGATATGGGCGAGGTGGTTAATATCCGCGTCACTGAGGTTACGAAGGGTGGCGAATCGGATGTGGTCGGCTCCCGGTGCCGTGTTGCGGCGTATAGGTCTTGTAGGACCACCCGCACCTCGTCAGATGTGATGTCTGCATCGAGCAATTCGTTCGCCTCGCCTACATAAGGATAGTCAGGGTACTGCGGCGGTGGGCCTGTGGGTATGAAATGCTTCTCTAGCTCTCTGAGGAGTGTCGAGACATCGTCCCTGTACTCGTGCATTAGGATGTGCAGCTGTTGAAATGTTGTCCCCTTTGTTGTGGTGGGATCTGTGAGTGAGCGAAGAATCGACTACGTTTTTGCTGTGCTCAATGTGCCTGAGAGGCGATCGCAAAATCCTCGCCAGTTATTCCTCGTAAGGATCTCTGCATACTCCTGAGATTCCCGTGTAATTTGATCTATACGTTTCCTAAGTTTGCGGTTGAGGCGTTGTCGTTTCCATCGTCGTGTCAACCCTCTGCGGGCGTTCCAGAGATGAAGTAAATGCGGGTCTATGTCTGGTGTCTCGGTTGTGGTGCGCAGTGTGCTCGTGGTGGCCTCTAGATCTTGTGCGAGAGAGTCAAGCCAGCGTTCGTACCCTTGGCGCTCAGGTGGGTCCTGGCGACGTTCCCTGAATTTCGCCCAATCCGTTATACGTACATTTCGCTCGGGCCTGCGCGCACCCCGTAATGACAAGGTGGTCGCTACAATGTAGTGGTCACTACCAAGGTGCTCCTCTAAAGGCCCGTGCGCAACGACTGGGCCAGTATTACGCACGAAGGTAAGGTCAGGGCAGGTGTCACGAGATACGCTGTTGCCCATCCGAGTGGGGTGCTCTGGGTCGGTGAGCAGTGTGTATCTCATGTTACAGATGGCATTCCATAAGCGGGTCCCTTTAGCCTGCGATTTAACGTAACCCCATGCAGTATGCGGAGCGTTAAAGTCGCCGGCCACCACACAAACCCGTCCAAACCTACCAAATTCTGTTAGTAGGTGCTGAAAACAGTGCGTTCGCGAACGGGGGGAACTGTATGCATTGAGTATAAACAGACTCTCGCTGCGTTTACCTTGCGTAATTATTTCCAATATTTGGTGAGGAATGTCAATGTTAGTGGTATGCATGCGACATGTAACATGTTTCGAAACTAAGGCTCCCACAAGAGGAGAGACACCCGAGAGCGTGCTGTAGCCGGATAAAGAAGGGGTGCAATTGCCTTCCTGTAAGAGGATGACATCGGGAGGGTTCGTGGATGTGGCGATATACTGCTGTAGGGAACCTCGTTTTCGGCGGAATCCCCTTCAATTCCACTGCCACAGTTGCTCCGCGTTACGCGGCGCCATCATCATCGTGAGAGGAAGCAGGCGGTCGTGCATGGGATGCGGGCGCCGGGCGCCCACATTTGAAGGTTGCGGCCGAGAGCCTTGGTCGGAAAGCGCGCTTTCGTTGCTACCGCTAAGCTCAGGAACTTGCATGCGTGCGAAAGTGCACTCTATACATGATTTCACTTGCTCCGTAATCCCTATTCGAAGGACCTCCATTTGGCGTTCTATCCTGTCCAGAGCCGCCTGCATACTCATGTCTGCCACCAGCGCGTCCATTTGTTTTTGGAGGCGCTCACAGCGCGCCTCCATGTCACGACGTAGGCGGGCTATTTCTATTAGAGGATCGGGATTTGGTAACGAATTGGTAATAGGGGAAGGGGTAGGGAGAGATTTACGGGGCGGAGCGAGCTGTGGGGGACCCTCCGCCCGACCTACCTCCCGAGGCACCTCCATTGCTGTTTTCTTCTCCGGGGTCCGCTGCACCCCTGAAGGGACCAGGGTCACCTTGGCTGGGGCGTTGGTCTGCAGGGCCTTCTTGTAGGGTTGTTGGGAAGATGGGGAAGGAGGGCGCTTCTCGCGGGATCGGGACTGAGATTTGAACTTGCGACGGGATATCGAACGGGTCTCCGACCGGACTTTTCTGGTCTCCTTCGTTGGGGCGCGCGACGTTCGGGTCTCCGCCGTATCTGTCGTAGTGGTCGGGTCGCTGGAGGGTTGGAGTTCACGCTGCTCTTTCTCGAGAGCTTTCCGAACCCAAGCTTTGTTCAGTGTCTGCCTAGCACGCCGCGGGCAGTTTGGATCCGCTGTAGGGTGGGTCCCGCCACAGGATCTGCAGTGTGGGGTACACGGATGTGACGGGGTGGGGTTGTCAGTCCCGCACGTCGCGCAAATGACCACGTGCGGCGTAGAACAGTAATCAGCCCAATGGCCGAGCTTATGACATATCTTGCAAACCAGTTGGCGGGGTCGATGGGGGTAGCAGCGGAGTTCTACACCATAGAAACGCACATAGCGAGGCAATTTAAGTCCTTCAAATGTTACCAACGCAGTGTTGGTTTGACCCATCATTCGTGCTTGAAGTATTTGAGTTCCAGGAGCCATAAGCTCATCCACTAGCTTGGAAGACGGTGTAGCGGGCAAAAGGCCAGGAACAATTCCCTTGCATGAGTTGTCTGGGGCCGCAAAATATGTCGTGATGGGATAGACCCGCTGACCAAGGTTCAGCTCCCTCACCTTGTACAATGCGTCGGCTACGTGTGACTGGGGTGTGCTGATGATTGCCAAATTCTGCTGAGGTCGCAGTCGGAATATGATGTCCTGACGATCATCGGTGGTCAAGCCGGCTGCACTCCATAGAGCACTGGCGAGTTCTGGGCGCGTCCACTTATCGAGACAAAGTCATCCGTGAAGCCGCAGAATTATCTTTTCACCGTGCAAAGGAAGTTGAGGCAGGTTCTGATTCCGAATGCGCTTGCGTACGGTAGGCTGGGAGGCGTCCGGAATGCCCAAGATGTTCTCGGAGGGTTGCGTCTTAGCGCGCGTTTGACGGTTGCGTCGCTTATGTATGACTGTCTTCCAACAGCCACCTGTGTCGTCGTCAGTTTTGTCGTCGTAAATGTTCGGGGCAGCATCTTCCTCCATCCTTTCCCCGGTCGGAGTGTCGACCTGTCGCTGTTGGGAGGGAAAATTGGCGACGATGGGATCGGCGGCCACTCCCGCGGTATCCACCTCGCGAGCGTCTTCGTTGTTGTTCAGGGACGCGCGCCGGCGTTCTCTATCGCCGAGTGCGTCTCCTGCTCGTTGGAAAATGACGTTGCGGTAGATAAATTCTCCATCGAAACTGACCGGTGAATTGGCCGAAGGCCTTTTGCACGCCGGTTTAGAACATGGGCCTCGGAAGAGCTGGTCGCTTGGCGCTCTTGGTTCATGGTGTAGAAAACACGCCAAGGCAGCTATGCCACGGCAGGCAGGGGCAGCCGCGTTGGAACTCTCACAGCGAAGCAACCAGTTCTGTTTCATTGTGGAAACGACGTCTCGGAAAAGCCGAAGACTGTATGTAACATTTCGCCGCTTGTTATGTACTTTCCTTTCTTTTATATATATATATATATATATATATATATATATACCATGTACTGTAAATACGAAATAACAACTTTGGAACTTCGGGAGGACAATCTGAAACCGGCGCAAGTGTCAGATTTGCCAAAGATTTCCATCTTTTCAGCCAAACGTCGTTTGCAGAGATAGATGAATTCGTTCGCTGTAGAAATTTTCCGCGGCGCTCGAAGCAAGAGTAGCCTCGCCATTGTCTGGCTCAACCACACACGTGGCAGCGCCCACGCGCAGACCGAATTCACGCAAGAGTCCTCTGCGTTCGAACCCCATATCCCGGCTATACTCTCTACGTACGCATCGTGGAACGCGCAACGCGAACTAAAGAGCAATATTATCGACACCGGTGAATTGGGAAAACAGCCACACAGACGTCACAGGAAAACGGACATTGGCTCATCATCATCATCATCAGCCTAGTTACGCCCACTGCAGGGCAAAGGCCTCTCCCATACTTCTCCAACTACCCCGGTCATGTACTAATTGTGGCCATGTTGTCCCTTCAAACGTCTTAATTTCATCCGCCCACCTAACTTTCTGCCGCCCCCTGCTACGCTTCCCTTCCCTGGAATCCAGTCCGTAACCCTTAATGACCATCGGTTATCTTCCCTCCTCATTACATGTCCGGCCCATGCCCATTTCTTTTTCTTGATTTCAACTAAGATGTCATTTACCCGCGTTTGTTGCCTCACCCAATCTGCTCTTTTCTTATCCCTTAACGTTACACCCATCATTCTTCTTTCCATAGCTCGTTGCGTCGTCCTCAATTTCAGCAGAACCCTTTTCGTAAGCCTCCAGGTTTCTGCCCCATATGTGAGTACTGGTAACACACAGCTGTTATACACTTTCCTTTTGAGGGATAGTGGCAACCTGCTGTTCATGATTTGAGAATGCCTGCCAAACGCACCCCAGCCCATTCTTATTCTTCTGGTTATTTCAGTCTCATGATCCGGATCCGTGGTCACTACCTGCCCTAAGTAGATGTATTCCCTTAACACTTCCAGTGCCTCGCTACCTATCGTAAACTGCTGTTCTCTTCCGACACTGTTAAACATTACTTTAGTTTTCTGCAGATTAATTTTCAGACCCACCCTTCTGCTTTGCCTCTCCAGGTCAGTGAGCATGCATTGCAATTGGTCTCCTGAGTTACTAAGCAAGGCAATATCATCAGCGAATCACAAGTTGCTAAGGTATTCTCCATCAACTTTTATCCCCAATTCTTCCCACTCCAGGTCTCTGAATACCTCCTGTAAACATGCTGTGAATAGCATTGGAGAGATCGCATCTCCCTGTCTGACGCCTTGCTTTATTGGGATTTTGTTGCTTTCTTTGTGGAGGACTCGGTGGCTGTGGAGCCGCTATAGATATCTTCCAGTATTTTTACATATGGCTCATCTACACCCCGATTCCGCAATGCCTCCATGACTGCTGAGGTTTCGACTGAATCAAACGCTTTCTCGTAATCAATGAAAGCTATATATAAGGGTTGGTTATATTCTGCACATTTCTCTATCACTTGATTGATAGTGTGAATATGGTCTATTGTTGAGTAGCCTTTACGGAATCCTGCCTGGTCCTTTGGTTGACAGAAGTCTAAGGTGTTCCTGATTCTATTTGCGATTACCTTAGTAAATACTTTGTAGGCAACGGACAGTAAGCTGATCGGTCTATAATTTTTCAAGTCTTTGGCGTCCCCTTTCTTATGGATTAGGATTATGTTAGCGTTCTTCCAAGATTCCGGTACGCTCGAGGTTATGAGGCATTGCGTATACAGGGTGGCCAGTTTCTCTAGAACAATCTGACCACCATCCTACATTGGCTAGATATGCACAAATAATATTTTGTGGTGGTCATCTTAAGGGAAGCGAAAGAAGTTGGTGTACTATATCACTTCGTATAGCACTTCATCGTGCGTAAGAGGTAGCACGTGTTTGAGGCGACGCTGCCAACACCTCTCTCTCTCTCTCTCTCTCTCTCTCTCTCTCTCTCTCTCTCTCTCTCTCTCTCTCTCTCTCTCTCTCTCGTACTTGGCACCCTTCGCGCCATACAGCAAACGTGCCGGCGATATCGCACGTGTGCATTCGTCCGCGTGCATTTCTTCAGTTATTTCTCTTCGCGGTTATTTGCTTTTCGCCTTGGTATCGGATAGGCGTTCTCGCTTTGTCGCAACGTGTCGTTCCTCTTTTTATGGCAAATTTTTATGGCAAAGGTGTTAAGGATGCTTCAGTCTGTTTTCCTGGCATCGGTCACGGTTGTCGTGATCTCACTCCAGTAGCATAGCGAGAAATTCTTTTCAGGTGGGTGGGGGGGGGGGGGGCATGCACTTGACCGGGGACGGGGGGCAGGATGAAAGGGCGGAGGGAAGAGATGGGGGTGCTGGGAAGGTCGCATACTAAAATAGAAATTTCGGGGGCGGAGCGCACGTGCCCGGTGTGCCCCTCCTGGCTACGTCATGGCCACTGGTCATCGCATATTTATCGTCATTGTGCTTCCCTGGCTAAAGAAACCGACTAAACTAAACCTGACCCAACCCATGGTTTGGTACTACGGAATCGAAATCGGCATCGTGCCTTCAACGACAAAGTCATCTTTGGCCTGAAGCCAGCTGTCTCCATTTTGGGCGGCGTGGCATTTCCTCTGGGTAGTCCTCTGCTGGCTTTCCTATTCTTTTTTTCAGACAACTCCGACGAGGACGTTACTCTGTTCTCCGGTTCTCGATCTATGTGTCGCCGTTGTCGCTTGGCTTCAGTATTTCTCCGTGGCTGCACTGCTATCTGTATTTCATTATTTTTTTAATATTGACTTCGTCATGTTGCCGCTCAACTATAGCAAAGTCCGTCTTTCTTACTATATCGGTCATGAAATGTTTCTTCGTAGAACTCACTCAACGCTTTCTTAAAACATGCAGTGCTTTCGTAAATACAGAGAGAGAGAGAGAAGAGAAAGCAAGGACAGGAAAGGCAGGGAGGTCAACCAGAAGAGCACCCGGTTTGATACCCTACACTGGGGGTGGGGGAAAGGGGAATAGAAAGAAAGAAGTATACGTTAAGCTCATTGCCTTCGATGTAAACTAATGCGAAACTATAAAGCCGCCTCTTAGAAGTATACAGTTGCGTGCAAGTCTTAGGACCACAGATGCGACAGAATATTTTTTTTTTTCGCAGCCTGGACATGCGGGCTGAAATCAAGTGGCACAGCCCACGTGTGCCTGTTCGACCAATGAAATGCATTGAGACAAGTCTACTTTCCATGGTTGTGCCAGAAGAAATTTAAATTTCTCGCCGATGCCATGATCTCGACTTTTGCTGGCCACTGTACCTGTCTACTATTAGAGGCGTCGCAGTCACATTCTGTAGGCGGCGTATGCGCGTGCTCATAAAAACATTTTGCGAATCATAACCAGTTGCGAATACTTCGTTGGATCTTCACAACAGCGAATGACAATGCTGTCGTCGCGGCAGTAGTTCTTCCGAGAATCCCAAATGTCTCAATCGGCGCTGCCGTGTCATCCGCGCAGGTGATCACGTGGCCCAAGCACCAGTCGATCGTGTACCACCCGTCTCTGCTGCCGCGCCACAGGGGCGCCTCATCTGTGAACTGGTGAGCCGCAAGCGCGCATGCAGGTGTGCAACTGTAGTTCAAGTCAGTTCAACTGAGAAGTTATTTGCAACGCCTGCAAATCGCACCACGTTGGAGGTCTCCGCGGCGAGAAAGCAGTAATACTGAGTCGGCGTGACAGCCGGGGAAGCCGATGTCAGGAAGCAAGAGGCGCTATAAATAAATACATTAATTGCTTGCCTTACTCACCATCTGCATTGCATTACGTGCGTACATACCACGCGTATACAAACACGCATGCGCCTGTGCACACTGCGAATTCGCAGCAACGAAGTAATCCGCAAACAATATGTAAGAATGTCGCAGGGACTCCCCGCGGTGTGTGTGTACATGTGCCCAATCGGAGTGAAGGCACACATTTGGTTGCTCGAAAAGTCTCGAAAATGGAACTGAGCGTACGTCGACACCCTACACCTACCAACAAAGAGTTCCGAGCACTCCTCCCACTGTTATAGGGCAATGTATGTGGTAACTGCGTGCCCACTTGGAGAGTTCCGATACTTCGCACCACAGTCTCTTACGAAACATAATTAAAAGAACAACGTTCACTTTGTTTGCACCGAAGCGGAGGTGCTCCACTGAGAATACTCCCGAAAATATAGCTTGAATTTGAAATTCGAAGCAATAGCAGCAATGTGCTGAGCGTGATGAGGAAACAAAAAGCTTAAGAGGACCTGGCCAGCACACACACACCGAGCACCGCACGGACGCCTGATGAAAAGCACAATGCAATACGACAGCCAATAGCATTAAATGCAACGACACTCTTTTATCTAGAAAGTTCTCAAAGTAAGCGGATACTCCCGTAAAAAAGAGTTAGCGGCAGTTTTGTTCTGTGTCGGACGACGTTCTTGGCACAGTGGATGACCACGCACGGGTGGGCACTTCTCGCAGGACCTTGATCGAGGGCGACGCCAAGGGCGGCCTGAGCGTGTTCTGGGCCGACGACGGCTTGGACACGGGTCCTCTGCTGCTGCAGCGAGAGTGCGACGTGCTGCCCGACGATACGGTCGACTCGCTGTACGCGCGGTTCCTCTTTCCCGAAGGAGTTAAGGCCATGGTAAGGGTCTCTCCAGCTGGCCGCGCACTAGAGCAGTCTTCGTCAAAAGTTTCCGAAACAAACGCGCGCGAGATTGGGCAGCGGCCTTTGGGCCGAGGATACCCCGTTTGTTCACTCGAAAGACGCAAGCATTTTTTGAGTGCGTATACGGCGCTCGCTCTCCTCAGCGTTGGAGCGTGTGGACGTGAAACCCCTAAGCACGTGACTCCTCAGCGGGCATTCGCGGTTTGACTCGGGCACCCTTGACGAAGGCTGTGCAGACCTTGTCCTAAACAAGGTCTGCACCGAGCGCACATTATCGAATCTGATGTGGCGCCGTGCATTTCATGTTGCGATTTCGATAGCCGTGGATGAGGACTTGCAACTTCGTGCTGCAACGCGCTTTGTTTACCAAGCTACCGGAGTGAACGCTGGTCTAGGTTGACAAATTTTGCCTTTATAACTCGTGGTATCCACGCACGCACCACGCACGCACCTTCAGACGCCCCGATGTGGTCCCCCTCGGGCCCGTCGTCCGCGCACGCAAGCAGGGCCCGAATCCCGCCAAAATGTCGGCCAACGGGTGAAGTCCGTTGACCTTCCCGTGGGTGGGATGACAGCAGAGCGACAGTGTTTTAGGACCCGCTGCCACCCCGAGTGTCCAGGCAGGGAGGAGAGGGACATGGAGCCCCCGGAAACGCAACGGCGCCACACCGCGAGAGCCCGAAACCCCGCAAGCTGCGACCTCACATCGACGTTTTCATCGAGTGCGTATCCTGTAGCTGCGCAACTGCTTGTGCCTTTTTTGATATTTAATTTTCCGCATTTACACTAGTGGGATCCCCAGCACAACCGGTGCTTAATATTTGCACAGTGTTACCTTCGTTGTTTTGTTCATCCACACGCGCACGATGCGGCGTGTGTGCGTCCTCGTTTGCTGCTGGATATGTTTTGCATGTCGCGCGCGCAAATTTCGCCTGCGTGTGCACGTACGTGTTCGTTCCACTGTCTTTCTTTTTTTGTTCAATCGATTCGAGCGCCTGCGATTCCATTCCTCCGTTTTTCCCTCGCTCCGTCGAGTTGAGGCGTTCTTTCAAAAAACGAGCGAGACTCGCGACCGCGCGAAGGGCGCACACCGTTTCGCCAACCCCGCGCGCACGCAGGGCGAGGCCGTGGCGCTGATCGCCTCCGGCAAGGCGCCGCGCATCGCGCAGCCCGCCGACGGCGCCACCTACGACCCGATGCTCAACAAGCGGGAGCTGCGGCGCGTGGACTTCCCCAAGCTGACGGGACGGGCGCTGCACGACTTCATCCGGGGCATGGACAAGGCGCCCGGCGCCTGGATCACCCTCGAGGGACAGGTGCGTGTGCTCGCCGGCCAGCATTTATTTCACAATACACCGCGCTGTCGTATTGCACCAAGCAGGTGGGATTTGTCATAAAGAAACTAAAGAGAAATAAACACGAAAGCATGAACGCAAAATTAAGTCTGACTCGGAAATACGTTATTTTCTACAATAATTGTAGAAACAAACGATTTCGCTGCAAACAGTGACAGTGCACAAGGATATCTGTGAACTGCATACATTTGTAGGCAACAGACCTTGACTTAGTGCTAAGGGCAAGCTGAGTGACTAAAAAATGCAATGCGCAAGAAATAGGCGATCTAGGTGCACATATGAAAGGAAAACTGTTTTAGATACGACCCTGTCCAGAAGCCTCGATTTCTCAATCGCTTGGCCATATAAACGAGTTTTTTGTCCGAACACATTCAACAAGCCAAATAAACGTTACACCGTTTAAGGTTTCGCACGAAGGCCTTATTCACGTCGGAATGCATAACTTGAATTAGTTAGCAAGACGAATTTTTGTTAACCGTGCTTGTTACCAAACAGGCTCTCTTCCGTCAGGCCAGTTCTGGCTCCTGTTTCCACTGTTCGACGCTCTCGTGCGACTTTCGCGTCATCTCGACGGATCGAGGAATGGGCAATACGGCTGTTCGAGGAAATAGCGGCAGCGTAGCAGCCCACGAGGAGCGAGACCGAGCGATTAATTAATTAATTCTCGCAGACGTACTATCACAGAATAAGAGGCAAGTGAGGCTCGGTGCATGCAGAGGCTACAGAACGGCAGGGCTCTGCGCTTATAATGCAACGCGAACAACGCTAAGCCGTTAGAATTAAAGCTGTGTCCGGCCATGAAAACAAACAGACGTACAAAGAAAGAAGTATATAAGCACCCGCCAAGGTGGCGTAATGCCTTTGGCGTTGCGCTGCTAAGCTTCAGGTCGCGGGATCACATCCCGGCCACGGCGGCCGTATATTGACGGGGGCGAAATGCAAATAACGCCCGTCTACCGTGCACTGTTTGCCCGTTAACGAACCCTGGCCAGGGGGTCAAAATGAATCCCGAGTTCCTCACTACCGCGTGCCTCATAATCAGGTGGTGGTGCTCGCACGTAAAACCCCAGAATTTGAAGTAGAGGAGCTTCGTGACGTGAGCTAGACGATGCATGCGCTGGAGCGAGTTGTATTCTCCATGAGATGCACCTACTAAAACTTCCCGTGGTCTAGGCATTGTAGCAGAAATGACAGAATACATCAATGGAAAAACTGATATATTAGTGACTCTGAAAGTATATATATATATATATATATATATATATATATATATATATATATATTTATATATATATATATATATATTCGTAAGGACCCTGTGGATAGAAAAGGAGGCGGTGTCGTAATAGCCGTAAGAAAGCATATAAAGGTAAAACCCATTCCTAGTGACAGCATTCTTGAAACTATTTGGGTTGCATGCTATTTACCAGCTGTAACTTTGGTTATTGGAGCTTGCTATAGGCCACCTGACTTTCTACAACATTTTTCTGAGGAACTGCAGTCTGTATTAGGCTCCGTCCAATCCGAATATAATAACTCTCCCAGCACCCCTAGCACACGCCAGACACGCGATTGTGCAGATTTTGTTGATATTTTAGAATATTTTCAGTTGTCTCAACTTATCGAAATCCCTACGCGACACAATGTTATTCTTGATCTGCTTCTAACAACACACCCCGAACGTGCTACCGTGGATGTACTAGAGCACATTATGCTCGTGGTGTGCCCCGAGTATGCGCGCGAAAGACTGACAATGGCAGATACATTGAGACATTTACAAAATGGACCACTGTCGGAGGACCTCTTGCTAGGCGCATGGCCACAGAGTTGGCAGACGACAGAGACAATGTGTGCATTTTCACGTTTCCTAGGTGACACGGGCCTGGACTCACGCCTGTGATACCAGTTGTGTAATGTGTCCTTCGCTTCGTTCCTCCAATTATCATCCCCCATTGTGACCCTTTTTCTTCCCCTCTCCTCCCCTTCCCTTACGTAGAGTAGCAGGCCAGATGCTCCAATATCCGGCCGACCTCTCTACATTTTCCAATCATTAAAATACTTCTTCTACTAGAGTATATCAGTGACCATCGTGTCATACATTGCACCTTTAAAACTCAAACCGTGAAGAAACCGCCACAAAAAAGATTTATGACTATTCTAAAGCAGATCCCGAAGGCTTCAACTGTGAGCTGTTTGAATTTTACCTGTCATTCATGCAAACGCATGAAAACTTCATTGCAAGATAACTGGATTCGTTTTCGTGACGAGTTGTTAGGACTGCGGGAAAGATACATTCCAAAAAAATGGATCTATGAAACAGCAGACAAGCCCTGGTTTACTCGAGAGATTAAGCGATATTTGAATAAAAAGAAACGTTTGTTTCGAAAAGCAAGAAGCGCAAGATCTGTCGAAGCTAAGTCAGAATATTTATAGTTTTCTAAAGAATGTGCATTACATACTGAGGCTGCCAAATATAAGTTTTTCAACCAGGATATTTCGAAATTTCTAAAAACTGATCCAAAAGAATTTTGGAAGGTCATTTCTCCCGCACCTACAAAAGAGTTACCGGTGTTTGACACTGAGTCTGGTGCTGCAATTGATGTCATGGATGTTGCTGAACGGTTTAATTTATTCTTTTGTAGTGTATTTAATGACGAAAAACCCTTAGATATGCCAACACAGTTTTCTGATAGTTCTACATTTATGGAATGTGTAACTGTGACAAGTGACGGTATTGTGAAAGCTATTGAGCGTTTACCATCGTTTCCTAGTCCTGGTCCTGACGGTATTTGTACTAAGCTACTAAAAATGACCAAGCACAATTCTGCTCTTATACTTACACTACTGTTTCACCCCCACCCCACCCACCCCGTCTCTCGACACCGCCGAAATTCCAGACGACTGGAAATTGGCACATGTAATGAGAATATATAAAACCGGCAACAAGAACAAGCTAACAAACTATATGCCTATATCCCTTACGTCTGTTGTATGCAAACTATTTGAACACGTGTTATCTTCTCAAATCATGCAGTACATGGCTAGCAATCACATTCTATTTGCAAACCAGCATGGTTTTCAACGAGGCCGGTCATGTGAATCCCAGCTTCTCGAACTAACTACAGACATTCACCTTAACCTCCACGAACTTACACAAACTGATGCCATATTTGTAGATTTTGCTAAATCCTTTGACCGTGTGGCTCATAACCGCCTCATATATAAAATTAAGCTGATTAATGTTGGCGAAAAAGTAATAAACTGGGTTAAAGAATATTTAAGTAACAGACGACAAGCTGTCGTAATTAATAATGTCCGTTCGTCATTTCAACCTGTTCAGTCCGGTGTGCCTCAAGGTTCCGTTTTGGGACCGACTCTATTTTTAATTTATATAAATGATATTCATCAGGGTATAGACTCGAAAATCAGGTTATATGCCGACGACTGCATTCTGTATCAGCCATTAAAATGTAAGACTGACTGTGATAAACTACAAAATGAGTTGAACAGGATTGAAAGATGGTGCTAAGACTGGCAAATGAGCGTAAATATCTCGAAAACTAAGCTTATGAGATTTACTACTTGCAGTGAAATTACGAAACACACATACTTTCTTAATGGTGAGGCGTTAGAAACTGCAGAATCATTTAAATATCTAGGTGTTCATTTTTCTCCGACTTTGTCTTGGCATAATCATGGGGGTCGTATTGTTTCCGCTGCATGCAAATCTCTCGGCTTCATTCGTCCAACGCTTCGTCAGGCTAATACTGATACCAAGCTTCTTGCATATACCCCCGTAATTCGTTCAAAGCTTGAGTATGTCTCATTTATATGGAACACGCACCAAACGCAACTTATTAACAAACTAGAATCTTTTTCAGAACAAGACAGCGCGATTTATTACAGGTAACTATTCACAACATTCAAGCATCACCAAATAAAACATGACCTAGGATTCAACCCATTGCAGACTAGAAAGACATCTCGGCTAACTTTCTTCCATAAGCTTTCTCATCACCCAAATATCTTTTCTCAGGCACACATCTTACCAGCCAAAAGGAAATTCCCACGAATTGATCACGAATTTAAGGTCGAACAACCATTTGCACGTACTAAACAATTGCAGTTTTCATGCCTGCACTTAGCCATTTCGGAATCGAATCATCTCCCAAATAATAAAGCCTAAATAACTGACCATATTATATTCCAACAAGCAGTAAATGAAACATTCGGAAATTAATAACATTAACATTTCTTCCTGCACTTATTCAGATGTCAGATTATGTAGGATTATTGTTTGTATAATGTAATAATTATTGGCGTATGATGTTGCCGAATGAGAAGTGATGTACAGGTTGCATAGCACGTACGACTTCATATAAGGATATTCGACTTACATGCACGTTGCCTTATACCTTTGTGTATCAATTGTTCTGCCCCGCCCCCCCATGTAATGCACAAGCTGAGCCTTTAGGGTAAATAAATGAAAAAAAAAGGGAAAACGTATATATACACACACAAATGATGCGTACAATTCATCACGGCAAACAAAAAGACTAATAAACTGCATCTCGTTTTCGAATAGAGATGCACACAGCTGTCATTGACGCACTTAAGTGCCACGTTTCCTGATACGAAATGCCTCAAGTAGTTGGCGTGCAGTAGTTTAATTCATAGCTCCTGCCCACAGTTTCAATCTAATCAAACTGAGGCTGTCGAAAGTGACGGTGGTGAGTTGTAGCAACGGGCAGATTTAGCTTGGCGATCGAGGCTCACATTTGCAAGCAATGTAATGCACGCAGAGCTAATTAGGCAGCATGCTCAAGGGAGCGAGGCCACTCATCGCCTGTAAGGAAAGGCTTACACGTGCGACACAGCACCGAAGTCAACGACTAGTATATATGACTGAAAGACAGTACACATGACAACTCCACAAAAGCAGTCTCGGCTACACTCTTCCCTTTTCCTGTCTTTTTTTTTTCTTTTCTTGCTCAGGAAACAGTGCATCTAAGCAGACGTCACGGGCCATTATTACTTTGCAATAAATAGATGGGCAAGAAAAAGACGCAGATTTTGAGGACTTAGAAATGATATCTACTAAAAATGTCGTCGGCTTCAATAAATCTTAGGAAGGCTGTTAGCGCTTCCCTTTGTAATGTATTTTATGATTATTTGTAGGACTGTGCGAATATTCAGAACATTTGAATAACGAATCGAATAGTGTCCTATTCGATTCGCCATTCGATTCAGTCTTCGAATCGAATAGTCACTACTAGTAAATGCATCTCAGAACCTCAACTGCGCCCAGTTAAACATAAAATTGGAGTGAAATTACGATAGGTTTCCGGCCCCCACGGACATAGCATAGACATGAAACATGAAAACTCGCGTAGTGGAGCTGGCTGCGTCGCTTGGGCACAGCACAGGCTGCGCGTACACAGCGATCATTCGCACTCTCCGAAGAGTCCTGTGCTTGCGATGAAACTAGCTGTCTGCTCCCAATGCTCCATTTGTGCCTTTAATAAACAGAGCTTCATAATGTACTATGTAACGGCAAACTTTTTAACTTAAAGAGTACTACAATGTAAACATCGTTCTATATCAATTGTGTTAACGCCTGTTCATTATTCCCCCCAAAATATTCGAAAGCTATCCGATATTCGATCCGACTCGATTCTGACACTATTTGATTTGTATTCGATTCGCTCTCAAAAAGAACTATTCGCACACGCCCAATTATTTGCCGAAGAGCATTGCGCAATAAGATCGCTCCTCGAACGGCACCTTTTCGAAAGAATTTCGTGGTTATTCGAGTGGAAAACAGTGAGCCTGCTCGCAAGCACCGCGAGCACTGCGAGTTCCCCACGGCGTTCCTCTTGGAGACGCGTCAGCGCGCGCATGCAGGCGACGCGCGTCTACGGCTCGAGCCCGTGGCCCTCCGGTCCCGTGGAAGGCGCTCGGCAGGTGTCCGTGGAAGGCATGTCCCGGCCTGGACTGGTCCACGACGAAGGCCTGCTGCTGTGCGGCTGCGACGGGGGCTGGGTCAACGTGCGGCAGCTGGCCTCCGAGGAGACGGGACGCGTTAGCCTCGCCTCGCGCTTCGGTCAGCGGCAGGCCGACGGCGAGGCGCTGGAGCTCGCCGACGAGGAGAGGACGCTGGTCGACAAGCTGAGGGTGAGTGCGCACGCACGAAGGGCCGTCCACTGGAGGAGGACGGGGGGGGGGGGGGGGGGGGCGCTCCGCCTGCCTGCATCGGTTCTCGCCGTCTATATATATCGACAGCAAGGACAGGCCCTTCTTTCTGTCGTCCCGTTACGGTTTCGTCGTTTTCAGCCGCTGTGCATGCAGCAACCGGCTCAAGAACCCTGTTGAAGCACTTGCATCCACTCGAAGCGCTCCTTCGTGACGCGCGCATTCGTTGGCTCGTGTGCGCGCAGGGCATCTGGAAGAGCATCCTGCGCCGTGACGTCGACGACGCGACGGATCTGTTCGAGTGCGGCGCCGGCTCCATGGACGTGACGCGGCTGGTGGAAGAGGCGCGCGACGCCTGCGGCCTCCAGTTGGCCGCCGAGGACGTCTACCTGGCGTCGCGGTTTGCTGACTTCGTGCGCGTCGCGGTGCTCAAGGCGCGCGGACGGGGCTCGGGCGGCGACGAGGTCTCCTACGACGCGGTCGAGCTGCACGCCGACGGCAGGACCATCCGCGTGCCGCACCAGCTGTTCGTCGACGGAAAGTTCGTGAACAGCTCGTGGGGACGCAGCTCAGAGGTACGAATGAATGAATGAATGAATGAATGAATGAATGAATGAATGAATGAATGAATGAATGAATGAATGAATGAATGAATGAATGAATGAATGAATGAATGAATGGCAACGTTGGCTAGCGTGAATAACTACAGAAGCTCCTGTGCGTAGACCGTGGCTTCTTAACTGACACTTGGGTCAGCGTGTGCTGTTTGTGACCCTACATGGTAGTGAACGTGATTACTATGTAAGCGGAAGGGCTGAGAGGGCCAGACTAACGAGACGGCTTGTGCGCCTGCTGTCGCTTGAAAAATGCGCTTTCTCGTTGTTCCTTGTCACATCGGGTAAATTGTAGATGTACTATGTAAAAAAAGAAAGGTTAAATATGTTTCCAAGTTTCAACAAATGCGGTTCAGTTGGCAGTTTTTGTTTTCGTATATTGTATTCCATATTCATATAGTATAAGTGCATTTACTGCGACAAGAAGCTATGCAGCCTAAACCGGGGTCATATATATGCACTTTTGTACAAAAATGCTCCATTTGTTGGCGTCGATTTATTAGCGCTGTCCGTAAATAAGTGGTTATGGTTTTTATAGCGAAATGTGGAACAGACTATACGCGGCAGGATTTTCTCTAGAGAGGCGCAGACAGGTTTTTTTATGGCGCAGGTTAGAGAACTCGTTGGATAAATTTTATCACATAGCGTGTGTGTGTGTATATATATATATATATATATATATATATATATATATAGATGAGGCAAGGAGTCCGAAGCTGTCATATCTGCGGCGTCGAAAAAAGTTTTTTTTTTCTTCTTCTCGATAAGCCTGCTTCTGCAGGAGCGCGTTGTTTGTCGCCTTGCGCGCCGCGTGCCAGCCGCAGCCGAGCTCTGAACCCCAGGTGGTGAACCCGACGGACGAGAGCGTGCTGTGCCGCGTGGAGAGCGCCTCGGCCGAGGACGTGGACCGGGCGGTGGAGGCGGCCAAGGCGGCCTTCGAGCAGGGCGAGTGGGGGCGCCTGAGCGCCCGGGACCGCGGACGCCTGCTGCTGCGGCTCGCCGACCTGATGGAGCAGCACCGCGAGGAACTGGCGATCATCGAGTCGCTGGACTCGGGCGCCGTGTACACGCTGGCCCTGAAGACACACGTGGGCATGTCCGTCGACGTGTTCCGCTACTTCGCCGGCTGGTGCGACAAGGTGCAAGGCAGCACAGTGCCCGTGAGCCACGCCAGGCCGCGCAAGAACCTCACCTTCACCCGCTGGGAGCCCATCGGGTGAGGGAGGGAGGCTCGGCCTACACATACGGGTAAAATGCGCGAAGAGAAATGCGCTTGAAAAGGGAGAGAGAGAGAATGCTGCGTAACTTAGCGGTCAAACAAGGCGGGCACACCGTTAATAATGTATGCATGCACCTATGTGAACGAGAACAAACGAAACCGAGACACCCGATTTTTATTAGTCATATCGTAAGAAGCCAACAAACAATGAAACCAAGGACAGCATAGGGGAAATTGTCCATGCTGGTTAAATAAATTAAAGAAATGATAAATAAATGGAAATGAAAGTGGATGGGAGAATGGCGGCGCGGTAGCTCAATGGCTAAGACCATCGCACGCGTAATTTTATCAGTTATTTAATTTTATTAAATCTACGGATAACTTTCCCTATGCTGTTCTTGGTGCCAATGCCTGTTGGGTTACGCGCGCACACACGCACGCACACGCACGCACACGCACGCACACGCACGCACACGCACGCACACGCACGCACACGCACGCACACGCACGCACACGCACGCACACACGCACGCACACACGCACGCGCACACGCACGCGCACACGCACCATGAAAAGCCAACAAGCATCGCACGCGTAATGAGTAGATGCGAGATCGTCCCCGACCTGAGGCAAGTTCCTTTTTCATCCCCTTTCATTGCCATTACCTTATGATTTCTTTAATTCAATTATTAAGTACCACAATTTCCTCTATGTTGTCCTTGGGGTCCTCGCTTGGTGGATTCTCACGGTATGATTAATAAAAATCGGGCCCCTCAGTTGACCCCCTTTTTTCTTATTTATTTATTTATTTATTTATTTATTTATTTATTTATTTATTTATTTATATCTCAACTACTCACGCTGTCATGTGAACACAGCAACTTCGTGGTCTCATT
Source organism: Dermacentor variabilis (assembly GCF_050947875.1). NCBI lineage: Eukaryota > Metazoa > Arthropoda > Arachnida > Ixodida > Ixodidae > Dermacentor > Dermacentor variabilis. Next base: position 146,330,063 of record NC_134576.1, on the reverse strand, counting down.
CGTTCCGCTATTAGCGCCTTTACCAGAGGCCTTCAACAACAAAGGTCTCGGGTAGACCAGAAGGTGCACCTTGGCGCACCCTGTCTTTCCTCCCCTCTGTCTCCTTCCTTGGCGCAAAGAAAACTGAGAGCCAGAAGTAGGCATACACGACCCTCAAGGCAAAGGCGCAGTGTCCGTGCGGTTCTCTTTGTGTCGCGCTGTTCGCTTTGTCTTCATGTTCCGAGACAGGCTAACCATTGGCAATGTGAAGCGCGAGAAATTCAATGGGAACAGGAAAGTAAAGACGCAGCGTTGGTCGCTAACCGCAGACACCTGCTACTACGGCCGAGCAGCTCCGGAAGACCCACTGTGGTCTTGTAAATCACCCACTTTGTTACAAAAACCTTTGAACGAAAATTAAATTACATTCTGGGGTGTTATGTGCCAAAACCACGATCTGATTAGGAGGCGTCCCGTGTTGGGGAGATTGGGATTAATTTTGACCACCTCTGGTCCTTTAACGGGCACGTATACAGCCAAGTGCACGAGCACCGTGTGGCACTCCTCCCCGGACGAGTGCACCCGCGCATTCGAGCTCAGCAGCGCAGTGCCGCACAGCCTCTGCGCTACGCGTTGTCTTCATTTCGCCCTCGTGTCGTATTCATACGCCTGCAGTGCTGAACCAACTCGCCAGCTAGCTGCGTTGACCGCTAAGCTACCGCGCCGGGTGTCATCGAACGTTGAGATACGAAGCTTTTCTTTAATCTTTAAAGGCAAGAAATAAAAAGATAGGATTCTGAGCAGGTCACTCGATTGATGAATATAAATAGCTTCCATTAGTTATCGAGTTCTAAGGTGAATTGCTCCCGACTCGCCCAGCTACTAGATGTTGTGTGGGGCGTAAATAGCATGTACCTACAAATTGTCTAGTGCACTAATCTCAAAAATTAACACGCGGATATCGCGGGATTATCGAAGTCCATTTAAACCTGCCGCGGTGGCTTAGCGGCTGTGGCGCTGCGCTGCCAAGCACGAGGTCGCGGGATCGAACCTCAGCCACGGCCGCCGCACTGCGAAATGCAAAAAACGACCGTGCGTATACCGCGCATCGGGTACAAAGGACCCGCCGCCTCAGCGTCGGCTTCACCGTGCGCAGCGTGTGCGGCCTCATCACGCCGTGGAACTACCCGCTCATGATGGTGGCGTGGAAGAGCGCCGCCTGCCTGGCCGCCGGCAACACGCTGGTGCTCAAGCCCGCCCAGGTGTGCCCGCTCACGGCGCTCAAGTTGGCCGAGCTCGCGGCGCGCGCCGGCATCCCGCCGGGCGTGTTCAACGTGGTCACGGGCTCCGGAGCCGTCGTGGGGCAGGCCATGTGCGCCCACCCCCTGCTGAGAAAGGTGACTCCGCGCTTTCGTGCGGCGAACCTGCTATGCTTATCGGGCGAGTTCGCAAGTGAGGCGGAGCAGCTCGGGGTTCCGAATCAAAAGCTCCGACCTGCTACACACACGGCATTGGGGCGCGGGAGCAAAGATGTAAAGAAAGAAAAATGCCTACGATGAGGACGAAAATGGCGGTACGAACGAACACCGAAAACACGTCCGAGTATCACGTCTGCAGACCAGGCAAGAATTTGACGATAACGCTTTGAACGCAGAGGGCAAGGGTCCGGCCAAACTCGCGAGAGAACCTATTCGGACAAAGGTTGACGAGCTTTGCCGAACGCTCTGCTAGTTTTCCACTTCGGAGAGCGCGTCCCCTTACGGCTTTCTACACTGACTATACATCAAGTGCTATTTCAGGAACCATTCGAGCACGTTTTCTCTATAGCACGCGGAGAAATCCAGACATTGCGCTGTTGCCGTAACAACGGGACGCACGTTGCATATTTCAAACCCTCGGAAACAAATGGCACAATCGATCGATGCATATGCTTAACGGTGCATACGCGCAATTACAGTCAAACATTGGTGAAGACAGGAGGGCTCAACTCTGCATAGTAAGTATTTGTGCAGAGGGTAGTTAGACCCGTGGCTAACATCGTTGCACTGAAGGCCGTAAAAGAAAGAAGAAGAAAGCACTTACACTGTACAAGGCAGCAAGCTACACCTGCGATGAGGCAAGCCGTATATAATTGAAATCTGCATTACAATAATTCTGACCACTTAGTGCGCACTGAAAAAAGAAAAAGACCAGAGTGTGACAGCGAAAACATTGACGCTAAGCAGTAAAAGCTATATCATGCATGCAGATTTCGTGTCGTCGAAAAAACATAACATCACCACAAGAAGTCGCCAAGAAACATAACATCACCTGTGCGCATCACCGATTCGAGCTTTTAAGGGTAACGTGTTGAGCATACTCAGAAGGGTTTGGGTGCGAGCTAGTTGGCATGGATCATTCATATTTAAAACAGCGCGAAAAAACACGGACAAGGGAGGACACAGGACGAGCGCAACACAGGACAGCGCTCGTCCTGTGTCCTCCCTTGTCCGTGTTTTTTCGCGTTGTTTTAAGTATGAAAGTGTTGAGCATGACCCGCCACCGGTGGTACATGTGGCCTAGGTTGGCACAATCGCTTAATGGGAGAAACAAGCACCATGCACGTGTACATCTTCTTTTCTTTTACTTTGTGAAGTTTTCTCGCTGGATAAAGGTGTGGGGGAAAATTAAAGCACATTTGAGCAACTTTGGGCAGCGCGTAAAGCGTGCAGGAACGGCGCGCGAAGTATTTCGGTTCTGAAGCGAACAGTGCCCAAACTAAGCGACGACTACATTCGCTTTTCACTATAGGCGCCACCGTGCCCGGGAGCACAAAAAAAAGCGTGGCTCACGCACTCAACTGGCGCGCGATAAAATTAGGTGCACGTGACTGCGTCTACTCTTGCTCGCCACTTCAAGCGGGCTTCGTCGTTCATGTCTTGGATGTTCTATACTCGGGAATAACGTTTCTTAAATTTCTGCAAACTTTGCAGGCTAAGGCATTCAATTCGATTACGTGGCTTGCCAAATTGATTCGTCACATCCACGTACTTTGATGCGATTTGCGTTGGCACAATTCCAAGTAAGTAAGCGCACCCATTGTGCATATAGCCTCGATCTTTGCAGTTGTGTTCCTTCCCGCGTCTCTTCTCAAGGTGGCGTTCACGGGCTCCACGGAGGTGGGCCGTACCATCATGTCGAGCTGCGCCGCACCGTGCCTGAAGCGCGTCTCGCTGGAACTGGGCGGAAAGTCGCCGCTCATCATATTCGCCGACTGCGACCTGGACCTCGCCGTGCGCCAGGGCCTGAACAGCGTGTTCTTCAACAAGGGCGAGAACTGCATCGCCGCGGGCCGCCTGTTCGTCGAGGAGTCGCTGCACGACCGCTTCGTCGAGCGCGTCGTCGCCGAAGCCCGCAAGATCGTCACGGGAGACCCGCTCGAGCGCAGCACCTGGCACGGTCCGCAGAACCACAAGCAGCACCTGGACAAGCTCCTGGACTACGTCCAGCGAGCCGTGGCCGACGGCGCCACGCTGGTCCACGGAGGCAGGAGGCTCCCGAGGCCGGGTCTCTTCCTCGAGCCGACTGTCATCGTGGACGTGCAGGACCACATGGCGGCCGCCAAGGAGGAGTCGTTCGGCCCGATCATGCTCGTCTCGCGCTTCCCGGACGGAGACGTCGAGGGTGTGCTGAGGCGCGCGAATGCCACGGAGTACGGGCTCGCGTCGGGAGTCTTCACGCGCGACCTCAGCAAGGCCTTGCGCGTGGCGGACGCGCTGCAGGCCGGTACGTGCTTCATCAACTGCTACAACAAGACGGACGTGGCGGCGCCTTTCGGCGGCTTCAAGCAGTCCGGCTACGGCAAGGACTTGGGTCACGAGGCGCTCAAGGACTACCTGCAGCTCAAGTGCGTCACCGTCGAGTACTAGAGCTCCGCCACGGACGCGGCGGTGTTGGCGAGCAATCTCGAAGGGACGTGACGTGGGCCCGCCGCCGGGTCGCGCGTGCGGACGTCAGCGCTGACGCATCCGCGATGGGAAGGCGGAGAAATATATGTGCCAGAGCACAACCAACGATGTTCGGGAGCAAGAGAATGCCATCGTCGACACAGACAGGTAGAAGAAATGCAAGAGCCCGTTCTTACATGGAGGAGAAAGAAAAAAAGCCGTATACACAGATGTCCCTGCATCTCTTTTTAAACCTTACTAACCTTGTTCTTGTTTCGCTTATCCGGCTGTTTGGTGCAATCAAAAGCGCGGGGGTTGCGCGCTTAGATTCGCTGGAAATAACACTACAATGTCAGCTGAAGAAATATCTGGTGTGGCAACTAACGAACCACACACACACGCACACACACACCAGCCCGTGACGGTTGATCGCTGAAGCTAAGGCGGACCTTGACGACAGGTTAGAGCGATCGGCACGAAGACGCACACGCGATGCCTCGATTTCCCACACAACCTAGCCATTTCATTTTTTTTTTTGCATTTGTTGTGCGAGAACGGTTCAAAATTCTCGCGAACTGACGTACACGTTCATCTATGATCCAGCTGATAACCGATGTTGCAGCAGAAACTTGAGACACTACGATCGGCTAGATAAGCAGCTATCCTCCATTGTCGCACTGACTTGCCACCGACGTCGCACTTGCCACCCTACGTGTCGGCGCTCAAGCAGATGATGCACATCTGTCACCTGCTTATAACATTAAAAAAATAGGCACCTTATATCAAATGACAGAAATTTCAGCAAGAAAACCTCTGGTTCGCTACCCCGGTTTAGGTGAGTGGAAGTGTGGACTAAAAAGCCGAGATGAAGGGGAACAGGTGAAGGCCTTCACCACTATAAAGGTAAGTGAAGGCCAGATAAGGTGTTCGGGTTATCGTTGTGGCTTTGAAAAAAAAAAGCAAAAGCTGGTTTGTTATAGATGCTTTTCAAAAGTAACAACTGTTACGTGTGCTTCCTCCTGGCTCGGGTTGGTGGAGGAGGTCTTCAAACGGCACCTAGACCAGCGGCTAAGTTTGTGCGCAGGGGCAGTTGTGTCTGCGTGAAGCTTGAATTACCGAGGGATGAATGAAAAAGCTGCACTGAAGCCTGCCCCGCTTGACTGGATCGCACCAGCTGTTACAAGGGGATAATGCTAAGGATAATTTCTTCAAGTTGTGGGAAAGCTTGTGGACGTATGTCCACAAGCTTTCCCACAACTTCCCACAACTTGAAGAAAGCTTTCCCACAATTTGAAGAAAGTCGCTACTAGGTTTGGTGTGCCAGTTGTTTTCTCGGCACCACGCAAGTTGGCTGGACTGTGTCCGCGCATAAGCCGTGTTGACAAAAAGTCAGGATGCCAGAAAAAGCACACTAGACAGTACGTCAAATGTGTGACGGGCGTTATTTACGAAATACCGCTAAAATGTGGGAAAGCCTACGTTGGACAAACGGGGAGATGTGTTAATGACCGGGCCCGGGAGCATGAATTGTCTGTAATCAATAAAGGTAATGCGCATTTACCTGCGCATTGCACGGTTTGCATGGAAGGCAGATGCCAACCACTGCTGCGTGAGATAAAGATACTTGGCAGGAGTGGTGATACGTTAGCAAGAGAACTTTTGGAGGCATATCACATTAAAAAGAGAGGCAAGAGTTGTATTAGTGACACGTCTGTTTTTCTGTTTGAAAACGAGTTGCAACTGTTAAAAACGTCACTGGAATCGCTCTAGGCAACACTGATGTACGCATGAGCATTTGTTCATTCTCCCTGCCCTGCTGTAAGAATAAAATCAGTTGAAGTTCAGCGCTCAATCTGTCTTTTCGTACTCTTCCTTCCCAAGTCTTTATTTTCCTTTTTTGGCGCAACAATGTATTCTTTAGAGCCCAACCAACTCGCCCAGCAACAAGTTCTACTCAAGGTTCAGAGATGGGCGGTAACTTGGAGTGATCAACAGTGGTAGAACAAGATTTGGATCTATCAGGCTAAAGAGCCAACGTTTTTTGACAAGAGCCTTAGTGCACAGGGAGGGCATAAGGCCGACTCGATTCTCAAAACATTCGAACTGCGCACAACGCAGTCGCTCACGTTTGGGTAGTCGCAAAGCACTTTGCACTGACGAGGCAGCACAACACGAAACGCGACACGTGTACAATGCTCTCGGACGGTTCACAACGTGCCTGTGCGCCTCTTGTCGCGTCTGTACAGCGATTGCGTGCGTTAGTCATTCGGTTTCTATGCAAGACTAAATTTATTTTTCTAATCCAACTTGATTCTTGGCCGATCCCGCTTATTGTCAAACCAAACGGAAGCACCGCCTGCCCCCGCGACTTATTTTCATAAATTCACCCTGGTTCTCAGCAATTTCTTCGTTAGAGCATAATTGCAGGACGATTGCTCATTCATTCATTCATTCATTCATTCATTCATTCATTCATTCATTCATTCATTCATTCATTCAAACTCTCAGTGACTGTAGCGGGCGTTAAAGAGGGTAGTGCATGCTGCAAAAATTACGTGCCCAGCAGCAAAGCAACATAGTGAACAACCACGACCTACAACGTACGCAAGTCATTCTTGAGCGTTGTAACGCAACTTGTGAAGAGCGCAGGCTTGGAACCCGCGGCGAAAACGTTGATTGCTCAAACCTTCCGAGCTTTCCCGGACTCGAAAACTTTCAAAGCGAGCGTTTGCTGAACGAGCACAACACTGGGTCCGCGGCCGTAAAGGATGCCTTTATTTGCGAGACTTGTCGGCGCCGTAGCGCCTCCACAGCTGGTGCCCGACGGCGGTGAACGGCGCCGCGGCCAGCGCCTGGACGGCCAGCTGCACGGCGAGGGCGTCGCCCAGGGGCAGCGCCTTGGCCAGGGTCTCGCGGCCGTAGTGCGAGCGCAGCCCCAGCACCATGGCGGCAGTGGCGAACCCGTGCGCCGACAGGCCCAGCGCGCGGTGGACGCGCCGCAGCGCGGTGTACTTCAGCCACGGCTGCTGCTTGCCCACCTGCGGCACACGGGCGGAACTTGTCTCGGACGCAAATGAAAACCCGAGGTATTAGAGAGCTTTAGTTTAGGGGACGCAAGAATTAGGGGCGATGGTATTGCGCAGACAATACTGCGCTATGCGCAGCACCGTGGCCCCTAGTTCTTGAGTACGCAAGCCGCTTGTGTTTCCTAAACTAAAACTCTCTATAGACCGTTTTTTCTTAGGCTCCGCCATATTGTGAACGCAGTGGCGCCGCCTATGAGCAGCGCCATACTGGCTTGGGTGAAAGCGGTCTTTTGCACGGCAGGTATACGCTCGGCGGTCGGGTTTGTGTTCGCGGTCGTGCGGTCTGTTCAGTACGGCGTGCATCTCCCGCGTGGTAAACGGTTCCGCGAGACGTGCCGAAGCGGCCGAAGGCGTCATGGCCGGAATTTATGCTGGCGTTGAGGTGGACGGAACGCGCAGCGCGATGTGTGAGCGCATATTTGAGCCTATGTACAATCAGCCTCGGAGATCAGTTGTGTATTTCTGAATGTTCCAATCACTAATGTGACCTTATTGCAGTATTATCCTCCATTTCTAAGCTGCGGTTTAGGAGCCATGAAACATACGCGATTATCGTAACAGCGTGGGTAGCGTTCTGCTACGATAGGAGCTGCGCTGTTTGACAAGCGTTCAAACTGTTTGCTGCAGGTTATATACATTGCGTGACTACTTGGTTGGATGGATGAGGTTTCCACCCATGAATAAAATAGTTTTGGCTAGTAATAGCAGCATATCTTACAGTCTGAATTAAGCAGCAAAGCGACGGTTTACGAACTGCGCGAGCGTCCTAAGCAGTAGTAGGTGCTGGATTACAGATATCGTTGTTCTATATAGCGCATGGTCCAAGCATACGGCATCAACGGTTATATATTTATAAACGTTGTGCGGCGTTAGCCCGTTTTCTCTTGCTTTTTAGAGAAATAGGATGATAGGCGAATTTTTTTTCAGTTGTGTTCGTTCAGTTCTCTACGACGCACTCACACGTATTACGGGAATTTTGCGCTCAAAAATAGCCATCGCATTCTTTTTATGCGAACCCTCTCATATATGGCTGTATACAGGCCAAAAAGGCAATGCCCTAGCACACAGCTTATATATGTATCGTGCTGGCTCACCAACCAGAGTGATCGCTGTGTTGAGCAGCGCCATGGGCCCCCTGCAGCAAGGCTAGCATACTTTCATAATTTCATAAGCATAATTTCAAGCATACTACACTTGAAATGCGTGAGAACGATGCCAGTGTATTACAAATATTTGATAGCGCCTGCCGCTCAGATGTTTCGTGGTTGCCTTAGGTTGGCCGTGCACGAGCATGCGCTCTTATGTTTTACTCCCTACGCCAATCGATCAGACAATGAGCTGATTTACCATTTAATGCTGGTAATACAGAGACGCCGGTTTTGATTGTTGAATTAAAATCGATATAAGCAAAATAGTAAACAACACATACACGCACCGCGACTGATAATGCGCGTACACCACGGCTGATTATCCACGTCACATTCTTGCGCCCTCAAGACATATTTCTGCCTACAGTAGTTACCGATGCACCGAAAGGCTTTCCCGACGACCTTATATGAACGGACATTGCGAATTCCGCAGCACGCGACAGCAATACTTTCAAGCAGCGCCGCGCCGGATCGCCCAAGCCAGAGAGGAGGAAAGGCTCTCCGCGCGCCCTATCCTCCTCGCCCGATGAAGCGGTCTATTAACCCGCTGCGCGAGGCGCGCAAGAAAAGAAGCAGGGGACAGGACAGAGCGCAGACTGCTAATATTATTTCATGAAACGACAGAAAGCCCTCACATATAGGCAGCCTAATCACGTGCACCACTCGGATGCGCAAAAACTATACTATCATACTGTCACCGCCAACACGAAGTGTACACAGTATCTTTCACTGGCGAAAAAGATTGATGCTACAGATAAACGGTCACCCTCAAGTCCATTCTGAACACAACAGATCCAGTGCATGTGAGAGTTTGCCTCAATATTGCAAGAAATGCAGCCCTAAGGCGAAGGATGAGGAGCCACTTCAAGGTACCCGTTACGCGCACAACATATCGCACAATGTCAAGAAGGTCGCGAGTAGGTACGGCGTGAACGTAGTGTTTTCAGTGCCTTGCAGGTTGGGAAATATTTGCTCGCTGACGTCCGAACAGAAAAAAAAATTATGCGTGGCGCTGCTGTCGCAAACACCAGACACCAGCGGAGCTGGGGTAAGGCCAGTAAAGTAGTGCCAAACCGCACACTTAGTCTAACTTTTGCTGGGCTTCCCCCAGCTCCGCTGGTCTCTGGTGTTTGCGATAGCAGAGCCACGCATAATCTTTTTTTTTTTTCCCACTGCGAGAAAGAGGACCGCCGAAGCGAGCGCGCGGGTTTTTATCGGAGAGCAATGACGTCACACCACCTGCGCCCCCCCCCCTCCACGCCACTACTACTCCCCTGCTAGGCTCCACCCACCCTCGCCGCGTCGCTATGCTGCGTGATGCTATGCTTTCACTTTCTCTCAGCTCTCGCGCCTCCAGCTAGGCGAAGCTGCGGACGTCGAGAGAAAACCACCGAGGTTTTAACAGCTCCACTGTAAAAGTCGGAGCGTGCGAAAAAGCATGGAAAAAATCTTTTCATGAATTGTGTCTTCGCTGTTGTTTACAGTGTTCCTTTATCTTGTGGGAGAGTGTACATCGGGCAAACGGGGCGCTACCTTAATGATCGCACGCGACAACACAGTCTGGCTGTAAGGAGTAACAATGGCGGACATTTAGCTTTCGGTTGCAAGAGTTGCGGCTGCTCAACGCAGTCCAATCAAAGCAGGGTCATGGAAAAAAGTGCGTGATAAGGCAGGAGGAGGAATAAATCTTATTTGCAAAAATTGAGCTGACGGTGTAGTCGTCCGAAGTGGGCGGCGTCCCTACTGCAAGATGCCATGGGCCTCAGCCGATAGCTTGGCCTTGCTCACAAGACAAGGTCTTCAGGGCTCGGGCTTGTCAGCTGGGCCTCCCACTGCTCGATGGCTGGTATAGTTACGTGGGGTGTCGAAGGGTTGTGTGCGCACTCCCTTACCATGTAGTAGAGGCTAATGGGCGCAGAACAGAAGGCGCACTTCTGAGTGTAGCTCACAGGATGCATGGCGTGCAGCAGGGTGACGTGCGGGAATGTGCCAGTCTGTAGTTTTAGAAACATCACCGCCTGTTCTCTAGTCAGCTTGGGATGCGGGGGTGGGTAGGTCCTCCTAACCAGTCTGTAGTGATGCAGGATGTCGCTGTGTGTTTTCGAGACGCCATCGTGTAGGCACATATGAAAATTATTTAAGCTTTCTTCATCAGGGCAACATACAGACAAGTGCGTAAGCTCTCCTTTGATTTTACTCTCAGACAGAGAAGTTGCTTTTCTCGATGGCCATATAAGCGTTTCAATGTTTCTTGCATTCAAATATGCTTTTTTGTCAATTGTATTTCATACGAAAGCACTGTATGCTCCATTACGTGAAAATCCGCCAGCGGGAGCGAAAGATGGTACCAAATATGGACGACGGCGCAAGGAGTAAGAACACCTCAACAAATGCTCGGATTGACGTAAAATTTCTCAGGGAAATTCCTGTAGACAAAGTAACTTAATCGCCCCGAAAAGAAAATTCGGCTCATTTCAGCCTCGCTATCGAACCCGTGCCTCCGGGGTGCCAGACGAGCACGCTTCCTCGACGCCACGAGGGCTCTCTCTCTTTGCTGCATGAAATTGCGGCGGCTGCAAGTTTCTGGCTGACCAAAGGTGTGGCCTAGCGAGTGCGTCATTTGGGCACGTGACGGCGCAGCCAATGGGAAGTAGGTGGCGCCACGTCATGAGTGTATAAAATGAGCGCGTTCATGTCGTTCTAAGGTCTACAAACGGTATAATGATTTCGCATTCCCACGCGTAAGCAGTCTTCGGTGTGTCTGCCGATTTTTTTTTTTATAGCGTTCTTCGTTTTTACTGTATCTGTTGTTTTTGGTAGTCTCTTTTCTCGGTTTTTCTGTTGTTTCTAAATGGACTTAAGAGGAAGCTTTTGCTCGGGCCCAACTCCGACGCGGCCTATTCAAATACATGTAAAACGCAAAAACACTTTTCCGAGATAACCCCTGGACCGGTCTTAATGAAACGTGTTGAATTTGAGTAGAGAAGTTGAATTATAGTGATCGCCGGAAGCGGAATTTTGATTTCGGGCCTGAATTTTGTTGAAATAATCTTCAAACATTCGAAAGATCGAAAAAAAAATAAAAGTAAGAAGTTTACAAATTAATAGCTCTAAGTCCAGAACAGATATCGCGGTTATCAATGTAAACGGCATCCATTAGATCATTCAAAGCGGACAAATTCGATATGTCCATTGATATATTACGCGGATATGTTACGTTGTGTACAAGGGTTCTGCAAAATGTGTATTTACACATTACTAATATTATTTTAGATTCATGTGTAGCATATCAATTTTGTCCACTTTTGATGTGCTATGAGATGCAATTCACAGAATTGCGATATCATCTTTCATTGCTGAGTTACGGAGTTGTAAACTTCATAGTTTCGTTTCCTGAAAATTTGAGATTTTTGCTACTTTTTAGCAAAAAATTGACGACCTAAATAAAAAATTCGACACCAACAGTCACTATATTTTAAGTTTCTTTTAAATGGAAGAAACCTCGTCAAGTATGGTGCAGTAGTTGCCGAAAAAAAAGAATTCTTCTTTTACATGTATTTAGGTAGGAGCAACCGAGCAAAACCTTGCTCTTAACGATGAGCTCTTTCATGTCGCATCATTTTTCTCGCCAGTGAAAGATAGCGTGCGCCCTTCTTGTAAGTGGGAACAATACGATTATCTAGTTTTTACGCATCCAGGTGGCGCATGTGATTAGGCTGCCTATATATCAAGGCTTTCGAGCGTTTCATGAAATAATGTTGGGAGTCTGCGCTCTGTCATGTCTTTTATTTTCTTGTGGACTTTGTACAGCACGTTAATAATTCAAGTATGCACAAACTAGTCCGCAAGACAGTATAATAAAAAACCCGAGCTCTGGTTTGTTTGCTTTCTTCCTACTAATTTTTAAGGAGCCTGATGAGGCTCTTAAAAAACAAACTACTCAGGTTTTTAGGCCCCTTTGGAAGATCGCCCTCAAGCTAGGGAGCATTCTGCGGCAAGAATTTCTCGAAGTAATCGCGCAGACTGCACACAAAAGGCGACAAGCGTCTGCAAGCTGCACTCACGCGATCTCGTCTTAACGGTGTCACAGAATCCGGGTATTTCTGCCGCTCTCACGGCGTCCAGTGAGGTGCGGTCATTTTTTCTTACCTGACATGTATAGCGGACACTGCAAGCGGGTAACGGAAAAGAATGGGATAATCAAGTCGGTGTACGTTTATTTATTTGCTTTTGTTTTTACCATACCCATCAGTTCGAGAATGCGCAACCTTTTGCCGGCGTTGAAACATCGCTCGCGCTGCGATGCCAGCTCGAGCAAACCGGCCTTGTTCGTGTATGGTCACGTGGAGTATTTGCTCCGCCGTAAACCGCAAGCACTTGGTCAGTCAACACTGCACATGGCACGCATGTTTTAGCAGGTCTTCGCCACTGTTCGGGACAATATATATATATATATATATATATATATATATATATATATATATATATATATATAGCGCGGCATTTTTACCCATAAAGCAATGTAAGCGAACGCGTGTCTGTTCTGCGTAATCAAGCAATAAATCACGGTGCAATAACTGTGTATATAGGTACACTGTTTACTCATCTGCAAAGCAAACAGAGCTGTTAATATAACACCGCGTGAGGTTAAACGGTACACGCGATAATTAACGGAGCTTAACAGACAAGATATTCAACAGGGACAGGAGACACGCAAAAATACTTTTGAGCGACAAAAAACAATTATTTCACATATCAAACGGACACGCAAGAAAAAAGCAAAGCACATTAAATGAAACGGTCGGAAACGACGTTTGCGGAAGCAAAAACAAGGGCCGATACGCTCAATCTGCATGGCATTCCGCACGCGTGCGGAAGTGCAGAAAACTGCACCTGTCGCACACAAGTGCACAAATTTCTGCTTGTACTGTGTGCGCGCGAGCAACGTGAACCAAAATTTACGCAACATGCCGATTGCGCGTAGGGCGAGAACAGCACAACAATACTTAAATCGTCCTTGAAACGGTTTTTGTCGTAACGCTTGACCGGAGGGTGTCTCTCGAGGAATGCGCCTTTCCGCAGGAATTTCGTGTCAGCGCACTACGCCGGCACGAGTGGTTACCCTCCCCTCTCCAGCCGCGACGTTCCCCCCGTGCGGTCATATCGCCAGGTCCCGCAACCGTGGTCCCGCCTCGATCCCTAAAGCGAATTGACACAAGTGTCGTGTACCTCCGGTCGACTTGAACCGAGTGCGCTTCCGAGTACGCAGTTTGCTCGTTAAACTTGGGCAACACGGAGCGAAATTTGAATAACGGAGCCCAGCGGATGGAGACGCGGCGGCACTAAATGTTTGCTGCTTTGCTTTATGTGCACGAAGCGAAAAGAGACGAATGCCGCCGCATGAAGCACAAAGTAGCTGTTCCCGGTATTATCTCGGTTTGATAATTACCTGATAACGTGTAAATATCTCATAATACGTAGGATTACGATTATTTCTATGCTACGCACGTAAGATTTCATTGTAGAAGTCAGCGGAAAAAATAAAGCGCTGCCACTAACTTGTGAATGTGGTGAAACTGGCTATTTATAACGCGTCCTCTGTCTAGAATCTTAAAAAATCACACGAAAAGAAAAGGAGAGCATCGACAACGGGAATCGAACCCACAGTTCTCTCGTGGGAGGCGGAGACGGTACAGCTGCTAAGTTTCACTCAGTATGACGGACGTTTTGTCACCCTGCGAAGTACGTTCAACTGCTTTTGCGACGCTTCTCCTTTTCCGGATCTCAGCTTGTCAGGATATTATTCTCCTGCCATTCTGCGCAAGTTATATACAAAAGTTGGCTTTCCGACAAATGCGGAACAGCTGCGGTTACCGCCAAAGGCGTCTTTCTTTTCTAAACTGCTGGTGACCGCGTCTACGGCCGGCGTGTCGCTCGGGATGCATATTGCGGGGAATTGGAGCTACTTGTATGCTAGCGCGTACATCCTTCGCTTAATAGAGCAGATGCCGCTGTCTGGCGGCAACTGCAGACCAATTCGTTTCCTTGTCTCCACATGCTACATATCTCTCATCCCACCCTGTACCCTTCCTATTGTCCCCACTGTGGGGCCAAACCCACGGTGTATCACTCCATATGGGAATGCCCTAACCCTTCAGGTGTTCCTCCTATACCCAACCCTACCCTTTCCTCTTGGGAGTCTGCGCTGCTCAGCACAAGCCAGCAGGAACAGCAACGGCTGATCCAGCGGGCTCGCGAAGTCGCGCATGGCAATGGAGCCCTGGACTGAGGGCTCCACTCATCGAGGAAATTTTCTACATGCTTTCGTCCGTCCACGTCCTGTCCTTCCTTAATATCGTGTTTGTAAAACTGAGCGCAATATAACCATGAACGTTCACCAACTAGCCCCCTTCATTGCTTTACTACGAAATAAACGTTTATTCTCTCTCTCTGCTGGTGACCGCGGTGTTAATCGACCGCGAGGAGGTTGGCGCGTTGAGGAGTAGCGCTCGCGTCTGCACGCACCACGGCGTCTGGTTTCACAGCGCAACACGAGCGCCATGCAGCGCTGTGTAGAGCAGCATTCGCGTCGCCGCCGCCAAATGCGCGTCGAAGGGCACGAGTCTTCCATTTCTCGCACGGTAAGTTAGTCACGTCTGGTTAAGATTTACTAGGTTACTTAATGGAGTAGCCATGCGAGATTTTAACCCGTCGCTTCCATGACATGTTCTCGAGAACTCAATCAGGCGCGCGTGCTTCTATTTCTGAGTGTTAGGACGGTTCTGTTAAATTACATAATGTAACAAATATTGCCTCGTTTTGCTTCAGGCTCCTTATGCTTTATTAGTTGTTCGAAGTCGTACAACAGTCGTAAATAAGTATGTTATATTTTAAAGACGGGTCCTTTGTATGAGCCTCGTATGGTACGTTGACTACGTGACTCGGTGATGTTTTCGATAGAACAAACATCTTCTGGACGTGATTGTACAGATGATCACGCATCGCGTCGATCAATCTGCAGCTCGCCGTCGATTTTTAGTGTCGGCATTTAGAAAATAAGGGACCGGAAAGAAATGCGAGAACGAAAGGCTTAACGGCGTGTTCTCACCCAGAAGCTTTGTTTCGCACGAGGCGCTGCCGCCGCGCGAAAGTGGGCGACAAGATGGCCGCGTTCAGAGCGGATCCCTCGTCAAGCGCGACGGAACGCTCGTTGCCGCCCGCCAGCTCTCGCGAGATGTCAGATCACTTCTCGCAGGTTTGTTCCGAATTCGCGGTTAGTGCAAGGGCCTTTCCTATGTATCTATAAAAACGAAACCCACTGAACACACAACAAGCGCAGACAATATATTACGCGGGCTAATACCGCAACGAGCTTGCAGGCAAATAGCGAATGGCACTCACGTCGCCTTTGGCTCCGCGTCGCTTCAGCATCGCGAACACTCGCAGTGTAGCTGTACAGCGATGGCACGCTATATCGAACAACTTTGTGTCGATAGTGCTCAGGCGTGTGCATGACTGTACTGCATCGGTCTCGACTACCCGCTACACAGGGAAACAACGTCGTTAGCGCTCACCAGTTGCATCCCACGATACTCGCATATGCACAGCGCAGGATAAGCCACGTTCTCACTTCGCGGAGCAACGAATTTTGCAACGGGCTGCAACGATCACGCTAATTTTCTCCAACGCAACAGTGCAGTGAAAAAAAGAAAGTATGCTACGTACTCACGGTGAAATCGACGAGGGTAGTGATATGGGCTGGTTGGTCGGTCATCATGGAATGACGTCTGGACAGCGCGCGGCAGAGCACGAGAAGAAGCGAAGACCAGGACGAGCGCTGTCAACAACGAAATTTATCTCCGGGATCGGTCGTACTTATACTCGCCCCCCCCCGAAAAAAAAAAAAAGAAAACACATGCAAGTCGATATCAATCTTAGACATACGTACACCCGTGAGCAAAAGTATAGGGACCACAAGGCCGCCGAAAAAGCTGAATTTTATCGTAAATAACATGCATAAATGGAAACTGACAAGTGCACCAGACAATTCGTAAGGCCAAGTTTAGACTGCAGTCTTTAATTTCAAGTTGCCTTCGCAGACAGAGGAGAAATTGAGTTTTATCGCACAATCCCTGGTCCGTATACTTTTGCTCACGGGTATACATGACGGCTTGAAAACAATATAAAACCGGTACATCAAGAAAGCAGAAAGAAAACCCAAATGATACATTGCAAATGCAGTCAGCTTTCGTGACATGCGCAAATAATGTAACTCGGTCGAATTTGCTCGGTCGCTATTATTAATCTCACACACTCGCGCTTATCCCTTGCTATAACAGCAGTGTCTTTTACAAGAAGGCGATATGTACACATTTTGCAATGAAGAGCAAGAAAACCGTCACCTCATGCACCTTGATACTCATTTCTGCGCTCTCTTAAGCGTTCATTGATGTATCTTTCTGTTTGACTTATGTAACATTTACCGCATGAAAGCGGATTACGATAGACCACCCCTACGAGATATCTGACGGACTGATTTATGATTCTTATCACACGCCGGCTGAAATTGCAGACGTTTGTTAGCTCTTGAGTTGTAAGCCCAGGAAATACTACTATCAGTGGAGTTGAACTGAACGTCAAGAACTCAACTTCACTTGCTGTGCTTACAGCTCTCGAGCTTTTCCAATTTCATTCGTCCCATTCGAAGTTGGTGAAGAAGTGCACAACTGGCATGTGTTTCAAAAAGGTCCTTAACAAATAATGCCCACACCTAATGAACGTTATTACCCAGCGACAGTCTGCGCGTCTTAAGGTGGCTGGTTAACCCAACCATGTTTTGGTGTCGGTGGCGGAAAGGCTGCTCAAACACGAACGTGCGACAAAATTCCCCCGTGAGAATGCGAGAGCTACCGGCGTGACCAGGCGAAAACCGTCGTGATTCCGTACGTACGCCAGGTATCGCATAGTCTGAAAAAGATAGGAAGTCGAGGTAACGTGCGGGTTGTTTTTTCAGCTCCCAATAAACTAAGTACCTTGTGTGAAACCACCAACCCAATGAGAACTAAAAAGCCGGTGTGTGATAAGAATCATAGATCAGTCCGTGGAATGTGCCGTGGGTGGTCTATTGTATTCCGCTTGCATGCGGTAAATGTTACATAGGTCAAACCGGAAGATCCATCAATGAGCGTTTAAGAGAGCACAGGAATAGGTATCACAGTGCATCAGGTGACGGTTTTCTTGCTCTTCATTGCAAAATGTGTACATGTCGCCTTCTTGTAAAAGACACTGCTGTTATAGCTAGGGATAAGCGCGAGTGTACGTGTGAGATTAATAGCGACTGAGCAAATCCTCTCGGCCGCTGAACAATGCATCAGCAAACTGCTACTGTCATTGTCCGCGAGTGAGTTGGTTTATTTGCGCATGTCATGAAAGCTGACTGCATTTGCAACGTATCACTTTGGTTTTCTTTCTGCTTTCTTGCTGTACCGGTTTTATATTGTTTTCAAGCCGTCATGCACGCATCTTTAAGGTTGATATTGTCATGCACGTGGTTTCTTTTCTTTATTTTAGGGGGGGGGGGGAGGGGTAGTATAAGTACTACCAATCCCGGAAATACATTTCGTTGTTGATAGTGAGCGCTTGTCTTCGTCATCGTTTCTTCTCGCGTCCGTGCTTTGCTGCGCTTCCAGATGCCATTCGATGTTCACGGTGAAAGCCGGATTCAGCTCGCGCCAACGTGGGAAACACACACGCACGGTTAATCCACAGCCGTAGATATCCTAATGCACATAACGTCCATCTACTACAGAGTGCACTCGTCCTGGAGACTTCACACGAAGCGCGACAACAAATGCACGAAACACTCAAATATACTTGCCAACAACGATGTAACCGGCCATGCATGCACAATTTGCAATATAGCTGACCGGATAACAACCGATAATAACAACCGAGGGCAGCTTGCGCCCCTATACCCTCCGTTCTCTCGCAATCCCGCGCTCTGATTGGCTTGCGACAAGAGATGCTCTCTCTCTCTTTTTTAGAGCGCAGCTCTTTGGCGTCCGTTCCTGGGTTTCGCGTCGGCGTCGTCGTCGGCCTCGTAACCAGCTCCGCCCCCCTTTCATCCCCCCAGCGCTAGCAGCGATCGACTGATACCGCTGGATGCCGCTGACGCCGCTAGAGAGTCAAGATAACGTGACTGCATAGAACACCGTCGCCGCCATGCAGAAAGAGGAGGAAAGGGTCCCCCCCCCCTGTTCTTGTGTGGCGGATAGGGTGCTCTTCAGTTGCCGACGCGCCGGTTATTCGTTGTCCCTGAAACCAACTCCGCAGCTGGGGTTGACTCACTATCGGCGTCAGCGGCATCAGTCAGTCGCTGCTATCTCTTCCCTCCTCCCTTTATCGTGTTGTCCGCTTGCTGCGCGCGCTTCTGCCCCCATCGTTTGCCGCTGGGTGTGCACGCCGCCCCCCTCCCCCCTCTTCCTGCGAGTCTCCGGTTGTCAAAGCGCCGGCTCGAACTTAGTTCCTTTCTTCGCTCCTCCTCCAATGCAACCCCTGTGCGGTGGCAATCAGAGAGCCAGATCGGTGGCGGCGGATCTTTATATGTGCACCGCCCGAGCCGAAATTGCCGCTGCCGTTCGCCCTGTGCGGTGGCAATCAGAGAGCCAGATCAGTGGCGGCTTGACATAAAGAGAAACAGCAATTTCCTAACACTTATGCGGGAGAACATCCCGTTCCTCTCGCTCGTAACACGTCAAACGGCTGTGACAACCTCGCGAGGCACTTGTATACATCTCGTCTTTGAGAATCAAGCATTGGTGTACCAAGTCGAACATATATCAGTCTATTTCTCCGACCACAAAGCTTCCTTCATGACTGTCAAGAACTGTTAGTGGAGTCTTTGTTAAAGGAATACGTGTGAAAAATAAAAAAAAATTCTGTGATAGCGCATACATGTGTTGCTAGATTTCTTTGCCTCAATCTATCGAAAAGGTGAAACAGCTTATTTGCTGCGCTCAAATTTCGCATTAGGAAGTAACGTAATCGTCGGCAATTTTTTTTTTTTTCAGCGACGAAAATCGGTCTCGAACACATCGGCGCGACGAGGTCGCCGATGTTGTCGCCGACCAAACATTTCTCAGTGTGAACGGGGCATTAGGGTCCTTGAGGGTGCAAATCGGTCCATACAGGCACTTCTCGCGGAGCCAATTGCTCCGCGAAAAGGAACAAGATGGCGCTTTCAGAGGCGCGACGCCCACGTTGCCGGTGAGAAAGCCGCAGGAATGCGGACGAAAAAATTACCGCCTCTGCCTTTTGCGGTCAGCTGTCGTAAATGCAGCGAGTGTTCGCTGATGCACTGTTATCCATTCATGCTGCAGAATGCGGAATGGTAGAGGGAAGGCGTGCGCAGTAGTTGGCTGCAAGAATAGTGACTGGCACATTGAGGAATTGAATGCATCTGCATGAACCCGGACCGCTGCTGTACGTAAGGACTGACTGTGTATCCGGCCTTTCGCGATGCATGGCTTGCCTCGAGGACAAAACAAATAATTCATCCGTTAGTGCTGTTTCGCTAACCTCCAACGAAGTAACTTCAACCCAGGAACGTCGCCAAGATCGAATGAGTACCGCTCGTTACAGTGACAAGGGGAGTAGCACCGCTTCCTGGAATAGTAAACTTGTCGCATATTATCCACACGCATCTGCCCGAACTCGCACTCAAACTTACGCCCACTCTATCGCCAACGTGTCAAGAATAAGTGAATGGGCGCACACTTGATATAACGCGCTGAAGCGTCGGTGACGGCGACTACGCTGACATTAATGTTCGATGCTGAACATTTCGTAACGGTCCAGACAGTAAGCGAGTGACTGGCGATAAGACATCTTTGCTACAAGCTATTACGAAATACAGAACATCCACGTTCCAAGTCTCGTGCGAATCAATAACAAATCTATCGGAACTGAGAACACCCGCGATAGATTAGGCAGGAAATAAACAACCAGCTAGTGATAGCACCGATGGACTTGACTGAGTCAGAAACATGACAAGCTGCTGCTTCAAAGTGTTAGCCAAATAAAGAACGATGAGCAAATTGCACTAATTTTGATTTAATCTACAAGCGGAAAGTTTGGACAGCTTGCAATACATTTTTAGCTCCGCTTCTAGTGAAAGCACCGTAAACACTGCTCGCGCCGTTTGGATAAGGCGTAAAGCTCAGACCACACGTACGCTTGCGGACGCGCGCAAGCTCGTGCGTCCGCGCGCCCACGGCAGACGATGCGGCATGGCTCATACGCGTCGAAACGCGGCTTGGGGTGCTATTCTCGACACGCATGGCGGCTGCACGGCCGCCATTATCCGCCATGTTTACACTCTGATTGGCTGTGGAGAGCTCACGTGCCTTGAAATTTGTGCCGGGAAACGGAAGTTTTGCGAAATGTCATTTTGCGTTTTCATCAAGATGACGAAACGTGACGTGGAGCTGCAAATTTTATGGACTAATACATTTTTTTGGTCCTTGGCAGATATATTGTGATGTTAGCGCTTCAAAAAGAATGTGAGCGGTAGCGTGCAGAAGCCAGTGCAATGCATCTGCAATTGCGCGAATATGTGGTGGCGATCCAAGATATGCGCCATGCCAGCTTGCTGATTGGCTGAAGGAATATCTCGTGAGGAGCGTCACAGGAAGGGCTGTTTCGTAAACGTCATTTTGACGATGCGTGACGTTGCGCTGGGCCGCCATTGCTGAGATTTTCCGCCATAATTTTTGCTGCGACGAGCCGCGCGAATTATGATAATGAGCAGTCATATGCAATGGCAGCCGAGAGGAATGCGTGTCGCCACATTTTCTCCGTCGTTTGGCGCCACGAAAATCTTTTGTTCATAACGCGTGCTTATAGTATTTGCATCGCTCTCGGGTGGTGTTGGTATTTGTGTTTCGGGCCATCGTTTTTCAAAAGAACGCGTTTATACGAAATAATACTGGTTGAACATAGCAAACTTTCGGCAATGTTGTCCACTTTTCACTGCTGCACCTTTATTGTAATCAAGATTAATGCCTTTTCGCACAATCAGAAGTTATAACAACGTCCTCTTTCTAATTTATAAAAAAATTACCGACGATTACGTTACTTCCTAATGCGAAATTTGAGCGCAGCAAATAAGCTGTTTCACCTTTTCGATAGATTGAGGCAAAGAAATCGAGCAACACATGTATGCGCTATCACAGAATTTTTTTTTTATTTTTCACACGTATTCCTTTAACAAAGACTCCACTAGGTAAGCTTCTGCTTCGGCGGCACGCACCTCTGGATTCTGACGGCGACGGCGCTGGGCCTCTGCTCTGGCAGCTCGTTTAGCAGCAGCAGCAGCAGCAGCAGCAGACGGAGGACTTCCATCGGTCGTCTCGCTCATGGCTCAGAAAGAACTGGCAGATAATTTCGCAGTGGCGAACGGCAGCGGCAATTTCGGCTCGGGCGGTGCACATATACAGATCCGCCGCCACCGATCTGGCTCTCTGATTGCCACCGCACAGGGGTTGCATTGGAGGAGGAGCGAAGAAAGGAATTAAGTTCGAGCCGGCGCTTTGACAACCGGAGACTCGCAGGAAGAGGGGGGAGGGGGGCGGCGTGTACACCCAGCGGCAAACGATGGGGGCAGAAGCGCGCGCAGCAAGCGGACAACACGATAAAGGGAGGAGGGAAGAGATAGCAGCGACTGACTGATGCCGCTGACGCCGATAGTGAGTCAACCCCAGCTGCGGAGTTGGTTTCAGGGACAACGCCGCCGATGCCGACACAAACAATATGATACCCTCGCTTCCGCAGCGCTAAGAACCAGGTCTAGCCGTGGGAAGGTGGTCACGTATTCGTCGACGTGCCGGGGCCTACGTGAAATAACCGGCGCGTCGGCAACTGAAGAGCACCCTATCCGCCACACAAGAACAGGGGGGGGGGGACCCTTTCCTCCTCTTTCTGCATGGCGGCGACGGTGTTCTATGCAGTCACATTATCTTGACTCTCTAGCGGCGTCAGCGGCATCCAGCGGTATCAGTCGGTCGCTGCTAGCGCTGGGGGGATGAAAGGGGGGCGGAGCTGGTTACGAGGCCGACGACAACGCCGACGACGACGCGAAACCCAGGAACGGACGCCAAAGAGCTGCGCTCTAAAAGAAATGTACGCAAGGCGGCGCCTTGAAGTTTCCTCCCTCGGTGCGAGTAACCAGCGAAACGAACAAGAGATGGCAGCGCCGGCGCTTGCGTCGCGCTAGTGGATATCTCTGGCGCGCGCAACGCTATCGGTGATATTCGGCCGTTTCTCAGTCAGCCAAATCGGGCTGAGTCACTTGAGTTTCACGAGATAGCGATAACGTTGCCTAGAACGTGCGCGCATCACCACTGGTAGGTCGCGTATGTTGTCTCAAGCAAGAAAACAAGCGCGTTGGCGCCAACATGCGATGACTCATTCCATTTTCCGGGGACACGCATCGTAGCTATTGAAGCAGACGATGGCTTGTACGCAGCAGACGACGGAAGCGAGAAGCGTTTTCGACGGAATAATCATACGCTTTGAGATAGCTGCTTTATTTTTACTGCGGAGGAAAACTGTTTTCCTTTACTGATAATGCCACATTCAGTGCCTTCATTTCAGTTTCTTATATAGGCGAAACGTCAAGTTGGCGTCACGTTACGTAAGCAAAACGGGGCCACCAGCGCCATTTTGTTTGCGTCGCGCCTACGTCATGCATCCAAGAAAATGGCGGACGCGCCTAAGTCATGCATCGAAGAAAATGGCGGAATGTCCAGAATAGCGCCCTCGATCTCGGCGAACAGCTGCTCCATGCTCCTCTCGCTTATCGCGCGCTTGGGCTGCCTCGCGTCGGCGCGCCTGGCTGCGCAGCTACGGCGCGGTACAATCAACTCTCGGTGAAGCAGCCTTATATCATGCAATAAAGTGCTTCTTCCTTCCTTTTTGTGCTGATCTAACAGCCATAAAGATATAACAATTACGTTCATGGATATCGAAGCATACTGAAACACTGTCAATAACAAACTACGAAGCGGCGTCAGCCAAGGCGTCTGTGAATGATCCTAGTGAGCATTGAGTTTCATACAATATTGCAGGAAACTCTAGGCCAGTAAGCGCGCGCTGTCACGCGTCTTTGTGGATGAAAACCGCCATTCCTCGCGGCAAGCGCTGGGCCCGCGGACGCGAGCTTGCGCGCGTGCGCAGGCGTACGTGTGGTCTCGGCTTAATGGGCTCTGAAAGCGCCTACATGCCCTCTGAAGCTGTGGCCAAAGCTTCGTGTCGTCTACCCCATAGAGTTTCCTACAATAATTACTAGAGGGAACACTGGCGCTGCAGTCGTTGTACCACCATGGGAATGATGGGAAGCACATGGATTTGTCTGATCTTCGTGCTTGTGGATTCAGACGTTCTTGTGGCTTTGTATATTAGGCTATATAAATCTTATGGTCGTAAATTTCAGCGCAATCTATACTCTCCAAATTGCACAAGTCGCCGCGAACTCTCACAATTGCTATTAATTGCAACGATTGAGCTTGTCCAGGTGGCCAAATCGAAACGCGCCAAGCGTCTCAAGGCACTTGCATGCCCGCGGTAAATTCATAAGGGTGCTTTATTCGCTTGTCGATACATGCGGCTGTGGCTTAATGGTTTCAATATCAGGCTTCTGTGCTACAGTTCCTGTGTTCGAATCTTGCCGTCGGGCAATTTTAATTATGTTTATTTATTACGCAGTACTTTGTTGAAAATGACGAGTTTACAAAGTCACAAAGCCGTTTGAAGCCAAACAGACAAAGTTTAGGCAAATCCGTGCACTTCCCACAATTTCCATGCTGGTACAACCGCTCTCACTGCAGCTCCCGTAGACAATAGCGCCAGAGTTCTCTCTCGTAATTATTGTATGAAACTCTTATGGTCAACCCAGTCACCGTCCACGATATGCGCTGAACCAGAGGTTCACTGAGACGCGCTGGGGCGCCATTCCCATCCATTGAAAACGCGTTCGAGACAGCTGAGGCATGCAATGGACGCGTCGCCAAGTGATCAAGCATGGCGGCGCCCGCGGAATCGCCGTGAAAAGGGTCTTTAACTGACAGCCCTACACGCTTAAAGTGTGCAACGGTGCGAATCATACACCCTGAACCGTGCAAATCGGTTTACAGTGCAATCGGTAAATTGAATGAATTCGATCAGCGCAGAAAACGATGGCAACACAAGAAAGAAGGACCCAGGACGAGCGCTGTCTAACGTGTTCGACATAAGGAAGAGTTCGCCAGCGCTCGCGCTGATGCAGAAAACGCATCAATTCACTCTCGCCCAGTTTTACACCGTATCACTCGGCAAAGTGTTTGTGGTTTGCTAAAGGTTACAGCAGATGCGAAGAGATTTTCTTTTATCGCCACCATCAGAACAAGGCCTCCGCCGTTAGTCCTAAGCAAGATACGCTTAAGAGGAAGCGTCAGCTCGGGCCCAAGTCCGACGCGGCCTATTCAAATACATGTAAAACGCAAAAACGTTTTCCTGAGATAACACCTCGACCGATTTTATTGAAATTGGCTGCATTTGAAGGAGAAAGTTAAATTCTAGCGACTGTTGAAAGCGGAATTTCGATATAGGGCCTTAATTTTATCGTAAAAATATTCAAAAATTTGAAAGTCCGAAAATAAAGAAGCACGAAGTTTGCTAATTACTAGCTCTCCGTCAAGAAGAGATATCGCGGTTCCGTAAACGGCATCCATTAGATCACTCAAAGCGGACAAATTCTGTGTCAATTTATATATTACATGAATTTGTTACGTTGAGTACAAGGGTTTCGCAAAACCTGTAATTACACATTACATTTTTTTATCCATCTGTAACATATCAATCTTGTACGCTTTAGATATAATATGAAATTCAACTCGCAGAATTGTGATATCATTATTTATTGCTGAGATACGGAGTTGTAAACTTGATAGTTTCGTTTTCTAAAATTTGCGTTTTTCATCAATTTTTACTAAAAATTAACGACCTGAATCAAAAATTCGAAACCAACAGTCACTAGATTTTAGGTATTTCTTTTAAATGCAAAAAACCTGGTCAAGTTTGGTGCAGTGGTTGCCGAGAAAAACGAATCCTCCTCTTGCATGTGTTTAGATAGGACCATCCGAGCTAAAACTTCCTCTTAAAGCGGTAAACACTTTGTGTCACAACGACAGCCGTTATCAAGTCTCGAGCGCACTGTCGAACAGTGTCCCCGTTAATTTTCCTCTACGCCCTAGAGGACGAACAGTGCTTAATTGGGAAGAACGGAGCTGTCACCATGGAAGTGCGGAGCGTCATGGCGCCCACTCCGACGGCCGCCTCGAGCAGGGTGAGCAGCAGGGCGCCGAGTCCCGCCCACGAGTGCCACGTGGCGAAGTGCGGCTTGCCCAGCGCCGCCTTGTGGACGAACGCGGCCCAGCAGCCGAGCACGGCGCATGCCGTGGACGCCGCCTGCAGCGCCCAGTGGAGCCGGGTGCGGCCGAGACGCACCAGCAGCACGGCCGGCTGGGTGATCAGGCCGTACTGCGCGGAGGCGGGGCAAGCGTGGAGCGATCGCCCGGCCTATCGCTTGTGCTACACGCCGAGTCCGGTGTCTCAAAATCCTCATTTATAGCGCATGTCGTATATACTAGCGTTTGTGATATGCTGGAGCGAGTTTACAATTGTGAACAGTGCGGCAAACAAATGACTAATTATTATACTAAATTGATCTTAACGCAAATAACACTCGATCCTTTTTTTTCATAGCAGAAATTCAGTTTCCATGTTTACAAATAAAGCTGAACAACCAGTTCTAATTCTCCTTCATGTGTGAGTGTGTTTGGGCATTACTGGGATAACGTTCCAAATCAATGACAGGAGAGACGCGCCGTACGATTAATGTCGACCACCTGGGTTTCTTTGGTGGGCGTTTCTGCCGTTGACCCCCCGGCCACTGCAGCCGGCAATCAAACCCGCAACCTCACGTTTTGCTGCAGAACACTGCAACCACTGAATCCCTCTAGTAGATGTACGAGTACATTCGCTTATGTCGAAAAGCAAAGAGCGAAGCGAAACGGCGTGTAATATAAGGCACAAAACAAAGACAGAAACAATGGCGAAGGGAGGCTTTCTTACAATATTTTTTAGACAATCTATAGACATTTCATTGACATTTGCTTAAATATATGATAGCCTGTCTGTAAACAAAATCTATGGACTTCTACAGACACATTCTACACTCTGTATAGGCTAGTCTGTGGAAATACTTATGGCCTTACTCGTTTCATCGAGCATTGTCTATAAAATGTCTTCAGACAACTTTTATACACTGGTCTATAGACAGTCTAACACCGTATTGCCTTACAATCTGATCGACTGTATTCTACTGAATATTTATATACAATAAATGTCTATAGAAGCTCTTATATTCTTTATATACATCATGTAACACTTTTTATTGACTATTATTTACAAAATATGAACATACACTACAGAATGGTTTGTCGACAGTCTATAACCTGTCTAAATCCGTTTTTGTAAGGGAATTAACCAACCGCAGTCGGCTGACTTACACTCGGGGAGGGAGAAAAGACAGACATGAAAAAGAAAAGGAAAAGAATAAAGAAGCAGTCAGTGTGAACACACTCGCACAAATGACACAAAGTGACAGAACGAGGCGGCTCGAACGAACTGAAAAGCACTCGAGAAAATACACGCGGTGTATATTTAGCTGCACAATAATTTTAAAGTTAGGTCAGAATAACTCACGGTGGCGTTATGGTTGCTATTCGAGTATCCAGAGTGGTGGCCCTCTAGGTAAAGAGTAACTTACGCAGTTATTCGGATAGCAATTACTAGAATGGCGTTAAGAATCTTGTTTCCTATTATATATATTCGATGGCTAATGCGTTTGAGCACACTGAAGCCCCTCATCGGCTTCATCTAGTCAAGCGATTAAAAGGAAGTTTTTAACGCGAAAGCGTTCAGTGTCCCGCGTCGGCGACCAGCGTCCCGCGTCCAACGTCGAGCACCCTCACGCGAAAGGTACTTTCGAGCATCGCATGTACCCGACCGCGCAGGCCCTCCGTATAGCGCAGAGAAGTTACTGAACTAATTGAATTTCTAAAAGTAAACTGCGTCAGAAAATTCGTATAGTACGACTTACAAACAACCTACAGACACGATAACGTCGTATTGTAATTTGAATATACCAGAATACATAATTATTTTACGCGAGAACTCAAACACAAACTGATTTTCTAGCGTTTCTACCTTTGATCGAGCGAGGCGCCCAGTTCCTTGTAAAACCTCCTGATGGCGCTCGCCTCCACGAACATGAAACTTAATGAAGCAAACATGTCCACAATAGAGATTAGTAAGGCGCGGTTGGAAGAGAGGTGGAAGTAGGGAAACGACAAAAACGGTGATGTAAAGAAACAAAGCTCCCAATAGGGGGTCAGAAAATTTGGTTATGGTAATTCATCGTGTTTTTCTCTTTCTTTTTTTTTTCTTCTTTAACCTAGGTAGGACATTAGGCAGTATAATAGCAAGAGCTTGGTGGTGCAACCCACCGCCCCGTTCCAAAGGGGACGCTCATAACATCCATCCATCTAGCCATCCAAAGGAGGAGTACAAAAACAAAAGTTCCCAGTATACAGGGGTTCAGAAGGTTTGGTGATGGGAATTCTTCGCCATTTTTTTCCCCACTTTTATTTTTTCTTTCTTTCTTTAACATAGTTGGGACATTAAGCAATATAGTGACAAGAGCTTGGTGGTACAACCCACCGCCGGCGTCCGCGATTCGCGTGGCCAACGCCGTAGTGTAGACGCCTTTGGCGGAGAGGGACGCGTTGCCGGCGCTCGTGCGTCTTGAACGCGACCTGCGACGCGGCCCAAGTGCGCGTCCGCGCGGGCCTCGTCTCGTAGTGACGGCAGCTTCGAATGCCATGTGCTTTCGGCGCCTCGTTAGGCGAGAGATGCGCGTAGGTCAATTCGCTCGCTGCTGCCGCGATTCCCAACTCCAGCATTTTGACAGCGAGTTCCCGCGCTCATCGAGGGAGATGCGTTCATGTGCTCTGCACCGTGCTTGTCAATTTAGTTAAAACACGTTGGCGGGCTGGTTTGAATTTGTGATAGAATGTGTAAGCGCGACCGAACAAGGACGTAGAAAGAAGCAGACACACAAAAACAGCGCTGTCTCTGTGTGTCTGCTTCTTCCTACGTCCTCGTTCCGTGACGCTTACCCATTCTATTGTTAATTTAGTTAGTAAGCGAATGTTTACAAGTTTATAAGGCGGCTAAAACTACTATCCTTACTTCGCACAGATATTCACTAATTTCCTATCGCAATTGGTACTTCTCCTTTCCGGCGATACTGCGCCTTTTTAATTTTTTTTTAACACCAAGCGTGGTAGCATGCACCCGGTACGCTCACAAACATAAAACACGTCTACAAAGAAATGCTTCATGCAGGCTGCGCAGAAAGACACTTACCGCCAACACCGCGAGCGTCGGGTGCCATGGGAACAAGAAGCCTGCAAATATCCGAAATCGACTCACAATCGGCAACTAAAGTTCGGCTGCTTGTTAAATCGGATGCTGCGAACAGTCGCTCGAACCACTCTGTTTTGTTTTCTCTCTGCTGGTATTTTGTGCCGGGATGCGATGTCGTAACAAGAGCGGCATTTGGAAACAACATGCGACTGCGGTTAATTATTTTCTTCCACGCGTCTTTTTACTTTGAACTGATTTTTGAAAGATCACCTGTTGCATGTAGCGCAATTCGACCTCTTGAGATCGGATTGACTTGAAGAGGCGCACACCAGCACGCACGAGAGATAATCAGGTGGGCGATTAACTGACTGATAGATGGTGAACTTGTGGAATTGGGGGCCGGAGTTATTAATGAAGCCTCGCTAAAAAGACGGCCACAAGAAATGAGCACAAACACGAACAGCTGTGTCCTCATTTCCTGTGCACGTGTTTAATGACTGTATGCTACTTGGAACTAATTCATGAATACTCAACTATAGCGAATCACTAAATTTATATGCAGCGAAGCCATATCTTAGCATAAGTCCTTTCACGAAACCTGCTTCGATCGAAAAACAAGTTCCCCCAAATTTCCCACACAGTACAGGTGTTGCAGGCGATAACTAGGCATAAAATCATTCGTGCTCTCCGAGTCAA
The DNA here is from genome assembly GCF_050947875.1 of Dermacentor variabilis. Taxonomy (NCBI): domain Eukaryota; kingdom Metazoa; phylum Arthropoda; class Arachnida; order Ixodida; family Ixodidae; genus Dermacentor; species Dermacentor variabilis. Next base: position 146,300,702 of record NC_134576.1, on the reverse strand, counting down.
AACTGCGGGCCACACCAGCGCACTAATTCAGCAAGATTTGGGGACGCGCACTACGAGGCTGGCTCCGGCTTCGAATTGCCGCTGAGCGAATCCGTTATTATTTGGCACATTTTTTGCAGTTGTAATAAGTGGCCTAATGTTATTTATTTGCAGGTTAAAAAGTGATATTCTTAATTACCTAACTAAACACTGATATTTGTCATGTAAGTAATGTTCGAATCACCAGCTTTTCATTCGAAGGAATGAAATTGCGCTGAATCTGGCACAGTCCATATATTACTTAACGTACTCTATTGGAAATTATAACCAGTCAATTAATCAAATGTTCATTATAGTGATCGGGAACAGCTACGAAGTGTTCTTACTGGTGCATTTATAAAACAACAAGCGAGACAAAATGTACACAGAAGACAAATGTGGTTGACAAAACAATGTGAGATAGAGAAACAAATAGCCAATCACAAAACGAGGACGCGAGCGTAAAAGTTAGTTAATCATACGACATGACTGTCTACATATGTGAAAAACACAGGAAATGAACTCTGAAATATATCAATACAATCAGAATATTTACTGCATGTTATTTCGAGTCGAGCCATAGCACAATCTCTAATGCAACAAGCCGCACAGAAAACGCGGATTGCTGTCTTGTATATTATTGCGGCACGGAAAATTGCACGTGATCAAGAAGCTCTGAGCAATGTGCAGTGCTGTGGACCACCTTATATTGGAATAGGTCTGACTCAGTACGTCTTCATTTTAGAGGTCTGAGTTGGCGTATATTCGAGAGGTTTGAACTATGGTCGCCAGAACGGCAAAAGCGGTGCTTGAAAATAGCTATCATTTTACGCTGGACGCGTTCAATCAGGTAATAATTAGATTTGCAGTTTCCGCCCCAAGCTATATACAAAGGCATACTCCAGTAGTGGAAGGCACATAGTAGAAAATAATTTCAAAAAAGCCACAGCGGAGCGGAAGTCATGACAAACAATACTAAGAGCGCAAAGGGCACGTTGTTTCGCATATTTAGCGTGTGAATATAAGCTTGGCGTTTTGTCCAAGTACACACCAGCAAAATTTCACTTCATCAACCCTAGGCAGTGGAGCATCCAATTGCGCGTCCAATTGCAATTGTATTTCCCGTGCATAACTTAATTCCCAGTTTTAAGAGTAGCTCATCGTCTCTGCAACCGATTGAAAGCGAAAAAAAAATACGTCTTTTTGGAGGTTATACAATGCAGTCGTCAACACTGTTGACAATCTTAAATAGTTTTAAGTGTGATGAGCATACAAAAGGAATGAAGAGTCTTGAATTGCTAACGAAATGTCATTTATGAACAACAGGAAGAGAAGAGAGCCAGGAACAGATCCCATGAGGAATTCTCCGCTAGCGACTTCATCGCTAACAGAGCTCTGCCCATTAATGCCAACGAAGCACGATCTATTGCTGAGGTAATGTGACATCAGGGCAGTGATGGAAGAAGGTATGTGCATTTTTGTGAGCTTTTTAATGAGCTTATATGACAAACTACCTCAAGTGCTTAATTTACGTCAAAGTAAAGAGTATCTAATTGGCCCTTAACATGTACCACACTGGAAGCATGTGTCAGATGGTACCAAGTTTGTTGTTGTGAAGCGCCATGATATAAAGCCACGCTTTTCATCTATTAAAATGTTCTTAGTAATAACAGAAAACAGGGAATGCTATACAGATTCAAACACTTTTTATGCAGCACAGAGGATAGATATAGGTCGACATTTAGTAACACCACTCCTAGCGCCCAGTGTGTGCAAGGGCACTACTCGCGCTACGTTCCAAGTCCTAGGAAGCGTAGCAGACTAGGTATGCTGCCGTACGTCTTAAGCAGTGCCCCAGAAATCAAAATTTTAATAATAATAATAATAATAATAATAATAATAATAATAATAATAATAATAATAATAATAATAATAATAATAATAATGTTTATTGCCACCAAAAATGCGAAAGAACACAAACAGGCCGGTCTAAGCCTCAGTTGACTTGTAAGACCGTGCTATGAATATGATACACATGGCGAAAAAAAAAACATAAATTGATGAGACATGCAGAATAAAGATAAAATGAATTACAAAAAATGGAAAAGAACAAGATAATATTTGCTTATTCTACTTAAAACAAAGGAAACTGATGAAGTAAATATTATGATGGAAAAATGTTCTGGAGGTTAATTTCACCATAGCTCCTTTATTAAATCTTTCAGCGTGCTTTTCGATGTCGCGTTAAAGATTTGATCTGGTAACTTAAAGATGTCCGGCATATATTGCACAGCGTCTGGCCGCACCATACCTTGTGGCTGAACGAGGAACTACATGACGGACGTTTCCTCTAAGGTCACTCATTGTGACGGCACTTTTTTGTTTGAATGCGGAATTTCAAAACTGTTCGACAACTGTTTCTATAAGCAAGGATTGAAAATTCAGTAGACCAAGTTCACGGAAGATATCTGCAGCTGCTACTACTGGGCAATTTTAGACAACATTTTCAATGGATGGACGGATGCAAAACTTTAAGCAAGGTCCCGAGGTTCGCGACTCAGCGCGCCGCTCCCACGTCGGGACAGTCGGGCCATGGCCGACCGCCCACAGTTGCGCCCCGGAATCGGGGCTCATTTTAACGAATATTTTTTTATAATCCTGTCTACCCTGCATCTCTAACGATCCGAACAGAAGCCGAAGACTGTAATGCCGTATCTCAACAGGCTGTAACCGAGTGCACGTACAATAATCTTTTTTTTACAGACGAGCGTGCAATACTTTTGATATTAAACAACAGCCAAGCGACTGACCTCAGTTTAGAACAAATAAGTGATAAGTGATGTTGCCCCGATAAGTTAATATAGAAAGATATTGCGAAATATTTAACACAATCCATGTATGAAATAGGCGCAAATTTCCAAGAAATACAGTTCGACTCATGTAAGTAGAGAGGCATGTTAACTACAGTAGTCTTGAGTGGAGAGGGAAAACAAGCAAATTGTGTTTTTTGGGCATTAACAACAATTCCATTATTAGTGAACCAAAGCATTGCTTTGTACACGTCATTTTGCAACATTTCAGTGGACATTTCGTAAGAAAGATGTTTTGCCAGTAACACAGGGTCGCCAGCATACTGGAACACGAAACATTTGGAAATTGCCAAAGGAAAGTCATTAACGAAGATGTTAAACAACAATGGCGATAAAATGGGCCCCTGAGTAACTCCAGCTTTCAGCGACAGCTTACAACTAAAAACGCCCTCATCATCGGTATCGACCACTTGAAATCTGTTGCTAAAGCAATTTTTGAAAATGTTGTAAAAAGGCCCACGAAATCTCCAAAAATACAGTTTACTTAAGAAGATTTGTTGATTCAGGGTGTCAAATGCTTTCGCTACATCTAAGAACAGGGCACACGTGAGAAGATTCTGATCGAATGCCGAGAACAGTTAATCTAAATATTCCTCAAGCAGTGCCAGAGTACCACGCCCTGAAACAAAGCCAAACTGCCGATCAGTCAGGATAGAAAATTTGTTAAGAAAGAAAGACAGCGTGGAAAAGAAATTTTTCTATGACCTGAGCAATAACCGGCAATATAGAAATTGGCCGATAGTTTTCAATGTTAACTTTCTTCCCTGACTTGTGTAGTGACAAAGCAACTGCAGTTTTTAGGCGTTCCAGAATTTCGTCACCTTCCGAAAAACTATGCAGTATATGCACGATAATATGTGACAGCGCGTTGACATTCCTTCTGATGGTGTGTAAGGATATTCCACCATATCGAGTGCGTTTGTTAGGACGGAACCTGAAAATTTCTTCCAGATCACCCCTCGAAATTCTCGGAAGAAAAGCTGACGCAGATACGGATTGCCCTCGCGACCGCGTGTTTGTGGATGAAGAGACAGCTAGCTCTTTGGGACACTCTTACAATTGCCTGTCGAAAGCACCAGCCACTGCTGTGGGAGATTGCTGAAAAGCACCGAAAATAGACTTTTTACTGGAACTCACTCCTATGACATGATTTACCAAAGACCAAGCTTTTCTTACAATATTTGAAGATTGTTGGAATTTATAAATAAAGGTAACGGCGTTTGGCGCCACGCAGAAGAGCGAGAACTCTATTTCTTGCCGACTTGTGTACTAATTGCAGTGCTTGGTTTCTCAGATTTCTTTTGCAGTGTGTCCATAAGGTGTCTCGATACGAAATAGAAGCAAGAATTTCTGTGTTCATCCAGCAGTGACCCTTTCTTATCGGCTTAGCTATCAGCCGTATGCAATGTAACTCAAATTTTTTCAGTTGCGTTCAGAACGTTTCATACACTTTGCCCGACAAATCTTCTTTGGTTAAGTATGTACGTCCAGTCAAACAAAACGATAAGCTTATCAAGCTTGGAATAATAATAATAATAATAATAATAATAATAATAATAATAATAATAATAATAATAATAATAATAATAATAATAATAATAATAATAATATTAATGATGATGATGATGATGATGATGATGATGATGATGATGATGATGATGATGATGATGATGATGATGATGATGATGATGATGATGATGATGATGTGTTGGTCTGAATCGTGCTTCAACAGACACTTCGCATAAAATCCTCCGTTATTCGTCATCAATGCAGAGTGGAAAGCCACTCCGCGAGAGACAAGATCCGCCGCCCTGCATGTGGAATCCTTCTCTTGAATTTCGGCGCTCAGCACAGTGTAAAGCAAAATTGTACCGCTTTTGAAATACTGCTGATACGGACATGCGATATCTATTTTCGTTGCAGCGTTGCTATAGTTGTCGCCGGTCGGCAGGCTCTTGTTTTCTTGCGTGTTGCGATCTTTGTCAAATGTTTCCAAGCCATTGAGCGCGTTACAGGACCCTGCCGTCGGGCCACGTGCTCGGACCACTCGACAACTTTCGTTGCTTCACTGAGAGGGAGAGAAGTGCTCGGGGCGTGCCGAAAGTTTACACGAAAAGTTCCCGAGAAGTGCCCGAGAAGTGCCCGAGAAGTGCCCGAGAAGTGCCCGAGGAGTACGCGAAGAGCAGTGCCCGAACGTCCGCCAGAAGCGCACAAAGTGGTACGCTTCGTGCAGCTACTCGACATCTCCAAGTGAAGTACACGAAATGTACCATGATAATGCACATAAATGCACCGACTGAAAGTTAACGATAAGTGCTCTAATTGCGCTGCGAACCCACTCAGCACGTTTGTAAGAAGTTAAGCAGAAGTCCTTATGCTCCAAGTTATGCACACGAAACCATGCAGAAAACTGACAAGTCACAGTTTTGCCGCTGCGTCCTAAATGATGCAGTTTACACAAGCGCGACATCTGTATTTAGTGCGGAGTTAGATTTGTAATACTGATGCTTCAATTCTTTTAAAGTTTTCGGACCTCCTGACAGCCCCTATAAGTTTGCACGTCTTACTGATATACAGCACATTTCATTCATATTGGTTTATTGGTGAGAAAGTGAGAGAAATATTGCGTTTCACGGTATATGAATACGAAGGCAACGGTTACTTCAGAAAATAAGGCCGTCGAAACGAGAGGTCGCGAGCGAAGGAGGTTGACGTCATCGAGTTCCACTTTTTCTCCTACTGGATGCTTCCAGATTCGAAGAGAGAGAGAGAGGTAGGGGTTCCCTCTCGCATTTATACTCGTTCTCACTCCCGCCCCAAAAACAGCATCGGCGCACCGAGTCAATGCACCGGGTCCCTGTATTCCTGACGTCACGCGGACGTCACGGACAGCTTATAGACATGTGATGCTTGCCTCTCAAGTGTTCCACTGCATAGTTAAGCTTCTGTAATGGTTCATAAGGTACGATTGAAAACTAGATCTGTCGATGAGAAAGATAAATTTCACTGACGCATTCTTTCAGTCTTTTTTTATTGCAATTGCAATCGGTAATCCGCAAGAGAGGCGAACTTTTCAGTATACGTGCCACCTGGGCCCGCTCTGAGTATGCATTATCCGCCCAGTCGTGAACGTGAACTTCCGTATAACTTCCAATGAATATTATCCAAAAAAATCGACATGTCATTAACACATCAAATAAAAGAACGTGTCATCGTTTATTGGTCTGTGGCCGCTAAAGCGGCACCTACCTAACCTCCCTCCCACCCGGATGGGTGGGAGGAAGGTTCGGTATAGGCGCCGACCGCGGATCGCCGAGGGAATTCGCAGCGCTTCCTCTGCTCTCAACCCATCGTCTCCCGCAAGGACGTCCGGAATGCTAGCGTTATAAGCACAAAAAGTGCTACGTGCGTCTGTTTCAGGCGGGAGCTAAAACCTGAGTCTGCGCTAATCCATCCGTATTTTAGCATCAATTGTGCCATCGCAGCAAAGATACATCGATTGTGCCATCGCAACAAAGCCACGTGGATTTGCTGCAATGGCACAATCGATGCTAACGTACGGATAGATTAGCGCAGATTCAGGTTTTAGCTACCACCTGAAACAGACGCACACAGCATTTTTTGTGCTTATAACGCTAGCATTCCTGACAAGCGACAACGGAAGCGCGCCAACTCATGCATTTCGGTTCTCCAAAATCCAAAGTGAGGTTAGAAAGCATGAGCGGGGAGTAACTTAATTCGTTATTATTTGGCTCGGACTGAAACCAGCATATATGGTTGTAATAAATGTTGCAGGAACAAGATCGACATAAAGTAGCCGGATGGCTGAATTGTGCGCAGAGGTTCTGCAGGATAGCGTGCAACAAGACAGTGCTAGAGAAGGTGTATCTTGGAACAAGATTCGCAAAATATTGCGGACATAGTGCAAGATTTGCACAAAATCGCAAAGGCAAAGTGGGGACTTATTTCTGTCGCAACAAACAATTTCGAACACCTTCCCCTCCTACGTCAAGGAAGAAGTCATTAAAGTCTCGCTTCTGCCACCCCCTCGCTCTTTCTTGTTTTTCTAATAGCGAAGAAGCGTTGCGTATGCGTTGTCGGTGAGAGCCCAATTTTCAGTCAAGCATAGAGGCCCGCGAGGTCGCAAATAAAATGTTGCCCAAAATGAACAAAAGGCTAAACTTCGCCTGACTCACTACTACATTCACACTACTCAAGCAGCAAAAGAGGTGGAGGGGAAGCGGCTCCCACCCGATCACTTGAAGAATGCTCCGGGCTTGGCCCGCTCCGCTATTGGAGCGGCTGGCTTTCACGTATTTGTTCGTTCGTTTCTTGCACACAGTGCAGAAAACATGCCACAGTCTTGCACACACGTATGCTACAGTTGAATAAACAGAATGAAATGTATCAGCCAATGCGAAAGTGCAGATGGGCAAAGGCAGCGGTTTTCAACCTTCAATACATTTATCCAACACGTCCTCCCCCCCTCACTTCTCACAGAAATCCAGCATTAACACCTTGAAGATTTATTTGCATGCTATAAACCTTGATGTTACATTACGCTGTTCCCATAACTAAAGCCGTCTCCAGTGAAACCTTTTCGCATGAATTCTCATAACTGCGTATGTTTGGTCGTTATTTGCATGTAAATGATGCGCACCCCGCAAGCTGAGCACCATTTTTGTACGATTCCAATAGGGCTTTTACAATTTCAATCTAAAAGCATTAGGCTATTGGGTTATACTTACATAACATTACAGGTATACTGTCAATGAAGAAGTTGAGGAAGATACAACTGACAGGAAGCAAAGATGATGACATCAGATTCTTTTATAGAAAGCCGAAGCACCAAGTCCGGTTGGAAGTCAACCCTGTTTCCCTGCTTCCAATTTCTTTTATTTGGTGAGCATCGATCTAAAGGACTCCACAAATCCATCATGACAGTTGACTCGCGAGGCGTCTCAAATGCTTCTTCGATGGATGGTGGCTAGCAGATGTGCAGACCACAGTCGAAGAGTTTCCCTATTTCGGGAAGCCAAAAGGGGTGGACTTGCAACGAACTGCACTTACCGAAACTGCATCAAATGCGGTACCGCAAGTTCGCCCCTGTAGACGCCTCAGTGTAACGTTTCCTTCTTGTTATGGTGTGTGTGTGTGTGTGTGTGTGTGTGTGTGTGTGTGTGTGTGTGTGTGTGTGTGTGTGTGTGTGTGTGTGTGTGTGCGCGCGCGCGTGCGCGTGCGCGCGCGCGCGCAGGCGAGGAACTTTCCAGATCGTGGCCAGTGTGGCGAGAAGGGCGTTGACACGGCGCAGGCGTCGCCACGCGATTCCGCATTTGCTCGTGACGCGTCGCGACTAATCCGAGAGGGCGCCAGCTCGTATCAGTACAAGTCAGTGACTCTTTAAATTAGAACAAAGCTTTTCTTTTTTTCTTACACGCTTACAGTCAAGCACCAATCTCCTATCGAAGCACGCAGGTCAATAATTCTGACATGTCAAGTTACGCTACAAACGTTAATGGCAAACCAAAAGGCCAGGAACATAACGAACACGCGTGGCTCAATCTGAATTAAGAGGCTCAAGGAGACTGCATCCAAATAATGTGTGCTATGGTTCCAGTTAAAAGAGATTCTGACTACTTAGGAGACGTGCGCCCTCTCCCGCCAAGTCAGGAAAGCCTCGTACGAAAGAGCGGCCTACAATATTTGAGTACGTATGGCTGTTGTGCATGGTGATGTGGCACCTGCCTATTCGTTCGCGGTACAATATGCCGCTTTCTTTTTTTCTTTCTGCAGCAACGACAAACGCAGCATTAGCGGCTAATTTATTTTTCGAATACTACTTCGTGTTAATGGTGCTCACTTCAAAACAGGGAAGTGTCCGACATTCATAGGAAAGTTCTCACGCTCGTATCATCTCTTATACGCTGGTAAAGCATAGCCCGGTTCTCTGATGTGCAGCTGCTCCAGCGACATTGCTTGTAGCATTCGAGGCCTTTTGACCTGTCTCTGTGGGCATAAATAGTCGCCGCAAAGAAAGCACAGCCGTTCGACAACGAAAGCTGAAGCATCGCGCACAGCAGTCGAGCGACCGCCTCTTTACCTTTTTTTTAAACTCCATGTACCGCCGGCGCCATCTACGTGTAGCGAGCGAAAACAGTGACAGCGAACCGAGCGCCGATCGGTTGCCGCGGGGCAGCAGCGACGGATCCGAGGAAGCAACGCACACACACGTACTCACGCCAGGTGTCCGGCTTCACAGCGTACAGAACGAGAACGGAGAAGAGCAGCGTTGTTGCGAGAGCGCCCGCCGTCGCGGACCTTGATCCACTGGCCCTGTTCGCCATCACTGCCATTGCACTTGGCCTGCCGCGGCGGGCAAATGCTGGGGAGGCGCGGTAGATGAGCTGGACATGAGCTCCGGCAGGGGGCGCGCCCCTTTATAGCTTTTATTTTCCGCGGCGTCTGCACTACAGAGCGGAAGCCACACACATGAATAAACTGTACACGGCAAGAAAAAAAATAATAAAATAAACGGGGATGATAGTTCGGCGGCAGCACTGCCCGGCGTCCAGCGCTCGGGTTTGGGTGTCACTGCAGCACTGAGATGGACTTTGCGGCGGGCGAGAAGACGAGCTGCGGCTCGAACGGTGAGTATGGGACGAACGGCCCCAGCGGCGGGAACGGCGGCAGGGTGAAGGGACGCGTCGCCGTGAACGGAGGGTACAAGGGCAGCGTCAACTTGCCGCGATGGTGAGCGGCGGCCGCCGCCAGGAACGGGGAAAGGCACGGGGCACCGGCTCCGCTGCCGGGCGACGGGCACGAGTCGGTGTCGGACTCGGGCCTCGCCCGCTTGCCCCCTCCGCTGCTCGTGGACGAGACGTCGTCGGCCGCCGGCTCGTCCTCGTCGGAGAGCGAGCGCTTGCGCTCACGACCTTTGACGCTGAGGTCTTGCGGCGCCTGCGCCATGCTCTCCATCTTGACGTGGAACGGGATCTTGTTCTCCGTCTTGACGATCTCCGGGAACGAGACGAAGCGGTAGACGAACTTCTGGCCCAGTACTTTCTTGATGATGTTCTTGTCGTAGTAGTAGCGGAGCGCCCGGCTCAGCTTGTCGTAGTTCATGTTGTGCTTGTTCTTGCGGAGCCCCCACAGGCGCGCCACCTCTTCGGCGTTGACCAGCTTGAACTCGCCGTCCTCGTTGGTCCAGGTGATCATGTGGCTGTAGCGCTGGCTCAGCAGCAGCTCGAGCAGGAACTGCCACAGCGTGATGTTGCTCTCCATGGCTGCGGCTGCTGCGCGACAAGAGGAGCCGCGGCCGGCAGGAAGCTGCTCGTTGCTGCTGGGCGGCCCCGCAAGCAGGAAACGGCCCAGCTCGGGAAGCGGCCAATTGCCAGCGCCCGGCGCCGGAGGCCGGGGCTCACCTGCGCGATGGTGCGCCTGCTGCTGCTGGGGCTGCGGAGGGGGCTCGGGCACCGCCGCTGGGGGAGGGCCCTCGTCCTCTTCGTCCGTCGGCGGCGTCACCGTGGCAGTCGACTCGTGGTCGTTGTTGGGCGGCGACTCCGAGGGCGGCTCCGGCGTCTGGGCTTCGGGCCCGGGGCCGGCCGCCGCCGCCATGGAGCGCTGCAGCAGGTGCCTGAACCTTGCCAGTGCTGCGCCGTGAGAAGCAGGAGCAGTCCTGGCGCGCGGTCGTCCCGTTCGACGGACTGAGCGCGACTAACGGTACATCGGGGCCAACGGGCCGCCGGGCGGAGAAAGGGCGCTGCTGCGCTTTCCTTCCCGCGACTTGACCCGCTCCATCCGGGCCGCCCGGCTTTCCCACTGCCCCGAAGAAGGCCCTCTCCACTCCCGAAACTTTCAAGTTTAGACCGGGGCTACCCCGTTCTCTCTCCCCCCCTCTCGCGATGAGAGAGGGAGAGAGACCAACTCCCGGGCCCGGGTCCCGTCCGGCGGCGTCGCAGCGCGAGAGCGATGACCGCGCAGGATGCGCACTGGGTCACTGGCACCGGAGAAACGCGGCTGACCCCATTGCCCAGAAATCCGGAACGGCTCCTTGTGTTTGCCGCCGCCGAGGACGTTCACCTGGCATTGAAAACGAGTGCAACGGCCGCCGGGAAGGAAGGCCGGACGTTGACCGGCTTCGCTGGTGCCGCCGCTGGTGGTGGTGGACGCCGCCGAGCAGGGGCTGCCTATCTCGGGTTTCAAGGCCGCTCTATCAGGCCCCAATCGACGATAAGGCACACACCTGGCCGGCACACGCGTCACGCGCGGCGACAGCCTTTAAGTAATCGCTTGACGGTCCGTGACGTGGACCCGTTGTTTCGGGTTTCGAGTAAATTCTTGACGTCCAAGTAAACGGCGCGCTCCCGTTCTCTGAACGCTGTGTGTATTTGCGATTTCCAAGAACCGCGAACAGTGTTCCGCGTGCGTCGACTGATCCTTGTTCGGCACAATTATCTGGCCGTTGCGCAGAGACGAGAAAGAATTCGGCGTCTGTAAGCTATACGCTTATCAATCAGTGGCTCCTCCTTTCGTATTTAAATATTCCACCGAGAGTAACACAAACACAGACAAACACACAGAAATGTGAACACTTCCTATGCCGTAACACATCGTTTGTCTTGCCTGCCTGTCTCTAACAAAGTATTCGCCTTTAGTTCACGCTCATCAATTGCTTTCAATGAATACGAACCAACTTACCGAGCAAGCAGCAAAGTTATCGAGGGACCTCGCCACGCAATGGAAACTATAGAAGAAAATATAATTGCACGGCCGCACAGTGAGTTGTTAAAAAAAAGGGGGGGGGGGGAAGGGATATTCTTGGGTTTTACGTGCCAGAACCTTGATCTCATTATGAGGTACGCTGCAAGCGAGTGGGTGGTACTCCCCGGATTAATACTGACCTCGTGGAGTGCGCCTGAATCCAAGCGTAGACGAGCGTACAAAGATTCAACCCTCGAGCTCAGCAGCGCAAAGTCATACATCCATCGGGCTCCCACGGCGACCGAAACGAACACGACTGCGTCTCAGACATGCCTTGGCGCGACATATAGCAATAATCTGACGCAATTGGTTTGCGATCATCTGATGACAGCGCAAAATTAACAGCGGGAACAGCGCTTGCATGCTTCGCTACGAGTTAAGTCGGCTGCTGACAGGGCCGGATGAGCGCGCATTAGTGATATGGAGGCCCTGTGTATTCCGATTCATACGCGAAAATGGCGTCTCGAGACACTTCCAGATGGTGGAGCTTGTTTTTTCAATGGACATCTTGCAAAGCGTAAAATGGCAGACTATAAGAAACAGAAAGGAATAATCAAACTACGAGGCTATAGTGAACCCAGTTGAAACTCTCTACTTTGTCTGGGGGGCACACATGCGTTAGCTGCGGGGTCGGCCAGCAACATACTCTATACTCTGTATACTTACAGCACGAAATGGACAGGAAGGACATAAAAAGACACACAGCGCTGACTCTCAACATATTTCATTCAAAAGATGACGCGCAGCAAATATATTTACACTTAATGACACCAGATTAGCAGAATCTCAGCGTTACATCACGCAAGGATGCATCAGCAGGAAGTGACTCTCAAGTCTGCCGTTAAAAGGACACTACCAAAGTTACCCATGACATGGCATATCGGCCGATAATTTCTTTCCCCGCCTCAATTATTCCACTTGTAAGGCGATCCCTTACTCACAACAGTGTGCTTATTAACCACGGTCCGTGACCACGGTCGAGCAATCGCGCGACCTGGAGTGGACAGCCAGCGATCCTTCCGGTGCGCGTCTTACACTGTCGTAGTCATGGTCCCTCAATCTATCGCGCTGGCGCAGCGGCCCGTTTGTCCAATATAAAGCTTTCCAAACGTCAAGGAAATTTGATACACTACATTTCTAATGCAGTCAATGTTTCTTTCGCATTCTGTTTCCGGAAGCATTGCATTAGATGGGCTAGTCAAACGGTAAATACAGCTCAGTTTTATAGGTGCAGAAAACACTACCTTGAATGTCAGTCGATCTTTGCGCGAATTTTTTCGAGTTATGTGACAGACTATGCATATAAAGAAGAATGACAGCCACCTTCTTTTTCTTGCTCCCCGCAGCGGCATGTGTGCTACTTGCCTTGTGTTCTTTCTCTTTCTTTCTTTTTTTCTTTCGGTTGCTTGACTACGTTCCTTTGAGGCTCGCAAGGTGTCGTTTGGCACCTCGGTGCACGTACGTAGCGTGCACAACTTGTACGTAATAAGGGTGTTACCTTCATTCTAAGCGGCGTAACAACATCGAGCAGTATCATCCCTTTTCGCAGCTGCTTCGGGTTCTGATGGCAAAGATCAATTACATGCTCTCTCTAAAGTCGGGCAGTGTTAATCTTTAACCAGAGACACGAAGAAAGAAAAGCAGCGAGGTTAACAAAAACAAAACAAAAAGAAACTGCTCAGGACGTATTTGGGTTAGTTGGTTGGTCATTTCAACAACAGCGCACTTGCTTAGAAGGCAGACTATTGGAAAATCAGTTCTGCGGAATCCCGCAAGTTGAAGGAAGGTTCGCGACTTCTAGCCCAACGTAGCACGCATCTATATAAACGGGTTTCTCTGAATGGCACTTTCAGAGAAATTCTTAAGGCTCACACACTATATAGGCCGGCCCGACACCGATTTCGGATTGCCGACTGTCGGTGACAGCGTTTTTTGCCTTCGTGTCGGCGCCTCTGTCACACTGCGCCGGCGCCGACGATCTGCCGACGGTCGGCGGAAAGCTTGGCGTCGGTGCACTGCGACAGAGGCGCCGACACGAAGGCAAAAAACGCTGTCACCGACAGTCGGCAATCCGAAATCGGTGTCGGGCCGGCCTATATAGTGTGCGAGCATTTATGGGTTTCCCTCGTAGCTTTGTGCTACGTTCGAGTGGATTATAATTTTCTTTTTCAAGACTAACACTATAAATCCCACAAACTGGAGCGCTGGTGCATTGAAATGATAAATCTGGCTCGCTGCTTTAAACGAGAGGGAAAGTTTCCCGAAGAATGTCCCGAGAATTCGGGACACTTGTCGTGGAATGCGTGCCCTACCGTGCCACTTCTCGTGCGTTCAGTGAAAGGAAGGAAAAGGCCTGCGAGACGCCATTGGAGGCGCGTCGTCTTGCGCAGCGGGGCGGCGTCCTTTGTCCTCCCTCGCGGACAACTTGTAGCGGCTCGTGTGAGCCGCGCGAGCGGCGACACCACGCCGTGTGTAATCGCAGCAGCGCCTTCCGGTGGTGGATCACTCGGCCGCGTACGCGCCGGAAGCGTGCGAGCTCGCCACACGTTGTGTCACCAAGCGCATGGAGTTTCTTCCTCCCCCACCCTCTATTCCATTGCCCCCTTCCCTTTAAAGAGGGATAAATAAAGTTTTTCATCATCGAAACGAAAGAGGCTCTCCCTCCCAGCTGCTTGGAACACAGCTCTCCTCCGTTTTTATTCTGCGCCCTGTGTGAAAGGACAATACATCGGAACAGCGAATTGGGCCGAGTCGGCAAACTACACTTTTTGGTTATGCGTGTTGTTGCTGCAAGCGGAGCTTTGGTAAGCCAGACAAGGCACGAGAACAAGTGCTGCCCCCCCCCCCTCCCCCCCGTTAGGTTTCCCAGCCAGAGGGGCAACGCCACGCCGGGCACGTGGCCCCACCGAAATTTCTATTCTAGTCCTCTTTTCCGCAAAATAAATGTAGCTAAACATAATAATAATAATAACTATGAAAAACCCTACATCGGAATGAACTAGTTCGGTGTTGCTCTTTCATGTCTCAACAAAAAACCAACTCGTACACATTTGCGCCCTGTCCAACTCTGTAACGCCCTACGATTTATACTCACGGTGGGAGTTAAGTCAAGTTTCATCTCGGAACAAAACTCCTATGCCTTACTTCAACGCACAATAAATGAAGAGAAGGCAACCGCTGAACCGATCGCAATGAACACAAAACACTGTAGTAGCGGTAAGTGCCTGTTATTATTGAATAAAAATTGAACGAAATAAATTTCTGCTTACTGCACTGTAGTGTGTGTGTGTGTGTGTGTCTATACCCGCTTCCGGGTGACGTAAGCAGAACGTCACTTCGAGGTGGGGGGGGGGGGGGTGAGTGAGGCGGCTCTGCGCTCGCTGTACACCCTCCCAGTTTCGGTTTCGCGCGCTCTGATAGCCGAAATTCGTCGTGCCACAGTTACGCGGGTAATTGCATTTTTCCAGATACAAAAGTTCATAAGGCGTGTACGGAGAGCTCGCCTCAATTTCGGAATTATGATGAGCACTCTGAAACTAAATGTATAGAAGTTAAGCAATATATTTTTATTGATTAATGACTAATTACCCCGTATCACCCGTCACCCTGTGGTAGCGTATCACCCGCCACACTGACAGCCTGTCTCCAAAGGAACCGTCGTTTTATTTCAAAACAGCTATTTTTAAATATTGCTTAGTCTTCGCGGAAACATCCTGCACATAAATGACTCGGCAAACGTTTCTGTGGCCGCGTGTACTTGTGCTTCAAGTGAGAGTAGAAGAGTAGCGCATAACGTCAGTCCAAGATTAGCAAGCGGAACTTCCAACCATCGTTGTCGTTGACTTCTATAGATTGAAAGCGATCGATTGATCCCGCCTCATTGCAGAGACAGCATAAAGGGGATACCGCCAGACCAGATCTGTGCAAGTAAACTTTAAGCGCTGTAATACGGTCACGCAGACTTGTAAATAGAACTTGGAATTGTCAGGTGCAGGACACCATTGCCGGTTCCAAGAGTAATTTAGATGCAAAGTCCTCCATGGATGAGATGCTTTCTCTGCATCCGATCAAGCCTGGCAGCAGTGATATGAGCAGTAGCCGGCCGCACAGAGACCACTGCACCGTTTAATTAAGGAGGCGCGCACAAGTGAATCAGCTGTTTCATTAAGATGAATTTCTCAGTTCCCTGGAATCCATAATAAATGACCGAAATTTAAGTGGGGCCGTGCTATGAATAAAGCGCGTTCGAAGGTGCCGAATTTGTGGCGTCGCGCTCGCTTCTATGTCCTAGCGCTGCTTTTGTGCTCGCCGCATGGAGCACCCGTGGCTGTGAAAGAGCTGCTCTGGCGTATACTAGCTGGAATGCACGAGAAAACAGAAAAAAAAATATTTTGGGTCAGTATCACTGAACCGTCTTTTATGCGGTTTGATGAAATGAAAAGGAACTTACGATAACTTATTAAATCTCCATATATTTGGCAAAAAAGAATAGCCTAACATCAGAGTAAAAAAAGAAAACCACGAAAACATCGCAATGAAAAAGATGCCACAACATGCAGTGCGAGCTGCGTAAGTTATTCAAATTGGAAGAAATTGACACATGCCATAATCATATATACCATGAATACAACATTTGAAAGAGTAGCGGGAGTTAACAGCTTCGCCGATGCCGTAAACTGATACACTTCAAATGCTTAATAGATTACAAATTTCAGGCGATAAAGCAATCGAGGTTGTTGGCAGCATTTGACGTTTCATCCTACACGCGCCACAACCGACCAGAACGTTCCGGCGACGGCCGCATTTCACGCGTGCGCGCTGCCGAACGCCGCCGAGCGCGCGCGTCGGGCCAACAAGGAGCGTCGCGAGCGGCGTGCCCCCGCGGCGTCGCTCGCGGACCAGGCACCTCTCGGCAACCGAGCTGTCCGTGATGTGATTTGCCTTGACGCTCATAGAGATCCATAGCTGCATCCGCTGTGCCACGGTCGCCGCTCAGCCGGGCCTTTCCGGCTCAGCCTAATCTAGGCGCCGTGGCGGCGGCGGATTCAATCTACGGCGTTGCCAATTTCCGGTCGCGGACCCCGGCGCAACCACGCTTGTTTGGTCCAGTTGCACACTGATTCGCGCCGGCGACAAGTGGCCGCCTGCCCCGTGAACGTCGGAAGCCGCGTGGACCTTACAAGCGCGACACGTTCTTTACGATGGTCCTTGGAAGTACAGTCGGAATTTGGACGCCGACCATAAAACTTCGAAATAAAGAAGACGTTTCGGCTCCCACACGGGAGCCTTGTTTACGAGAGGATGAGCGAGACGAAAATCTAGTTATGTACGTTTCAAGACGCGTGGAAAGTTGTCGTCGTTGCGACTGAGTGTGCGCTCAGTTGTCTAGATGATCAAAGATTTGCAAGATCAAGCCGCGAAGAGAAATTCTTTTCTTTGTCAATGATTCTTACATTGTCCCAATCGATTCCATGATTGGTCGTTTCTGAGTGTTCAGCCAGTGCGTTTGACACAACGCTCTTTATTTCAACTAGTTACAATGTCTCCTCCAGACCAGACGGGTTTCCGTCAAACTCTTGATTTCGTAATGGTCTCGGAAGACGCTTGCCTCGCCGAGGGCCCGACAACTTGCAAATAGTAGAAACCTCGCGAGAAATTGAGAACACGAGCGCTGACTGTCGACTGGTGATTCATTGGAAGAACGGATCTATGCATAAAGGCTGGAACCGGGGACGAGATAGCCAGTGTCACAAAAACCAACTGAGGCTGCGTGTTTATCAGGTGCGCCAAATCAGGCAAGAGCAACGGCCGGCCGGCAACTAACTCAAGTTGCACCTCGAGAGGCAGAATGCAGAAGAAGGTTGTTGAATGTAAGCCCTGCCACATTGATTGCCGAACAGGAAAAAGATCCCACCGCTGCCACCAGTTGTTGCGACGCCTGTTTTTCTAACTTCGACTGGCGTTACTCTTGGGTATAGCGTGGTGTTGTCGGCGGGCTGCAGGCGTCCGGCAGACCATGGCGACCAGGCAGCGACACCTGCAGCCCCGCCGACGATGCCACGCTATGCCCAACGGTAACGCCGGGTCAAGCTTCGAGAAGTGGGCGTCGCAACAACCTCTCACACGCACAAACAGACGGAATTTTACGGACACGTAAACACACAAATAAATTCGGCAGATACACTTAAGACTTTTTACGCGTGGGAATGCCAAAGCATTATACCGTTTTTAGACCTCGGAACGTCACGAACGCGCTCATTTTATACACTCATGACGTGGCGACACCTCCTCCACACTGGCTGAGCCGTCTTGTGCCCAATGACGCACAACCTAGGCCGCACCTTTAGTCAGCCAGATAGCGCGTGTGCAATGACGCACGCACTATGGAGGCGCACCTTTCGTGAGCGCAGAACCGCGGAGCCGCCGTGGCGTCGGCCAAGCGTGCGTCTCCCGCCCCGGAATTTACCTAATATTGTTTTCCAAGGCATTTATTTACAGGAACCTCTCCTAGAAATTTGACGTCAATCCGAGCATTTTTTGACGCGTTTTTACTCCTTGCGCCGTCGGACATTTTTGCTACCATCCTTCGGTCACGCCGCCGAGTACAAAACTGGATTTTCGCATAATGGGACATATAATTAATTATGGGGTTTTACGCGCCAAAACCACTTTCTGACTGTGAGGCACGCCGTAGTGGGAACCTCCTGACATTCGGACCACCTGGGGTTCTTTAACGTGCACCTAAATCTAAGTACACGGGTGCTACAAAAATACAAAAATATATACAGTTTCCTTTATAGTTCACGTTCTAAACGTCGACAAAAGCATGAACCAACCAGCGCAGCAACAAGTTGTGATACTTTTCAAGCTGTCTGGTCTGGTGCGACCTTCACATTTCTCCAGTGCTGGGATTTTCCTAGTTTCTATGCGCCTGCGAAAGGCTGAAAAACAGATTAAAGTCTACATTTTGTGCCATTTTCTTGACCTTGTGGGATGAATTGTTAACGTAAGAAACGACGCTCCTTGCCTTCATTTTAGCAGGTGGCACTTTTAAGCTCCTCGGCAATGTTGCGTATAGGATTGCGCTAAGAAAGTCGGCGGCGGTCAGCCTTCCCGCTTAATTGCTGCGAGAATTAAGCCGAGCTCGCACGTGTGCTCGAAAGAGCTGACCAGTACATCTCAGAGAGCGGCGGTTGCCATCGCGCGCTCTGCCATTTTTGAGTGCCGCATCCTTTTGCCTAACACGCTACTCCGATGACACGCGTCGCATAAAGGCACGTGCAGTGTAGCTCACCAGCGGACCCAGCTGGAGAAAAACGAAATAAGCTAACCTGCAGGCGGACCCGATGTCCAGCTATAACTTGGTGTCGCCGGAAAGAGCTTACGTTACCGGTACGACGGGATTCACTTGAAACGATACTCGTGGGATCAAGATGCGACTTCTGCTGCAGGCCCCTTGTTCCGAGATACGCGAGAAACGCAGGTACGTCCTCATTAGACAAGAGACCAACCGGCTTTCGGAAATTGGCGTTTCAGTTATGATTTTCTCAAAAGCTTTTCCTGCGCTCTTAACGGACAAAAATTAGATGAAACGCCAATGTATAATTTAGCACACTTCGGAACTATACATATGACTGTGCCCTTAAAATTGAAGTTGGACTGCCTACGTTCTTTCTGCATATAAGTTATCCTGCTTTCTGCGGACTTTTTACCGGCGCATATCCTCTAAACACCTTATGACCAATGGCTTAGTGAAAGTGAAATATCGCAAAACCATAAATCATTTCTAGATGGTCTATAACTAATGGCCCTACATAGACGAAATCTGTAGAATGTTTGTTGGCGGTCTCTATGAAATTTAGACAGTACATTCAGTCTTCATATATACATCTCTAGAATTCTGATGAGACGGAATTATCGACAAGATATAAAGAACGCTGAGCGTGAAACATATGATATGGGACAACGCTGTGCGCGACCATTCGTAAAGAAAGAAGAAATATACATAAGACACGGGGCTGCAAACCACAGGGAGGGGGTGGTCTTCAGAAATCCGCAAGGTAGAAAAAAATCCAAGTAATGAAAAAAAAAAAAGCCGTCGTTCTGATGAAAAACTGAATGTACAGTAGCACCTCAATGGGTTGCCTTTGCGTCTTCGCATTACTGTCGGCTCAATGACAATGCTTCTCCTTCTTTACCGCGAATACAAAGCACCACTACACCATGCCGTGTTTGGACCACGTCATTGATGAACAGGATAAGTTGTCTTGAAGGCAAAATGAAACATCCCGTGCTGCTCTTCGAAACAAGGGACTTGGTCAGTTATCGACACCTAGAACCCAACGTTATCGCTCGTTCTTAAGACATGTTACATTAAAGGACAATAGACAAACACTCATATATAGCATTACAGCATCGTAACCTGCATGCCGCTTATGTCTCGTCCACTCTAATTCGCCAGGCCACTTGGGAGCATAGTGTTTCGCTTGCTCTCGGTTTCTCTTACGTGAATCGCGGGGAGGTAAGCAGCGTTTGAACGCGATAATATTTCGCGACGTCGGTAGCAGAAGCCACGCCTCAAATGCACGCGACTAAAGGTTCGGGACATTATTACACTTGGCTCGGTTTGTGTTTTACGTACATACGGAAAGAAGCTCGAGGGGCGAGCATTTAAACTGATTACGGCACGCAGACGCTGCGGGGTTACGCACACCGTCCGCTGGTGATGTCGCGTGACGCATGCAGATCGGACAGCACGCAGGCCACGTCGTATAACCGCAGCGCATCACGGAAATTGCGCACCAAGTGTGTGACTGGAGTCGCGTGCCAAGCATCGCGTTTGCCTCGCATTCGACCACGCGCTGCGCTACGCCCGCCGCCAAGCGCCGCCGCAGTGCGGCCAGCGCCCGACAATTGGCTGCACTGCACAAGCGGCGGCGCGGTTCCACCGCGCTGCTCGTCAAACGAGAGCAGTGGACGAGAACCGCCGTCTAGCACTCGCTGTACAACATCGTGAGTGTGTCCCTCACCTTTCTCACTTTGACCGTTCGGGAGAGGGTGATGGAATTGAGCAAATGCAGGTGATCAAGTTATTTGACCCTGCATTCTAGAATGATAACGTCGAGGGAAGATGAGACAAAAAAGGAGACCAATGCCCCAATCCTTGCCTCGTAATGCCTCACCACACTGCATGGGCGTATACGGAAAAGAAACGTAGTTACAAGGTTGTCGCACCCCAATACACGATGTTGTTACCAAACGCCTTCAGAAAAACAGTTTAGACCACTGTGTAGTGCGTTCCTACACAGAAAACGCGTCAAACACTCTTCTCCCTCACAGAAGACGATAAACACCGTGCTGCATGGAACAAACAATGCAGTTAAGTCACGAAAACTGTAACTTATGAGTCAAGTTGCATTGGTAAGTCTTAAGCTCTGTCTGAAGTTATAGGTGGAGCCAAAACTACACAACAATCTGCTACAAGGAGCGCAATAATGGTCACCGATGTCCAAGCGGCAGATCAACTGCTCGTTGATCTGTTTGATTACCACTCTGGTTACCCAACTCCCAATTTCGCAGTCATCGGATCACAGAATATCAACGTTACAAGTCTCGAAGACTTTTGTATAAATATTCGAAAATAATATTTTTGATGATGTTAGAAGGGCTAAAGTTTCACCAGGGCTGTGATACACAGTGTGTGAATATGTGTATCACAGATTCGCACTGTGAATCAGAGTGAATCACCCTTGACCAGCTACAGTTTCTTAAGGTGCGCCGAAGCATGCAAGGAACGTTTTCCTGTCACTCTGCGAGAGGTTATAAAAAGTGTTCACGTTTGAATAAACCTTCACCCCTAACAGAACCGCTATAGCAGTGCGAGGTTATACGTTCGCCTTCCTTCGACAGACGGAAAACCTTCGCGACCGATTGTTTCGGGAAAACGCTCCGTTTTGCAGAAAACGCGCGCACAGCTAGCATGTGTGTGCCCTGTTTATTTTTCAAGTCGTTCTTAGTTCGGCGCAAAACAGCGCGTTTATCAAAAACAATGTATACGCAACTGGCCTAAATTGCAGCTTTGTTTTCATGGCAGAATTTGTTTTAGTCTGTCTCTCACTCTTTCTTTCCGTCTTTCTGCTATATTTCTTTTTTCTACGCACGCTTTCATTCACATGCATCTAACCGTTATAAATAAATTATGGGGATTTACGTGCCAAAACCACTTTCTGATTATGAGGCACGCCGTAGTGGAGAACTCAGGAAATTTCGACCACTTGGGGTTCTTTAACGTGCACCTAAATCTAAGTACCCTCCTCTAATCGTTGACAGAGGCCGCTTTCGCGATGGATAGATGTATGGATGGATGGATGGACGGACGGACTGACTGATGCATGCTATGAGCGCCCCCTTCGGAACGGGGCGGTGGGTTGCGTCACCAACTTCTCATTATATTGCCTGATGTCCTAACTATGTTAAAAAAAGAGAAAAAAGGAAACGAAAAAAAAAACTGCGCAGAATTCCCATCACCAGACTTTCTGAACCCCTATTGAAAACTTTGTTTTTGTACGCCTCCGTTGTTTGTCGTTTGCCTACTTTTCTTCCACCAATGTTCCAATCACCTCTTACTAATCTCTATTGCGGACATGTTTACCTTCCCCCAGCACTCGCTGAACCCAAGGGCTTCAAGGAGGCCAGAGGTGCCTAAATCGACCGCTGGGCAAATATCTTCACATTCTAACAAAGCTAGCTTGCTTGTTTGCTTGTTTGCTTGCTTGCTTGCTTTTGCTTGCTTTTGCTTGCTTGCTTGCTTGCTTGCTCACTAGCTCGCTCGCTCGCTCCTCAATTGTGGCACTTACCCACTACTGGGAATTGGCCAAGAAGCCCGTGGTTAAATGTTAAAAGTTATAGGGAAGGGGAGAGAAAAAAAATTAAACGTAAAATTGAATAGGGGTGAAGCATACCGTTCACGTTAATTAAAAATAGATTTACGTAGCAGATATAGAAATATATTTAAATTATATATAAACAAGAAATCTTGTATTCATTGTCGGCTGGTATTAGAATAATTTCGAAGACACAATTAGGGATTTAATCATCTACTCAATTACTGATTTCGAGAATTAACATGGTAACCTTTTTGTGTCATAGATATAGTCGCAAATGGCCACGCAGATGTTCCTGGGGCTAAAGCCCAATGAAGAAGCCCCGAAGGAGGATATATTATGAGTATTTAAAGAAATACCCAGTATTCGGAATGAAAATTCTAATTTCTTCCTCTGATTTCTAAATCGACGGCATCCTACTAAAAAGTGCTCGGTTTTCGGGTTCCTGGCAGGTTGGACACAGAGGGGACGGTGCCATACCAGACCTGTAGAGGTAAATATTTTATCGTGAAATGCAGCATCGTAATTTTGTTATGGAGATTCTAATTTACGTGTGGGACACCATTTATTGTCCCATGAAAAGGACAAATGGTTAAATTCTGACATTTGGATTTTCAATTGTGTAGAATGTTGGAAAAGAGAACGTTTTCTAAATCTAGCGGTAGTGACATAAGCCGACATAGGCGTAACGGACATAGCTGGTCCACCAAGAGACATCCGCGCAAGTGTGTCTGCCGCGCAAGTGTGTCTGCCATTTCATTTAAGAATATACCACGATGGCCTGGAACCCTTAACAACCGCACCAGGCTTAGTTTGAAGAGATTAATGATTTAAATGTATTGGTTACAGCAGTGTCTGAAAATGAAGTGAGTGATGTGTACTGACAGTGAATCAGTCACTATAACCGCTGTTGAATAATTTGAAGGAAGTTTTCGAAGAACTAAGATAACGACTGATAGGCGAGCCAGGAATATGGCTGTGAAATCGGGAAGGCGTAGTGCATATGACCAGGACAGTGACTCGGAGAAAATAGCCACACCCGCTTTCGCCTCACTCATTGACGCATCAGTCGCGATTACATGATATATTCCCAATTGCGTTAAATGATCTTGTAGCATGCCATTGCAATATGTAGTGAGCAGGAGTTTGGCATTCGATTGAAATATATGATCAAATTCAATCTTTATATTAGGCATGACCTTGTTTGGGCAAATGATTTCGCGTATATTAACGTTTAGTGGTTCTAGCTCAGCTTATGCAAACATAAGCTGAGGTCTATATAAGCGAGACCAATGCTCATCGAAAAATGCCCTCATTTCCCTAATAAATACAAATTGTGATCGTCTCAAAGAAGAATATTAAATGTTTAAAGACATCTTTACTGTTATAATGCGGAATCGACAGGGAAGAGTAGGCAGTCGTGCTTCTTGATATAAAACATTGTTAGCTGCAAATTTTGGTAAATCGAGATAATTTTGGAGAGCCTCTCGTTCTAGAAGAACCAGGGGGTTAATTTTGTATGCTGGCCCACCAGATAATAGCACGCACCCAAATTCCAGTATCGGTCGAATGTACAGGCGATAAATCATTATTAGAGTATCAATGCGTAGCCCAGTGCGATGTCGGCCAAGTTTGCTATCATGCCAACAGCCCCTGCTGCCCTAGATTTAACGTAAATCAATGTTATTTCGCCAGCTCAGTATTTCGTCGCATATTACACCTAGATATTTGATAAAGTCAACTTGCGGAATTATTGCCTGACGGTATTGGAGGGAGATATTAACCGGTACATTCAATGGAAACACAATCAAGGAATTTTCGTTGACATTAAGCAAGATTCGAATACTCACAAACCAAGGTTCAAGCGTTCCTAAGTATGATTGCAGTGTTCTTTGTAATGCGTGAATATCACTCGCAGATTCAAAGAATGATATGTTGTCTGCATAGACATATACTTGTACGGTATCGTACAGTGGTACTGAGCTTAATAAAATGTTAAACAAAATCGGAGATAGGACGGATCCCTGGAGAACTCCTTCTGGCTGATTATATTTTTTTTCGTCCACAAGCCGCGTTGGGAACAATAAAATATTATATTCTTTAAAAATTCATATATCCAATTTATAATATATCGAGGAAAACCCACACTACTTAAAGCATTAAGGAGTATGACATGCTCTACGCTGTCGTATGCTCTAGCTAAATCAAAGGGTCACCAAAGCTGCACACATTGCCGCCTGTGTCGAGCAAGCTTAATGCGTTCCTCTAAATCGACATGTGCGCACCATATCGAGCATCCAGGCCTAAACCCAATCTGACATGGGCTCAATAGTGTGTTATCATATAAAAATTTCATGATACGAATGTGCAATACCCTTTCTATTAATTATATAACATTCGAAGTTAGTGCGATTGGCTTTATATTATATATAGGCACTCCTGCTCCTTAATATTTAAGCAGTGGGATTATTTTTGCGAGTTTCCAGTCAGGAGGTATTCATGCGTTCGTGAGGGAGTAATGAACTATATTAGAGAGGTCTTGCGGGGAGAGGTCAAGCAATATTTTCAACATGCCTGATGTAACGCCATCTGGACCCGGAGCTGTGCCAGGGAGCAGCCGAACAACGTGCTGAAGCTCTTCCATTGTTTCCTCTATGAAATATCCCCTGGCAGAGCCCCTACGAAGTTTACCTGCAGCTGAGTTGTAAAGCGCTGTTCTAAATCTTTTCCAATTTTATCTAATGATTCTAACAATTGTTTTGGTGACAGAACAACTGAATCAATAGTTATGAGTACTGGAACGGCCTTGCGAGAGTGGAGAAACCTAGACAGTGCTTTTTTTGTCACCGCTTTTCGATAAAGAATTATGCCGTTTTTCATCATATTTATCCTCCGCTAATGAAATTATTATTTTAAACATAGCAGTAGCATACGTATAGTAACTCCAATGAGTAGGGCACTGATTGAAAATAAGTTTCTTCCATGTAGCTTTTAGGCGTCTATAATCTCGTGCGCAATCACTATTCCACCATGGACAATCAGTGCTCCCTTTTGCTGATGTGACTACAAACTCAGATTTTTAATGGTGCCTTTGAATATTGCACAAAGGCTCGTCGCTTTAATATCTATTTCCATACTTGTCAAAGAAGACGCAGTTGGCAGTAAATTATGTTTAAATTTGGATAGTCCACAAGAGTCTGCGCATGTTCATTTAAAGAAATCAGGGGGTTGTTAATATCAATGACAATCGGGCGGGGGTCACCACTAGTGGTGGCATCGACCACAGCCCAAGAAGAGATGGAGACGCCTGAGGTAGCAAATGTCAAATCTAGGCCAGATCACGACTGCGAACGCACGAAAGTGCCAACTTTGCATTTAAACACGTCGAATTGTTAATATTAGTCAAATCGTATAAAGGTTTTCCAGACGTGTCAGTGCGGAATCTCCATGACACATGATGGGACTTAACGTCTCCCGCAACTAATATGTTCTTTTTGCAATAGGCCACTGCGACCGTCAAGCGATCGAGCGTACGTCTTGCACCCCAGCGGTAAAGTAGGAGTTAATTATAGAGAGCGGGGTGCAACCCGGAATAGTAATTTCTAATATTAAAATTTAACAATAAGGTGATAGAGTACGATTTAAAATTTTTGCTTTATGGCAGAATTTCGACGAAATTGAAAAAGCTAATCCACCACCTCGGGAAGGTCTATCCAATCGAAAACACTTGTCGTTTAAATGAAAGTCTTGGTCAGCGGACAAACGAGTTTCTTGTAATAGTTATGGGAACCCGGGCATCGGAGCCAGCAGTCGGTGTGGAGGACAAAGTGACTCGTGAGCGCGAACGGTGGTTCGAGGCTCGGCTGGGCACTCTTGGGCGCGGCCGGCCAGGACTGAGGCCGGCTGGCGTGGTCTGAGGGACCGCGCCGTTCCCACATTGGCGCCCCACGTTGGGCGTCAAATTTGTGCAATGTGGGCTCAGGGCCGTGGCTTCAGAGCCAGTGGCCAGCCGAGGCTCTCAGAGAGGACACTCTCTGAAGGCCTCTCTGAGAGTGCAAAGGACAACCATCGGGAGCGCAGGCCAGCTGAGCCCCAGCTTCCTGCAGTCGCCGAGCCAGCCTCCCTGCGCGTGGCCCGCGCGCACGAGCCCCGCTCCGATGATGACGATGGCGGCACCTCTGTGCCGCCATGCGGCCGGTGTCTCCATATAGTATAACGTCTGGAGATTGTTGGGAGATTAAATATAAAACATATGTAGCTACAGAAAGTATTGATCGGCAGTTCCACTGCAGTATTCTTACGCACCCTATGTTGACGGTAGACAAGCAGCCGCAACTGCTTGGGCCAGCGTACTGTTTTTCAGAAAGTGAGTCCTCGTAAGTGATTCTTTCGGACACTTTTTTGTTTTAGAGTTAGGAGAATTAGGCAGTTTGTTGTTAGGCGATCTTGTGCATTTAAGAATTCGAGTGTCCATATCCACATGAGGAAGAAGAAGAAGTCCGTTCCTCGCTCCTTCTCGTTCGCTGCGGCTTCTGTCACTTGGCCAGGTTTTGGGTGATATTAGGCTTTACTAATCTTATTTCTTGAGCTCTCACTAATTCTAACGCCACCTTCTTCCTAGGCTGATGTCTAAAAACTCCCCAGGCAGGGGTTTGTCCCCATGGGCGGCCTCTATTCCAACGGATGAATTACCTCTAGATTTGTTCATCCGCAGTGGTGTGAGCAACATCCCGGTGGCTCTGGTTCCTTCAAATGGAGGCTTCATACGTCTAACCAACCCCCAGGCGATCCAGAAATCCCTGCAAGCTGCTACCTCTTCATACCAGACCATCACGGAAGTGAGGCAGTTCGGCCGCGGAGGTATCGTGTGTCGATCACCAGACCAGTCCTGTGTCGCGGATTTGCTAAAGTGCTCGTCATTCGCGTCATTACCGGTGAGTGCCTTCATCCCTGCTCACCTCGCCTGCACTAAGGGAATAGTCAGAGGTGTCGATGCTGATCTTTCTCCCGCTGAAACACTTGAGAGATTGTCTGGGACTGGAGTAATTGCTGTTTACCGATGCACTCGAGTGGTAGACAATAAGCGGGTCCCAACAGAATCAGTGATTGCGACTTTTGCTGGAACTTCCTGCCCGTCAGAGCTAAAGGTGTGGCCCCTTGTGTTCAGAGTTGAACCCCTGGCGTCGCGTCCGATTCAATGCCGCAATTGCTGGCGATACGGCCATAGTATGGCAGGGTGTAAATCACGACAACGTTGTTGCGCATGTGGGGGAGAACACGCTCAAAGTGATTGTAATGCCCAAGAAGAGCGATGCTGTCTCTGTGATGGAAATCATCCAGCCAATTATTTAAACTGTTCTGTTAAGGCTCAAGAGTTACAGGTGATTGAAATAATTGATCGTCGACGCTGCTCTAGGATGGAGGCCATAAACATTGTGAAAGAAAGGGCATCTGGCTATGCGGGGATAATAGGTAGACAAAATCTTACCACGGACCGATCACTTACTGCAACTATAGAGGCCGCTGTGGAAAAGGCAGTTACAAAAGCTATGGAAAGGTTGGCAGTGAGCCTTGGTGAATGTATCTCACAAGCCGTTTCTAGTCATTTATCTCATTTGATGCAAACTACCAGCCCAGCTCCTGTACCAACGCAAACAGTTGATCCTGAGCACCAAACTAACCATGACAGATCAGACGCCAATCCTTGCAATAATGATATTCGACTTTCAAATCCCTCTTCTGCGGGCCCTACAACTTGTAATCTGATTAATACAGATTTGGAGATGACAGAGGTAGAACAAAATGCTCGAGCATATAAAAGAACTATGTCGTCTATTAGTGAAGACTCCTCCCCCGGTCCTCACTCAAAAGCGAAGAAAAGTCAGTCCAGTGTTGTGCTAAAGGATAACATTCTGCAGAAGGCAGTTTCGACTGCGGCACTTTCCAAAAAATAGGATCACTAAAAGTGCTTCAGTGGAACTGCCGCTCTTTATATTCTGCATCAGTAGACTTGTTTAACTTCTCAACTAAATCCTGATTTAATTATGTTACAAGAGACGTGGCTAAACCTGAGAAATCTTTTCAACTGAAATTCTACAGGTCATTTCGATTAGACCGTCCTACAAGAGGTGGCGGATTACTTACACTTATCTCATCTAAAATTTGCCATAAGGCTAACATTTCATTTCAAGTTTCTACTCCAGAGTGTGAAATCCTAGCTATAAAATTGGTTCTCCCGGGATGTTCTCCTTTTACCGTAGTTAATGCATATTTTCCATCTGGCGTACAGGACACTAGCACACTGGATAGTGTTATTAACTCTTGTGGACGTGACATTGTGATCTCAGGTGATTTCAATTCTCACCATATCTCATGGGGTTTAAGAACAGATTTGTGCGGCACCCGATTGTGGAACTGGTCGTTGGACAATCGCCTCACGTGTGTAAACTCCGGATCTATTACGTTTGTTAGAGGCCGATCTTACTCTTCACTAGATCTTACATTCTCTGGCCCGAGTCTCTCCGTAACTTCTTGGTCGACTATTGATTGTTCGACAAGCAGTGATCACCTTCCGATAGTATTTGACGTTGCACGTCCGGTAACATTTATAGGTGATCAGGTTCGAACCTTCATAAATTACAACATTTTAAAAAAATGCTTACGAAATGTTCTTTCATCTCTGTCTGATGCGCCTACAGAACAAAAAACCACGATTATCTGTTCCGCTTTGGAAAGTTCTCAAAAAAAGGCTCAATTTGAGATTGGATTGAATAAAAGAAATTCTTACAGTCCTTGGTGGAATGAAGAATGCACTCGAGACTACAGAAAGAGAAAAGCTGCTTGGAAAAAATTATTGCATAACCAGAGTCCCCAAAATTGGAGTGACTATATATTTTTTCGAGCTGTCTTTAAACATACAGTTTCTAAAGCCAAAGATGAATTCGACTGTAAGCATTTTGATTTCTTATCTAACAATAAAAATAAGCGTGCATTGTTCCGTTTTCTCCGCTGTAGAAAAATTCTTCCGCGTCAAATTAATATTGACTCTATAATCTTAAGTAGCGATGAAATGAAACAATCACTAGAAGAAATCGCGAAGGGATTAGAAATTAGATTTTCTTCTGTCTTGCCAAGTGGTTCTCGCTTACGAAGGGCATCAGATGATTTTACAGAAATCTCCATGTTAGAATTGGCTGAAATCGTGGAGCGACTTCCAGATTCAGCTCCCGGTGTGGATGGGGTAACATCTACTATGATCAGAATTTTATTTAAAGAAGCTCCCGATGACCTTTTAGCTACTGTAAATCACTCAATTCGCTTCTCGTGGATTCCGTCTGCGTGGAAAATTGCTAAAATCATCCCTATTCTTAAAAATCATGGGGAAGGATATACAATAGATAACATTAGGCCAATTGCGCTAACTTCAAATTTGGTTAAATTAATTTAAAGAATTCTATATGACCGCATGATTAAATTTATACAGAACAAGGACTTGCTTAGCCCCTGCCAAATTGGATTCCGACCATCATGTTCAATTTGGCATACTCACGTGGACCTAGAAACTAGAATAAAATTAGCACGGCGACAGAGGCAAATAGGTGCTCTTGTGACATTAGACATTTCCAAAGCCTACGACAGTGTAGAACACTTAATTTTATTAGATATATTGCGAAATCTAGAGATTCCAAATTATTTTTCAAACTGGATTGGTGAATTTTTAAATGGAAGAACATTTTACTGCAGTCTGAGAGGCGTTTCCTCGAGTATATATAATCAATCACGGGGTGTTCCTCAAGGTGCGGTCACTTCACCATTACTATTTAATATTCTGATGTGTTCCATTCCTCTTTATCAAGATGTACAAACATACGTATACGCGGATGACATTGCTTTCTTCGCATCAGACAGTGATATTCACTCTCTATATTATCGACTACAAAACTACCTCAACGCCATAGAAACCTGGTTAAACAAAATTCGCCTTTCACTTAACGTTAGAAAATCCTCGATATTGGTTTTCCCTCTTAACAATCCCGTTAATATATCGATATCCTATCGCCTCGAGACTATACCTCAAGTGGAGTCGGTGAAATACTTAGGTGTAGTATATGACGGTTCCCTCAACTGGCTCGGCCATATTGACCATATCGTTAAAAAAGGAGTACGAGCAGTTGGTATGCTACGTAAGCTGTGCAATAGTCGGTCCGGAATGCGGAGAGATCCACTTTTAATGATATACAAAATGTATGTGCGGCCCATTTTAGAATTTGGATGTGTTTTATTTTCTGGTGCCCCAGCTTATAAATTACGTCCCCTTGTTCTCCTTGAGCGGGAAGCCATACGACTGTGTTGCGGATTACCGAAATATGTTGCCAATAACATATTACACCAAGAAGTCAGGTTGCCTTCAATATTGTGTAGATTTCGGTTACTGACAGTGCAAACAGTCTTGAAATTGTATGAATCCCCTATTAGAAGATTGAAATACATATTCATTTCCCAGCCTGCACTTTTCTTCGGAGTACACTGGCATAGTTTTCATACACCACAGGTCGTCTTCGTACAAACATTGATAAATCCCTTAAATGTACGTCTCTGGGAGGTACCGCCTATTTGTGATGTGCGAGAGAACCTAGAAATTATATTTGATGACATCTACCCAAACAATGCAAAACATCTCCCTTATAATATATTAAACGGCTTATTACAGGATCATTTATTGAGTTTATAAGTACGGTCATTGCGACAGACGCCTCACAGTGTGAAGAAAAATCTGGAATTGGCATTTTCTCTCCCTCTCTAAACTGGTCATTTGCAATCAGGATTCCGGACTTTTATTCCGTATTTTTGGCTGAATTTCTGGCTGTAGTCCTAGCCTTACGCAAACTAAATCTGTCAACATCGGCGGTAGTAATTATAACAGATTCTTTATCCTTATGTTCCTCGCTCACAGCAAATGGTGTCACTAACCTTTTACGTACATTTCATTTTCTAGTGCCTGCCCACATAAATTTAATTAGATTGCTTTGGGTGCCTGGACATAAAGGATTAGTCATGAACGAAATGGCTGACAGTCTCGCGAGAGCGGCCCTCAGTGGCCCTGTATTACCATTACTTCCTACAATAGCTTACCTGACGACTACTAGATTCAGGAGATATACAATTACTCAAGACTTCTTGAACCCAGCTGTAGCAAATTTTTCAGAATATCGACACCTCCTATTCCCTTGGCCTAAAAATTCCTTTCACACCAGAAAAACTGAAGTCATCTTTACCCAATTACGTTGTCGAATACCAAAATTAAACTTCTATCGTCACAGGGCTGGTCTGGTGCCCTCCCCTCTGTGCCCAGTCTGTGGAGAAGATGAAACAATAGATCATTTTTTCATATTCTGCCGCCGTTTCACTTCTTTAAGAAAAAATCTAGAATCAAGATTTACACAGCTTGGTTTGAGCTTTTCAATTATAAATATCCTTTCTCTAGGAGCCTCCTCTCTTGGACAGTGCCACAGGGATATTTGCTCAACCATGGAGGATTTTATACTTGCTACAAAGAGATTATCTTGAATTCTTAAACATTTTTTTGTTCATTTCCTCCAGTTAGCTTTACCATTTTCGGTTTTTTAATAAAGATAGCCTAATTTCATCCAAATCTTGGCCAATCCCCCACAGTGGGTGTGCGCCATCCCATAAGGAATACCATACCATACCAGTGTGAAGCGACGCCGGCGCCGGTTCTTCTAGTGGAGCTTCCAGTGGAACTGTTCTTGCCTCGCAGGGTTTTGGCCAAGGATTGCATAGCTGTTTTTTTTTTCTCTTTTATCGCTTGTCAACAGTTTTGCTAGTCTCATTATTATTTAGCTAATCAGACCACGCAGATGTCCTTTTCTTCACCAGGGCCAGGGGCCTTCCCCTGGTCCGCTTCTATTCCTCCGCAGGAGTTACCTGTGGATCTGTTTCTACGCAACGGCATCACATCAGTTCCTGTGGCTCTTGTCCCAACCAATAACGGAGTCATACGGATGAAGAATCCGAAAGCGATTCAGGCGGAATTGCGATCGGCGACGGCCCATTTCCAGAACATCACTGAGGTCCGCCAGTTTGGCAGAGGTGGAGTCCTCTGCTTTTCGGCAGACCAGTCCTGTGTACAAGACCTGTTAAAGTGTTCGCTGTTTGCCGCCAATCCGGTGAGCGCATTTATTCCTCCCCACTTGGCATGTGTGAAAGGGCTTGTCCGCGGCGTCGACGTGAACATGACACCGACAGAGGTATTAGAGATGCTTTCACCCGCGAGTGTAATTTCAGTTTATCGGTGTGGACGTATGGTCGAGAAAAACAGGATCCCTACTGAGTCGGATCGCAGACACATTTGCAGGGACAATTCGACCCTCAGAGATAAAGGCATGGCCTCTAATCTACAGAGTGGAACCTCTGTCCCCTTGTCCCCTCCAATGTGTGAAATGCTGGCGCTACGGACACACGTTAAAAGGATGTAGATCTGCTTCCAGGTGCCGAATTTGTGGTGAAGAGCACAATGCTGGCGAATGCAAAAGCAAGGAAGAAAGGTGCTGCCTCTGCAATGACGCGCACCCTGCAGATCATTCTAATTGCTCAGAAAAGGCACGGGAAATTGAAATTCTGGAAATCATTGAAAGAAGACGTTGTTCGCGTAGAGAATCCGCAGCGGAAATTCATTCTAGGACACAGGGATACGCCGGAGTCACAGCCCGCCAGGTGACAGCAACGGATGCGTCTCTTTCAATTTCTATTGCTAATGCCATCGAAAGGGCAATGGAAAAATCTATGGAGCGCCTAGCTGGAAACCTTTGTGAGTCCCTGACACAAATTCTAACTAGCCAGATGGCGCAGATATTCGCAACGACAACAGCAGTTGGTATAACTTCGCGAACTACTGAGTGTCCACCTACTTCAAATGAGGAAGTAACCGCCAATTGCACGTCGCAAGATGCCCAAATTGTAATCCCACCAGTCGATGTTAACCAGACCCAATGCACAGGCTCCAACGATAACACAGAGGGCGCAGATGAAATGGACATGGATCCTCGATCGTTAAAACGATGTAGGTCCCCTTTGTCTAAAAAAGCTACGACTCTAACTCAGGCAAAGACAAAAAAGTATCAGAAAGACAGCCTTACCAAGGAAGATTTCTTAAAGGAAAACATTTTAGGTAAGGCAGTTACTGAGTCCATACTTACGCAACAGTAGGTCTCCTCAAAATTATTCATTGGAATTGCCGATCAATTTACTCAGCAGCAACAGATTTATTGTATCTATCATCGAAATTCTCCCCGGACATCATTGCTTTGCAAGAAACATGGCCTTCAGTACATCAAAGTTTTCAATTGACGAACTATCGATCTTTCCGATTGGACTGTCCATCGAAGGGCGGAGGTTTAGCTTTCTTTATCAATAACAGAATTAGCCTTAAGGCAAAGATTTCATATAAACATATGTCCTCCGAAAGTGAAATTCTCGCATTAGATATAACTATACCAGGTTGTCTACCTTTCTCGTTAGTAAACGTATACTTTCCGGCGGGTGTACAGAACACTCGATGTTTGAATTCAGCAGTGACTTCATGGTGTAAGGACAAAATTCTGGTTGGAGATTTCAACTCCCATCACACGTGTTGGGGCTTTCGAACTGACCAATGTGGCAAACGCTTGTGGGATTGGACAATAGATAATAATCTGTCTTGTCTGAACTCTAGACTTCCTACATATATTTGTAAACAGTCCCGCTCCGCATTGGATTTAAGTTTCGTAAGTTCGTCCTTCACTAACTCATCCTGGACAGCCTTGGACTGTGCAACCAACAGTGACCACTTTCCAATAATGGTTGAAATTGCTTGCCCGATTATGCCATCGCGCTCCCAAGTACGCGCATTTGTAGATTATAAAAAATTTAAATCCGATCTTAAGGTACATTTGGCTTCTCATTCCGAAGAGCAGGAAGACACGAAATCTATGAAACTTTGTGCGGTAATTAAAAGAACATACAAAAAAGCTGAATTCAGTGTTACATCTGCAAAGTAAACATCTTATAACCGTTGGTGGAATACAGACTGCACGCGAGACCACCGACGCCGACAGGCAGCTTGGAAGCAGCTCCTCTACAACCAGTGCCCAAAAATTGGTTTGATTACAAGTTTCAAGCTGCTGTCTTTAAACGTACAGTTGCTAAAGCTAAAGAGGATTATGATAGGAAACACTATGATTTCCTTTCTAAATCTAAAAACAAAAATTCGTTGTTTAGATATATGAGATATCGGAAAATTCTGCCGTCGCCAGCTAATATTGATTATGTCAATCTGTCTCCCGATGAAATGAGAAAATCTCTTGAACTCCTTGCTAAAGGCTTGGAGAGTAGATTCACGTCATCGATGTCGTATAATTTGCAAAAAGTAGCCCCATCCTTAGTGTATACTGAAGTTACATTGCCTGAATTATCCCAAGTGATTCGAAACTTACCTTTGTCAGCCCCTGGTCCTGATGGAATTACCGTGCACATGATAAAAATATTATTTTATCTGTCTCCTGGAGACCTTCTAAACGTTATAAACTATTCCTTACACAAAGCCTGGATACCTAACGATTGGAAAGTAGCTAAAGTAATCCCGATACCTAAAAAACAAGGACTAGCTTATAACATAGAAAACATCAGACCTATTTCTCTTACTTCTAATATGGTCAAACTCATAGAGAGGGTATTACACTGCCGAATTACTATCTGGATGACGGATAATTTAATATTAAGTGCAAATCAAATAGGCTTTAGAGCTAATTGCTCAATATGGTGTGCCCATGCTGATTTAGAGAGCCGCATCCAACTTGCCCAGAAAAGGAGAGAATATTCTGCTTTGATGAAATTAGACATAGCTAAAGCTTATGACAGCGTCGAACATTCAATTCTACTGGATATTCTGCAGCGTCGTAATTTCCCCAATTATATAACCGCGTGGGTGGCAGAATTTTTGCGATTAAGAGAATTTTATTGCTTCAAGGACGGATGTTCTTCGTCTAAATTCAGACAAACTCGCGGAGTTCCCCAAGGATCTGTCCTATCCCCAATATTATTTAATATATTAATGAGCTCTATCCCCACTTTTCAGGACGTGCACGTTTACGTGTATGCAGATGACATTGCATTCTTTGCTGCCGACACTGACATTAACACATTATACCAAAAACTACAAAGATACATGAGCATGCTAGAAGTATGGCTTCAGACAATTTGTATGTCATTAAACGTAAGTAAAAGCGCCATTTTAGTGTTCTCGGTCATGGATCCGGTTTCAATTTCTATAACTTATAAGCAAAAACCCATTCCACAGGTTGAGTCTCTAAAATATTTGGGAATCACATATAATGGAAAACTCAACTGGAGTCCACACATAGAGAGTGTAGCGGGTAAGGCACAACGTGCTTTAGGTATTCTGCGCAGAATGAGTAACCGGAAATATGGACTACGTAGGGATTCATTGTTGATGATTTATAAAATGTATGTGCGCCCGATATTGGAATTTGGGTGTGTCTTGTTCTCAGGCGGCGCTGCTTATAAAATAAAGCCTCTGGTTCTTTTTGAGCGTGAGGCCCTACGCCTGTGTCTGGGACTCCCCAGGTTTGTGGCTATTAATGTTATCTACCAAGAAGCGCGCCTTCCAACATTGCCCTGCAGATTTCGCATCTTAACAGTTCAAGCATTCCTGAAATTTTACAGCTTGCCGCTTAGACGATCTCAATACGCATTCATTAATGATCCAAATTCCTTCTTCCTTGCTCACAGGCCTCGATTTCACACTCCACAGATCATATTTGTTCAAAAACAATTAGATAGCCTGAATGTGAACATTCGAGAGGTAATTCCGTCAACCGAATCACATCAGAATATTAAGATAGATTTTGATGACATTTTCCCGCCAAACTCTAAGTTTCAATCTGCCACTTTTTAAAATAACCTGTTGCAAGATTACCTAGCACACGTGCAAACAAATAACATAATAGCTACAGACGCTTCAGTGAACAACGAAAAGGCGGGCGTAGGCATCTTCTCGCTTCCGCTTGGCTGGTCATTCTCCTTGAGACTGCCAGACTTCACACCTGTTTTTGAAGCCGAGCTTTTAGCAATTCTTTTAGCGCTTCGGAAACTCCCGTCGAACTCAATAAGTGCGGTTATTATAACAGATTCCCTTTCGGTCTGTACTTCGCTTACGGCTTCACCCAATTCGCCACCACTAAAGACGTTTCTAACATTAGTTCCTCCGCAGTTGAATTCTCTAAAACTATTATGGGTACCTGGACATTGTGGATTACATTCAAATGAAATGGCAGACGCATTAGCGCGAGCATCCCTGAGTGGACCTATAATGCCTGTTCTTCCTTTGGTGGCTCACATAACAGCAATCAGATATAGAAAATATTCAATTCATAGAGATGTCAGTGAATCAATAACAACATGGACAGAATATCAGCACCTCAAATTTCCGTGGAAAATCCAGTGGTGTCCATCAAGACAATCAGAAGTAGCGGTCACGAGATTACGCTGCCGTGTCCCTCCATTAAACCTATATTTACACAGGACTAGTCTGACGCTATCACCTCTGTGTCCATACTGCCAAGAAACAGAATCACTAGATCATTATTTTTAGAGCGCAGCTCTTTGGCGTTCGTTCCTGGGTTTCGCGTCGTCGTCGGCGTTGTCGTCGGCCTCGTAACCAGCTCCGCCCCCCTTTCATCCCCCCAGCGCTAGCAGCGACCGACTGATACCGCTGGATGCCGCTGACGCCGCTAGAGAGTCAAGATAACGTGACTGCATAGAACACCGTCGCCGCCATGCAGAAAGAGGAGGAAAGGGTCCCCCCCCCCTGTTCTTGTGTGGCGGATAGGGTGCTCTTCAGTTGCCGACGCGCCGGTTATTTCACGTAGGCCCCGGCACGTCGACGAATACGTGACCACCTTCCCACGGCTAGACCTGGTTCTTAGCGCTGCGGAAGCGAGGGTATCATATTGTTTGTGTCGGCATCGGCGGCGTTGTCCCTGAAACCAACTCCGCAGCTGGGGTTGACTCACTATCGGCGTCAGCGGCATCAGTCAGTCGCTGCTATCTCTTCCCTCCTCCCTTTATCGTGTTGTCCGCTTGCTGCGCGCGCTTCTGCCCCCATCGTTTGCCGCTGGGTGTACACGCCGCCCCCCTCCCCCCTCTTCCTGCGAGTCTCCTGTTGTCAAAGCGCCGGCTCGAACTTAATTCCTTTCTTCGCTCCTCCTCCAATGCAACCCCTGTGCGGTGGCAATCAGAGAGCCAGATCGGTGGCGGCGGATCTGTATATGTGCACCGCCCGAGCCGAAATTGCCGCTGCCGTTCGCCCTGTGCGGTGGCAATCAGAGAGCCAGATCGGTGGCGGCGGATCTGTATATGTGCACCGCCCGAGCCGAAATTGCCGCTGCCGTTCACATGAAGTTGGCGAACTGTGCGCCGCAAAGTTGCCCAACGGCTTGCTGGTAGTAGCTGCCTACTTCGCCCCTACCGCACTCACGAAAGACGTCGTGCACTTCCTGCAACTCGCATTAACCGTCCATCGATCCACACCGATGTTAGTAGTGGGGGACTTTAATGTTGACATAAACACAAACAGCAATTTCCTAACACTTATGTGGGAGAACATCCCGTTCCTCTCGCTTGTAACGCGTCCCACGGCTGTGGCAACCTCGCGAGGCACTTGTATAGATCTCGTCTTTGAGAATCAAGCATTGGTGTACCAAGTCGAACATATATCAGTCTATTTCTCCGACCACAAAGCTTCCTTCATGACTGTCAAGAACTGTTAGTGGAGTCTTTGTTAAAGGAATACGTGTGAAAAATAAAAAAAAAATTCTGTGATAGCGCATACATGTGTTGCTCGATTTCTTTGCCTCAATCTATCCAAAAGGTGAAACAGCTTATTTGCTGCGCTCAAATTTCGCATTAGGAAGTAACGTAATCGTCGGTAATTTTTTTTGGTATGTCGACGATACAAATTGTTAAGAAAAAGACATCTAGAACTTCCGTTCGCAAAATTAGGGTTAATGTTATCACCAGAAATCATACTATTTTTCGGTGCGTCAGTAATAGGAGTCAGCCACAGGGACGTATTTGATGCCGTTTGCAGTTACATACAGTCAACAAAACGTATAACTTTTTAACTTTTGTCTTGTATTTTGTTTGTTTTTGTATGTTTTATCTCTCTTTCGTTATATTTTTTTTCTCATCGAATAAGTGGCACTTCAAAAAAGAATAGGTGAACGTTTCAGCACGCAATTCTTGGCCAATCCCCCAGTGTGGGTATGAGCCATAACATGAGGCCGCCATCATCATCATCATCATCATCAGTGCAGACGTGGAAGCATCGGCTCCGTTTCTTTTTCCATGCTCCGCTCGCCAATTTTGAAAGTGCAACGGAAAGAAGCATACCACTAGATCCGCGAAGCGACGGCGAATCTACTGACACCAAGATTCGAGGTGGGGCTTGTTTTCTCACAATCTTACGGAAGGTTTTCTGCTCCTTAGTGAGGAGTAGGGCCTTTGTTGGGCCTAGTCAGCCCACCTGACCGCAGCCATGGCGGATACAAACATGGAAGATGAAGATTTTACTGGAAATGAAGGAAACAATGGTCAGGACGACTACGGCTGGCAAGTAGTGGCTGGTCGAAGATCACGAGCTAGCACAAAGGCTGTGGATGAGGACAGCACATTGCCACGTAATCAGCGAGAGCATGGGAGTCAAGGGAACCGCCGTCGGTGGAATGGTCAAGAATCGGATTATCAAAGCTTCGAGGATACCTCAAATGCCCGAGGAGCACGGAAAGGTCATTATACGACCTCGAGAAGGGCTCAATTTGAACAAGGTGAGCACCACCACGATTGGTTCCGCAGTCATCTAGGCGTCCGGCCTAACGGAAGAGGAGGCCCGTGAAGACGTCTGCCCGAACTTCACTCAAAATATAATCGTAGTCAGCACACCTAAGCCCGAACATGCTGCGAAGTACGTTAGAATCAAATCTTTCAAGATTATGGAAGCGGAATACGAGGCAAATGCATACGAAGTGGCACCACATGCCACATGCAAAGGCGTCATCCGAAGAGTGGACATCAGAGACTCGCAAGCCATAATAACAAGAAACATCGTACATGACTTGAACCCGCTTGCCCTGGCTGCGAAGCGCATCAAGACGTCGGGATCCGTCATTGTACTTTTCGATGGACTCAAAGTGCCCAATTTTGTCAGGTACGGATCCACGCTAGTGAGATGCTACCTTTACAGGAAGCAATTCGACGTCTGTTTCAGCTGCGGAAGGTTCGGGCACCGCTCTGATGCGTGTCCAACACCTGACTTTGTTCAGTGCAGGGGATGTGGAACTCGCAACCCAGGGGATGAACATGTGTGCGTACCTAAGTGTAAATTTCGTGAAGGCGATCACCCTACCGGCGACAAGTTTTGTAAGCAAAGATTTCAAATCCCTTACGTCGTACGACTTCGTCGAAGAGAGCGCAACAGGACTCGGTCGTCAACAAGAGTGCAATCGGAAGCGCAACAGCTGGCGCCCAACCATCACCCGAGGACAGGGAGCCCTGACGCTCCAGGAGTCGCACCAGATCCAGGCATCGTTCACTATCCAGGGAGAGAAGGCGCTCCAAGTCAAGGGAAGCGCAGGTGCGCTTCGTGCAAAGGGACTCAATACCTGGCGA
The DNA here is from genome assembly GCF_050947875.1 of Dermacentor variabilis. Classification (NCBI taxonomy): domain Eukaryota; kingdom Metazoa; phylum Arthropoda; class Arachnida; order Ixodida; family Ixodidae; genus Dermacentor; species Dermacentor variabilis. The sequence goes on along the minus strand of NC_134576.1, from coordinate 146,260,429 downwards.
GAAGACGACGCCAGGAACCACTTGGGCTGACAAAGTAAAAGGTATGGCGAGAGTTGCTGGGGCCGCCTCGGCTGCTGTGGGTGATGACAATGATGCCAGAATAGAGCAATTAATTAAAGAAGTAACTTCTTTAAGAAAAGCTAATGAAGAATTGACCAGGCAGGTAATAGAGCTTCGTAAAAAAGAGCAGTCGAGCCCTGCTAGAGTAGAGATAGATAGACCTATAAGCAAAAGCAGCGATCCAGGAGAATCCAGCTCTCCTGCCCTTAAAAAGAGGGCGGTGAGTTCCGAGGATGAGTCAGTCTTCTCAGCCCTCAGTGAAATAAAAGATGCAATTAAAGCGATAAGAGAGACAGTGGAAACGACCAACTTTAAAGTGGACAAATTGTGGAAATGGAGGCTAACGGCGGAGAAAAGACTTAGGAAAATTGAGACGCGAGGGGATGACGACGATGAGTATCTGCCATCGGAGGCGGATAGTATAAAGTCCATTCCTGGATTGTCGGGGGCCATCACAAAGAGGAAAGTAGCGGGTAATAGAAAGGCAGCCTCACCTAATAACAATGAACAGTAATCATGGATTTAACGTGTGGCAATGGAATTGTCGCGGGTTCCAACACAAAAAAGCAGCACTGCGACAGGTGATCAGGTCATCTGAGGCCAGGCCAAAAGTAATTATGCTGCAGGAAACCTTAGTGGACGAAATTATGCTTACTGGGTACAAAGTTATATGTAGAGACAAAAAAACGGGGAGGGGGTTGGCGACCCTCATTGACAAAAAGTTGCCATACATTGAGCATGATATTCATCTTAGACATTCCAGGTTTGAATTTATTCTAGTTGAGATAATACTTAAAAGGAACTGAGGTAAGACGCAAAGCATTTTCTGTTTGAATATTTACAGCAGTCCTAACGACATGAGACAGAGGTTTAGAGCACTCTTCAACAAGGTGCTTTCGGTTGCCAAAAACTCCTCGCTCATTATTGGAGGGGACTTTAATGCTCCCTATCCCACATGGGGATACACTTGGAACACAAAGAAGGGAGAGGAGCTATGGAGTCTTGCCATGGATCTGGGGTTATGCTTGATTACTGATCCGACGTATCCCACCCGTTGTGGCACGTCCACATGCAGGGACTCCTCACCAGATCTTACTTTTGTAAACAACTCAAGAGGAGCCAATTGGGAAAATTCAAACATGGATCTCGGGAGCGATCATTATATCATACACATAACCATACGCATACCGAGACAGGAAACTAGAACCTTCAAATTCACTGTTTGGGATCAGTTCAGAAAAATCAGGGCGAACAGAAGGAAAGGGGGGCCTCTAGATGCCGAGCAGGATTCCCTTCAGACGAGGGTCACCCAGCTCGGAGAGGACGTCAAAGAGGCCACTAAAGAAATCAGGACAGAGGAAAATATTGAGGCTATGGACAGCAGGCTGGCGCATCTGATTGAGGCCAAACATTCGATATTACAGAGATGAAAAACGCAGATACTTAACAGAAGGCTAAGGGAAAAATAGCGCAATTAAACAGAGAAATTGATGATCACTCGAAGGCCCTCGTGAAGCAACAGTGGGATGAGATCTTTAATTCGGCTGATGGTAGACTCAAGCATGGAGGTAGCTGGAACCTCCTCAGGCACTTGCTCAACGACAATGAAACAAGGACAAGCAAGAGAACAACTATATCTAAGTTGGTTCATCAGGAAAGCCAAGATAAAACACAGAATGATATCATGGATAGTCTCGCAGCCAAATATCTCCCACTTAAACAACCAAACGAAGAAGACGAGAGCCCCGAATATACGGGAGGAATATACGGGAATATAAGAACTTGACCGGGACTTCACTGAGAGTGAAGTGAGGGCAGCTCTTCACAGTCTTAATAGTAGATCGGCGGCTGGACCTGACGGAATAACTAACAAGATATTAAGAAATCTGGATGATGAATCAATTTCTTATCTAAGCGAACATTTCAATGAATGTTGGAGAAAAGGGGTATACTCAGAGGAATGGAGGGTGGCCAATACTATCCTCATACCAAAGCCAGGAAAACAACTCACTCTGGACATCCTCCGTCCTATTTCCTTAACGTCATGTCTAGGCAAAGCTATGGAACATGTCATCCTAAATCGACTCACTAAATACGTTGAGCAGAACGACGTCCTCCCATACAACTTGATCGGCTTTCGTCCCGGGCTGTCAACTCAGGATGCTATGCTGCTGATCAAACACCAGTTTATACAGGCCAGCCCAGCGCATACGATAGCTCTTTTGGGATTGGATGTGGAAAAAGCTTTTGATTGTATAAAGCATAAGGCAATACTTGGCGTCCTCTCGGAGATGGGGTTAGGTAAGAGACTTTTTAACATGATGAAGGACTTCCTTAGAAATCGAACTGCACAACTCATGCTGGGTGAGCTTAAATCAGAAGCTAAGAATTTGGGAAATAGGGGCACTCCACAAGGGGCTGTGCTCTCACCCATGCTATTTAATTTAGCAATGTCCAAGGTTGCAAGAAATCTGGAGAAAATTGAGGGTATACATTATGTGGTATATGCCGACGACATAACGGTATGGAGTGCCAAAGGTAATGTAGGACAGACAGAGATCAGATTACAGGAAAGTTTATATGTTGTAGAGAACACACTGAAAGACACATAATGCTCGGCAGCCAAATCAGAACTCTTGGTCATTAAACATCGCAGAAAAGGTCGCAAACCAAGATGTTACATTCCGGAAGATGAGCCAAGAGTGCGCTTATACACTCATGAAGGATCAGAAGTCAGGCTAGTTGAAACAATCAAGTTTCTTGGGTATCACATAGACGGAAACAATGCTAACTATAGAACAATACAACATATCTCGAATAAAACAGGTGAAGTCATTAGGTTACTAAGGAGAATTACCAATATACACAGAGGCTTAGAAGACAGCGCTTTGAGGCTAATACACGCCTTTGCTCTCTGTCATTTCCCTTATGTGGCTGGATTATTCAAATGGAAGCAGGCAGAACTTAACAAACTTAGTGTGATGCTCAGGAAGCTCGTTAAAGTAGCCCTAGGGATACCCAGTAACGCTGCAACTGACAAACTCATGAGTCTAGGGGTGCACAACACAATGGAAGAAATCGCGGAAGCCCAACAGCTAGCGCAACACGAAAGATTGACAAAATCACGAGCTGGCAGGAACATATTACAGGCAATAGGTGCAGAACTGAATACATCAAAGAGCCCGATAGAGGCTGAAGTAGAATTAAGGACTGACGTTAGGAACAAGATCAGAACCAACCCCCTCCCCAGAAACATGCATCCAGAATATAATGTCGAAAGGAGAAAGGCAAGAGCTAAAGCACTCTTACAGGAAACAGAACAGCAGAACAAGTTGGCAGCTATAGTTGATGCAGCCTGGGTGAAAGGTAAAGAAGCATATACGGCCATTGTCTCAAATTATCAAGGGAAGGTGCAAGATGCTATCACTATTTTTACCAAGGACCCTTTGGTGGCGGAACAAGTGGCAATTGCTCTAGCCATCAGGAGTAATAAGTGGGCCTGCATTTACAGTGATTCGAAATCCGCTATAAAGTGTTTTGATAAAGGCTACGTAGCTGGTGTTGCAGCTAAACTTTTTGAAAACATTGGGATTATGAGAACTGAAATCCGATGGTTTTCTGCGCATATGGGGAAAGTGGACGAGACTCGGATAAACCTCAATGAGGTTGCTCACGACTTGGCACGAGGACTGGGAAACCGTGACAGTCACAACCGAGCCGTTCACCATCAAGCCAGGGAATCTAGAGATCATTTAATAACATACAATGGCATTACCAAACACTACTATTTAGGACGCAGGCAATTCCCATTGCCACGTTCAAAACTGAACAGGGCTCAGGCAGTCTCACTGCGCTTATTGCAAACAGGTACATACCCCACACCGTACACCATTAATAAAATATATCCAGAGAGGGAGATTAAGATGGACTGCAACGATTGTAATGGCATCATTGGAATCAGACATATGCTGGCGGAGTGTCCCGCGACTCTCCCCAACCTCGTTGAAGAATGGACACAGTGGGAGAAAAGGATTCAAAGCCCATTGTTTCAGGACCAACTATGGGCCGTCCAGAGGGTCCATGATGTCGCTGAAAGGCTTGGCCTGACAGTGCCAACGTGGGAGCGGCCCGCCTTGACTTAAGAAGTCGAGCCTCCGGACCTCATTATAATAAATGTTTTCACACACACACATATCCACATCTCTATTACCTAGGGAGTCTTAATCAGAATGGCATTCCTGATCAACATGTTTTGAAGTCGAAGGTCTTGATAAACCTCGACTGCAGAGGGAAGACCAGTCTGACACTCAGGGGACATTGTAAATAAGGCGGCCGAATTTCGCACGCTGTTTGTTATTGTCTGAGACATACCAGACAATTGCGTGGATATTACTGTAGCCAGACAGTCAAGATAGCTTTAGTAGAATCATTTCTAATGCTTTTTCCATCCTTTTTTTAACACTGTTGTCATTGTCTGAGAAATTGACGAGTCCACGCCAAGTGATTGACGGCCTGCTACACCAGCATAACCCTGGGTCCTGCTCTGAACTTCTACAAGGGCTTCTCGACGAGAACACTGCCTTCTGTCAATGATTTCGATTACTTGGATCTCTTTCGACCTTGCAGGGCAGTTGGAGTAGTCAGCAGCATGCCTTGAATTGCACAAAAAGCATGACTGAGCCTGAGACTTGCAATCGTTGGCAAGATGGCCTTCCCCGCATAAACGGCAATGAGTACTTGATCGACAGCCATTAGCGCTGTGTCTGTACCACCAGCACTTGAAGCATTGTTGTGGTCGTGGAGCTAAGGGTTCCACTCTGTAGATTAATGGCAACGCCTTTATCTCTGATGGGTGAACCGTCCCTACAAACGTTGCTATGATTGTTGCTTAGAGACCCGTTTATTATTTACAAGCCTGGTACAGCGATACACGGAAACTACACCTACGGCAGAAAATGTCTCTAATATTTCTGACGGACTTAAGCTTATGTCTACAGCACGTACTCGGCCCTCGCAGCAAGCTAGGCGAGCAGGGATGAAGGAGCTCACCGACTGCGAGGCAGATCCTGAACACAGACTTGGTCTGGTGAACAACAGAGGATCCCCCCACGTCGAAACTGTCGGACCACGCTTATGTGCCGGAAGTGCGACGAGATTGCGCGAAGCTCTGTTTGAATGGCCTTGGGGTTCTTCATACGAATAGCTCCTCCATTCGTAGGTACCAAAGCCACATGTGCGCTAGTGGTTCCACTGCGAAGTAACAAGACCACTGGTAGATCCTGCGGGAAATTGGAAGCAGACAAGAAGGTAGCCCCCTGTTACGTTTCGCCTACGACGCGCGGTATAGCCGGTGCGGATGCAACGGACGCCGGGGCTTCGTTCAAAGCGGCGGACATTTTGGCCCGTTCAGCGCTTCCGCAACGCCTCCCCGCCAAGCGCGTCCAGGCATGTTTCAATGCCACGTGTCTTTGTGTGTGCGTGTGTGTGTGTGTGTGCATGTTGGTGCCCACGCTTGTCAAAGCGCAGCAGCCGGGGAGAGGAGCTCCCCAACTGTGAAGCGAGGAGGTCTGGCCGGCGCCGGCCCGGCGGATGCGTCACCTTCTAGTCTCAACGTGTCTCTCAGCGTGTCTGTGCCCCGCCGTCACGTGCGCCCCATCCAGAGCCGTTCCTTCTTGCCCTCAGCTCCGAGAGTATAAAAGCAGCTGCCCCCGGACGCCAAGAGAGAGGCTTCGAATTCTTCCGTGGAGTAACGTGGTCTCCCGTCTCTCCACTTCGGTCGACCTGACCGGCCGCTCTTTTGCGATGCTAGAATAAACAAGTTGTTCTGTTAGCAGTCGACTGATGCTTTGCCAGGACCTTCGAATGCTTCCAGTTGTGCCCCAGGCCGCCAGGCCAACCCTACCCTTGGGGCTTGCGACCCATTTGCAATAACTGGTGCCAGCGGTGAGATTGCAACAACTGTTTGCCAGCGGTGAGATCGCGACAACGGAGGCCAGCAGCGAAGATATGCGGTCGACTGTATGCTGAGCAGCACAACGACCATCCGGGAGCAGTGCAACGAACCCTGTGTGATGACTGGTTGCCTGCAGCGGAACGACTGCGCTGAGTTCTTGGCTGCGAGGTTTGGTGAGTGCGGGACTTTCTTCTGAATTTTGCCAGGCTTTTGTTAGTGTCAGAAACAGAGCTGGTAATTGTGGTTGTCGTTGCTGCCGGGTTAGTTTGCGGCAAGACAATAGCAGGCAGTAGAGAAAGCAGCATTCAGAGCAGCCATGGATTTGAAGTCGTTGCGCAAACCGAAATTGCTAGAGCTTGCAAGAGAGTTGGGTCTGGATGTCTCAGACAAACTCAGAAAACCAGAACTGCTAAGAGCCATTCTTGAGTTAGAAGCTGAGGATGACGAGCTGTCGGAATGCCTTGAGACCATTGAGGAGAGAAAGACGCAAAAAGAGCTAAAAGAGAAAGAAAAAGAGGAGCGCGACCGTCAACACGCTATGGAAATGAAGCGTCTCGAGATAGAGATGGAACGCGCTCGTAATGGAAGTCAGGCACACGGTGCAGGAGAACGAGTATCGTTCAAAATGACTGACCTGATGCGGCCGTTTAAGCTTGGAGGGGACATTGGTTTGTTTCTGGTTAAATTTGAGCGAACGTGCGAGAAGCAGGGGTTCTCTCGGGAAACGTGGCCACAGCGCTTGCTCACTTTGTTACCCGGCGAGGCGGCCGACGTAGTAGCTCGCTTGAATAAAGAGGAGGCAGAGGATTTCGACAAAGTGAAATCGAGTCTGCTAAAAAAGTACAGGCTGTCAGCGGAGGCGTTCCGTCGGAAGTTTCGGGAAAATTAGAAAGGCAGAATTGAGTCATATACAGAGTTTACCTACAGGCTTATGTCAAACATGCAGGAGTGGCTCAAAGAAGAGAAAGCGTTTGGTGACCACGAGAAAGTTCTGCAGTGTTTCGGGCTGGAACAGTTTTATAGTCGGTTACCTGAGAACGTGCGGTACTGGGTCTTGGATAGGCCAGACGTTAGTACGGTGGCTAAATCCGCCGAGCTAGCCGAGGAGTTTGTGACGCGTCGGGCTCGCGGAGCTAAGGACGGTCAAAAGGGTGAATTTGGCTCCAAGTTAGAGAGGCCAAAGTTCACGCCCATGAGAGCAAGGGGGGACACACGTAGTGCGGATGCGAGTGAAAGCAGTCCGACCGAACGTAAGGAGACGGCGGCAGCCGAACGCAGAAAGCGGTTCGAGACGAGGCAAGCGCGCGTTTGTTATACGTGTCAGAAGCCGGGTCACTTTTCGGCGCAGTGTCCAGAAACAAAAACAAAAGTCGTGTTTTTGTCATTATGCAGCACTGACGAGAACATGAAGCTTCTCGAGCTTTACATGCGAGACCTCCTCGTGAACGGGAAAGAGTGCCGAGTGCTTCGTGATTCCGCAGCTACAATGGATGTAGTTCACCCCTCTTACGTAGAAACCGATATTTTCACGGGCGAGTGCGCATGGATCAAGCAAGCCGTGGAAGCTCATAGCGTCTGTCTGCCCGTAGCAAAAGTGCTTATTGAAGGACCTTTCGGAGCACTTGAGACGGAGGCCGCAGTGTCATCTATGCTGCCCCCCCCCCCCCAGTACCCGTACCTATTTTCGAACAGGTCCGATCACCTCCTGCGCGAGAAGGGGCTTTTGTTTGGTGAGGCTAGCGTTCAGGCCTTAACCAGATCGAGAGTTCGGGAGCTCGCTGCAAAGGCGGTAGTTGCGGGGCCGACGTTGTCGAACAATGAGAAAGGGTCAGAGGCGCAGCAAGCTGATATTCAGAGCACGTCCGAACTGAATAAAATTGAGCCTGTAGCGTTGAAGGCACCAGATACTGGAGAGGAAATTCCCGACACGGGAAAGTTAGAAGAGCTATCTGCAGATTTGCTCATCGCGCCTACGTCAGATGGACTTAATAGGTTGCTAAAAGTCAGCTGGTCGGCTTTGATAGCCGAGCAAAAAAAAAAGGATGGCAGCCTAGAAAACATGCGCTGCAATGTCAAGGAAGGTATCGCCAAGAAAAATGCTCGTTTTGTGGAAAAAAGTGGGGTCCTGTACCGGAAGTATCTAGACCGCAGGGGAGTGGAGTTCGACCAGCTGATTGTGCCTCAGTGCTACCGTCAGGATCTGTTGCGCTTGTCGCATGGAGGTTCGTGGTCCGGACACCTAGGAGTTAAGAAGACTAAGGACCGTCTCTTGCAAGAGTACTACTGGCCAGGGTGTTTTCGTGACGCAGACCACTTTGTGAGGACATGCGACACCTGTCAGCGGGTGGGCAAACCAGGGGACAAATCGAGGGCGCCGTTGAAGTTGGTACCTATCATTACGGAGCCTTTTAGACGGCTCGTTATTGATGCAGTGGGACCTCTGCCGGTAACAGCCACGGGATACAGACACATTTTGACTGTGATCTGCCCAGCGACAAAGTTCCCTGAAGCACTGCCGCTTAAAGAACTCAGCTCAGTTGAGATAGTCAATGCACTACTGTCCATATTTGCGCGAGTTGGTTTTCCTGCGGAAATCCAGTCAGATCAGGGCACAGTGTTTACTAGCGCTTTGACGACAGCCTTTCTCGAAAGTTTCGGGGTAAAGCTGTTACACAGCTCAGTGTACCAGCCACAGTCGAATTCCGTTGAGAAGCTCCACTCCGTCATGAAGCGCGTGTTGAGAGCATTGTGTTTTGAACAACAAACTGACTGGGAGCTGTGTCTGCCTGGGGTGATGTTTGCATTAAGGACCGCGCCGCATGCGGCTACGGGGTTTTCGCCAGCTGAGCTGGTGTACGGTCGCTCGCTGCGGTCTCCGCTTCGCATGCTTCGAGAATCGTGGGAAGGCAGGGGCGACGACCCAGTCGTGGTGGAGTACGTGCTTAGGCTCCTCGAACGCTTAAGAAGGGCACAGGAGTTGTCAGGTGAAGCAATGGCAAAGGCCCAGCAGAGGGCCAAGGTTTATTATGATCGGACAGCCAGGGCCCGTCGTTTTGAGGTGGGCGATGAGGTCATGATATTGCGCACATCGCTAAAAAACAAACTCGACGTGTAGTGGGAGGGCCCAGCACGGATTGTTCAAAAACTGTCGGACGTCAACTACGTGGTGAGTCTGCCAGGAAAACGGAAAGCACAGCAAGTTTACCACTGTAATCTGCTCAAACCCTATAGACAACGGGCAGCAGTGGTGTGTATGATGGTAAACGTTCCCGAAGAGCTTGCGGTCGAGCTTCCAGGACTAGGCTCAGTGACGAACAGGGAAGACACCGATCAAGTCATTAGGGACTTAATCAGTAAAGCACCGCTATCGCCTGAGCAGAAAACCGAACTGCACCAGCTCTTACAAGAGTTTCAAGGTCAGTTCTCTGAGAGACCTGGTAGGACTTCTGTCCTTACTCATGACATAGAACTTACCTCCCCAGAGCCAGTACGATCCAAGGCGTACCGGGTGTCGCCCCACCAGCGCGATATTATGGAGGCCGAGGTAAAGAAAATGCTACAGCTCGGTGTTATTGAGGCGGGTGAGAGTGATTATACCTCCCCTTTGATTTTAGTTGAGGTACCGGGCAAGGAACCTCGTTTTTGCGTCGACTACCGCAGGCTTAATTCCATCTCTAAGGATCAAATTTATCCGATCCCTAACATCGAGGAGCGCCTTGAGAAAGTTAGTAGCGCCCAGTTTATTTCCACCCTAGATCTTGTCAGGGGTTATTGGCAGGTTCCACTTACAGACGAGGCTAGTAGGTATGCGGCGTTCATTTCACCAATGGGAACATTCCGTCCTAAAGTGTTGAGTTTTGGTTTGAAGAACGCGCCATACTGCTTTTCAAGCCTCATGGACAAAGTGTTGCGGGGACATGAAGAATTCGCTTTACCGTATTTAGACGACGTAGCGATATTCTCCTCATCCTGGTCTGAGCATATGGCACACTTGCGGGCAGGGCTAACCCGCCTGCGCAAAGCGGGCTTGACAGTCAAGGCTCCCAAGTGTCAGTTAGCACAGTCCGAGGTTGTCTACCTCGGTCACGTGATTGGACGGGGTTGTCGCCGCCCCTCTGAAATAAAGGTGGCCGCTGTGCGAGACTTCCCGCAACCGCGCACAAAGACCGATATTCGGTCGTTCTTAGGTGTCGCCGGCTACTATCAGAGGTACATCCCCAGGTACTCTGATATCGCGGCTCCCCTGACGGATGCTCTAAGAAAAACAGAGCCGCAAACAGTCGTCTGGGACGAGACAAAGGAAAGAGCTTTTAGCGCCCTAAAGAGTGCCCTAACAAGCCAGCCTGTGCTACGATCGCCAGACTATACAAAAGGGTTCGTTGTTCAGTGCGATGCTAGTGAGCGAGGCATGGGCGTTGTGCTGTGCCAACGGGAAAATGGAGAAGTAGAACACCCCGTTCTGTATGCTAGTCGTAAGCTGACCAGTCGTGAGCAGGCGTACAGCACCACCGAGAAAGAGTGTGCGTGTCTCGTATGGGCCGTTCAGAAATTGTCATGCTACCTAGCCGGCTCAAGGTTTATCATTGAGACGGATCACTGCCCTCTCCAATGGCTGCAGACCATCTCCTCCAAAAATGGCCGCCTCCTGCGCTGGAGCCTCGCTTTGCAACAATATTCCTTTGAGGTGCGTTACAAAAAGGGGAATCTCAACGGTAACGCCAATGGCTTAAGTCGAGGCCCCTAACGTAGGAATCAGCCTCAAAGTTATTTGTTACTGATGTTTTTCTTCCTGAGGCAGGATCTTTAACATTGCTTTTGTTTAGTGTTTCAAAGTCATGACGTGCTTTCTAGTGCAATTTTCCAATTTGTGGACGCGTTCTGAGTGCTGCTAGACTACTGTAAGGAACTAGGCAGTAGTATAAAAGGGGAAAGAGCCTGGCATAGCTTAGTGAGGATTGTGTCGTGCTTGCTGACTGAGCAGTTGAGTTTTGGCGTAGTTCTAACGCTTGCTGGAAACGAGAACAAAAATGGCAACTCTCCCGAAGTCACTTTGCAGTGTCCTGTGTGAACCTGAACGTGAGAACGAGGCCTTCTCTGTGCGCTGCGCTCAAGAAACGCCGAGGGACGACCAACTTCGGTTATGAGCATCATCGAGCGACATCCCTCCGGACAGCGGATGCAGTCCCCTGACCATCGGGATCTCCTTCTCCCGGCGGGGCGGTCTGTTACCTTTCGCCTACGACGCGCGGTATAGCCGGCGCGGATGCAACGGACGCCGGGGATTCGTTCAAAGCGGCGGACATTTTGGCCCGTTCAGCGCTTCCGCAACGCCTCCCCGCCAAGCGCGTCCAGGCATGTTTCAATGCCACGTGTCTTCGTGTGTGCGTGTGTGTGTGTGTGTGTGTGTGTGTGTGTGTGTGTGTGTGTGTGTGTGTGTGTGTGTGTGTGTGTGTGTGTGTGTGCATGTTGGTGCCCACGCTTGTCAAAGCGCGGCAGCCGGGGAGAGGAGCTCCCCAACTGTGAAGCGAGGAGGTCTGGCCGGCGCCGGCCCGGCGGATGCGTCACCTTCTAGTCTCAACGTGTCTCTCAGCGTGTCCGTGCCCCGCCGTCACGTGCGCCCCATCCAGAGCCGTTCCTTCTTGCCCTCAGCTCCGAGAGTATAAAAGCAGCTGCCCCCGGACGCCAAGAGAGAGGCTTCGAATTCTTCCGTCGAGTAACGTGGTCTCCCATCTCTCCACTTCGGTCGACCTGACCGGCCGCTCTTTTGCGATGCTAGAATAAACAAGTTGTTCTGTTAGCAGTCGACTCATGCTTTGCCAGGACCTTCGGACGCTTCCAGCTGTGCCCCAGGCCGCCAGGCCAACGCTACCCTTGGGGCTTGCGACCCAGATGCAACATCCCTGGCCCGGAGATGAAACTGACATCACCTTGTCGATAACCACCACTTTCAATAAAAGGAATAAGAAAGCAACAATAAAGTTAACAAAAGAAAGATAACCGCCGGCTACTTGTCTGCAAACGCGGATGGAGTCCGGACCAGGCACGGTAAGACTGCTCACGGAACCCTGGGTGGGCTCCGTGTGGCGCAGGGATTCTTCTTCGAACGTCGGGCCGTTCAAAGGGTCTTTCTCCGAGTGGCTCCATCGTTTCCCTAGCTTTACAGCAGCAAGCACATGCTTCTCCTTTCCTGTTGTATCTCTCTTTATATGTGAGTTTTCTAAGGCATCCTGATCTCGCTTCGACGAGTAAAGGGCTTCCCTTTGAGCTATCATAAATTGTCCCTTTCCTGATTTCGTTTTCTCCTCTTGAGTAGTTACTCATAGCAGGTTTATTTTCCATTGCCGCCACTTATGAGATTATCTCAGCCTCTTTCTTTGTACACATGCTGCTGACCGTACCAGTCACATACTTGCTAGTAAGCTTCCTAGTTTTTTTCCTCCACTGTGAATCAATGTTTTTCCTGCACAAATATCTGAACACTCTCCCAGCCTATTTACTTTGTTCCATATTGCTCAGTCGTTCTTGATAATACATCTTATTGTGAGCTTCCCTCACTTCAAAACTTGTCCAGCCATCATTTAATAACAAACAATGACATTACCAAACACTACTATTTAGGACGCAGACAATTCCCATAGCAACATTCAAAACTGAACAGGGCTCAGGCAGTCTCACTGCGCTTATTGCAAACAGGTACATATCCCACACCGTAAACCATTATTAAAATATATCCAGAGAGGGAGATTAGGATGGACTGCAACGATTGTAATGGCATCATTGGAATCAGGCATATGCTGGCGGGGTGCCCCGCGACTCTCCCCAACCTCGTTGAAGAATGGACACAGTGGGAGAAAAGGATTCAAAGCCCATTATTTCAGGACCAACTAAGGGCCATCCAGAGGGCCCATGATGTCGCTGAAAGGCTTGGCCTGACAGTGCCAACGTGGGAGCGGCCCGCCTTGACTTAAGAAGTCGAGCCTCCGGACCTCATTCGAATAAATGTTTTCACACACACACACACCGGCCCCCAGCCCAGGCAGACTACTCCCTGTCCAAAAAGCGAGGTCTAACCCCATACAGAGAAATTCTAGAGCACTATAGAATGGGCAGGAGAACCCCCCCCCCCCCCCGTAGATCTCTCACAAAGAAGGAAGAAGTAATCTGGCGAAAACTGCAGACGGGTACCTTCCCAAACCCGTATATCCTACACAAATGGCATCCTGAGGTGCCCTCTTCCAAATGCAAAAACTGTGAAGGCATAGCGACCCTAAATCACATGCTCTGGGCTTGTCCAGCACAAACGGTCTATATGGAAATAAAGAGTCATGAGAATCCTCCCTCCGTAGCCAGGAAGAACAAGCCCAAAAATAAGTCGTCGCTCAAGCCCAGGCCGCCGCCGGAAGCCAACTAATTCCGGCCGACGTCTAGAGGGGAGGTAGACGGTGAAAGGGGAAGCTGCATCTCACCCCGATCACTCATACTCTCTGACGGGTGTAAATAAAGTGCTTTCTCTCTCTCTGTTCAGCCCATATCACCCTGTTCAGCCTCATTTGTAGTCTTCCTGAGAGCGCCCAATGCGAGGCGTCCCACTGACCTTTTGTTGCTATCGAGTCCTAATTATACCCCTGATTTCAAGCAAAACAACCGCATTTCCAAATGTAAGTCCTGGAAACATTACACCTTTCCACATACCCCGGAGTACCTCGTACCTATTGTATCCCCACAGTGCTCTGTGTTTCATTACGGCGGCATTTCTCTTCGCCTTTACTGTTACTGCTTTTTCCTATGTTTCCATATATCTATGGCCTTCCTTTATTCATATACCAAGATGTTTATATTCTTTCATGCGAGGTATTTCCTGGCCCTTTAGTGACACTGTCTGTTCCCTGCTTTCATTGAATACCATAGCCTCTGATTTTTAATGCTAAATTTCAGACCTAAATTCCCACATTTCTGCCCAGATATTAGCCAGACGTTGCATATCACTTTGCTTATTAGCTAGGAACACAATGTCGTCCGCATAAAACAAACCTGGGAGTTGCTGCTCTATTACTGTATCCGCCTGTTTGTATGAGAGATTAAACCCGATATTAATACCCTCTAGCGCCCTCTCCATCCTCACCATGTACATCATAAACAGCAATGGGGATAAAGAGCACCCCTGCCTCAGTCCCTTGTTGATATCAACTTTCTCATCGCTCCTCATTGCTTCCCATTCAACGCAAACGGTATTTTCTCGGTAAATCTCACTCAAAAGCTGTAGACAATCGTTACCTAAGCCTTTCCCTTCCAGGATATCCCACAAAATGTTGCGGCCTACGCTGTCATACGCTCCTATAATGTCTAAAGAGGCCAAATATAACGGTCTCCTTTCTACTCTGGATATTTCAATACACTGAGTAAGAACAAATAAGTTATCCTCCAAACGCCTACCTATTCTGAAGCCATTCTGGGGTTCTCTCAAAATGCAATTATTCTCTGCCCATGCTTGCAGCTTTAATTTGATTGCCTGCATTGCTAACCTGTATAATACCGATGTAATGGTCAAGGTCTATACGCGTGAATTCTATCTTTCTCCCCCTTACTTTTATAAATTAAATTCATTCTACTTTCTCGCCAACTGTCCGGTATTCGTCTGTCCTTAATCTTTTTTTTATACCGTTTTCAACAGAGCTTCTTTACTTTTTGGACCTAGTTCATTAATCAGCCTAACGGGAACCTCGCCTAGCCCTGCGGCTGTGCGCTTCAGAATTTTTTCTTCGGCTTTCTTCCAGTTGACGCTCGTCAGCACCAGCTCATTTCCAATGTGGTTCTCTTTCATGCTCTTTTTTCCCCTCAAATACAACCTCGTCATTGCCTTGGAAAGATTCGACTGTTGTTTTTCGGATGTAATTTAATGCCGCGTACCCTTCTAGTTTGTTTCCATCTTCGTCCAGCAAATGTCGTATTCTTCCAGACTTCCTGCCTAATAATTTTACGTGGTTCTAAGATATTCTATCTGCAGCCTTTTTCTCACGTATTTCCGACAGCCAGAGAAGGCTGCAACAGCGCCCCTTGCAGCATTCTACCAACTTCACCTTTTCGAGTGCTGCCTTGCAGGCTCTAGGAGTGGCACGAACAGTGACCCTGCGTGGGGGGTCACCCCTGACCCACTGGCTCTGCTGAGAGAACTGTGCGGTTTACGAAAAAGGCTGAGCGCGGACCACTTGAAGATGACTCGAAAGCCGCTGCATGATTTGGGCTTTGTACAACGACCTGTCTCTGTCCATTGCAACTGCAGAAAGATACGGCCTCGCTCACGTTGTTCAAATTAACACGCCTATACTTGTTAATTCGGTTAGTATAATTATTACTTCAATCACTGATTGGGGTCCCTCACACTGCGCATCCCATTAGATTCACTGACAGACCTCCAGTCGGTAACAGCGGCGTAGCGAGCACTTACTTCGTGGAAGCGTTTCGAATCAACACCATTAACCTCAAGTCTTCCACACCACACGTCTCTGTACGCTCGGTCACGCATCTTTTGAGAACCCGATCTCTACATAAGCTCGCGCCGTGATTGGATCGTATGAGCGCTGATGCAACTGTTAACGAATTCACGCTCGCCGACAGTACACGCGGAACAGGCCCTGCACCGGCTGCTGCAGGGCACGGCATGAGGGAAGTCCTTCGAATGTCACGAAACTGGCGTTACATAACACTACAGAATAAACAAAAAAGTGAAACAGGCGTATAAAGGAGTATGAGTTTTGCGGTATCGGCAAATCCACTTGGGGGGACGCTAGTTCTAAAACCCCATAATGTCATAATTTGCGACACAATGACAGCGTTGTCAATCACACGTGGGCACATACTGGTTAGCAAAGATTAGCCGAACAAAAATCTGGCTGGAACCGACGACTCCGCATGGGCCGTCGGCAGGGTGAGGACAAACACCCTTGTCGAAACCTAGGCTCCAGCCAGAAGCTTAATGTTCTTAAATTAAGTTACGGGGCTTTGCGTGCCAAAACCATGATCCGAGGCTTAATGTCCTTGTTCCCGCAGTGATCCCAGCGTGCATTGGGGCCACAGGGTATGTGCCACTGGGTAGGCTGGGTACATTGCCATGCGGTGCCACTTGGACATGTGCCCCTGGGGTCAATGGATATGTGTAGCATGGGGTTCAATGCGAAGCATCCTTCGCAGAGTCCAGTCACTTTTTGGCAGGCGAGCGAAAGTTTCCGTGGGCCGATCCCGATGAAAGTGCCGTCTAAAATTATGTGCCACCAGGGGCGACTGGGTGTGCGTCACTGGGTTTTAGTTTGCTATCTATCTTACATCTTGACATTACAAACATTCTCTCTTACTGATTATAAACACCAACAGCCCATAATTTCTACATAACCGTTCACTGCACAACAGTTACATTATCCACACCATAGTTCTTCACATATCACGAATGTTCCGTCTTACGTAGAAGTCCATTAGGTTTGAGTCTGCCAAATTGTTGCCCTCAGGCAACCAGCTCGGGTTTCAAATGGCAAGGTACTCCCTTTTGTGTTATCGTACACATCTTCCTTCCTGATTATTTTGCTTTCTGTTTTTGTAAATCTTCATCTCTTTTTTTTTTCATTCTATGCATCCAATTTACCATCTCTGTTTCTCTCATTTTTTGATGACTCCTGGTTGTCTATTTACACTTTCAATTACATTTAATTCGTTTGCCAATTTTCTTGACCCATTCCTCCATTTCTCTACGCTTTTGAAGTACACATATTTGTTCACTTTAGCCGCCCATTTCTTCTCGGCTATATTCCCCGTCTTTGTCTTTTTTCTTTAAATAATCTTGTCCTGTGCTTCTCTGACTTCAAAAGAAACCCACGTCACTCTGCACTGCGTCATTTGTAGTTCTATCGCGGGCCCTCGATGCCAATCGGCCCACCGACATCCAGTTAACTTCCAATCGCGACAGGATCTCTGGTTTTAAGCACAGAATTGCATCTGCGAACGTTCGCGCCGGCACCATTACTCCCTCTCCGCATTCCTCGGACTACCTCGCGCGTATTATAGCCCCCAAAGTGATCTATATTTAAATAATGAAATGCATTCCGCTTCCCCTTCATTTTTAGGTACTTTTCTCGTATTTTTGCGAACTTTCTTTCAGGCTTGGAAAAAAACATTTATGTAGCACGTACTAAGCAACAAAAAGCTGGATCGCGAATTTTTCAGGCATGTCGACAATTTTCTAATTAACACTTGCTGTCAATATAACATTTGAGCAGGTGATGAATTAATAATAACTAGTCATGTATAATTAGGCGAAATAGAAAAAAATTGTCTGACTCCCTCTAAACGACGACAAACAACATTGTTTACCCTGGTTATATTGGTTACATTACCTTTGTTCTGTCCAGCTACATGGCACTTGCATATTATCTTTAATTTTGTGTCAAGTTACGTGGGATACCCAGTGTATACACCAACAAGCAGGGAGAAAGAATACTCGTGTTATACGATAACAGTTTACCACATAACATCTAAAAAGAATATCGAAATTTCTAGGAATAGGTCGTGAAATGGACTTGAGTGCTGCTTGTAAAGTGGGCAAATGTTTGTGAAATATCTCAATTTCGTGCGAGTGCTCGTCGCAGGCCTGCAACATCGTGACCAAAGGATTCTTTGAGACGCCGGAAGGAGATAAATGAAAATGTTTTGACACCGTAGTTATGTCTTTTCTTTTTTGAACTTGTTATATTTACGTTATCCAATTTACAAGTTTGAATAAATAGGTTAAGTCAGCTTTGACGAGTATGCAGTCCAAGTCTTCTAGACCAAGCAGAGGGTGAGAGCGAGGATGCTGTTCGTGGCCGACCTGCGTGGAGCTCCGATGTGCATAAAGACAAATTTCTTCCGATACCTGTCTACTCGATCTTTGTTAGAACGGCGGGTGCTGCTCCAAACGACAGCAGCATATTCCAGCAGAGGTATACGCAGATGGCTTTGTGCAGCTTAAGAAATACACCTGTGTTTCTGAACCTCCTCGAGATTCGACTTGCTGTTCCCAGGGTGCGCAGGACGCGTTTAGTGACGCATTCTAAGATGGGCCGAGAAGGTGAGCTTGAAATCAAAAGAATGATTCGAAGGTCAGTAACTTCGCACTCGCGACAGAAAGCGGCTTAGCCCAGGTGGTAAGCGAAACGGAACTCAGATATCTGTCTTGCGTGTGTATGATGCCACTTTCGTCTTTCGACCGTTTAACACCCGTTTTTTTTCTTTATTTTTTCTGCACCCACCAGTTGGCAAAAGTGGATATGTTCTGTCGAAGCAGATTGCAGTGCCGAAGGCTACGAATTTATTTGAATATCTTTATGTCATCCGCACCGGCAATAACTCGAAATCAAGGCTGCAACTAATTTGATGAATGGATGCATACGCCTCCGTGAGCGAGACGCGGCATCACAGGAAACACCAGAAAAAAGGAGCTCGACATTTCTGCCGAACGAATACAAGCTATTTGGCACAGGCGCCAAACTCGGCGACAGCTCCATACACTCCATCCTTTGGTTCCCTGCCCACGTCTGGGCGATTGGGGGGGGGGGGGGGGGGGGGGGGGAGTCCTCTGAACCTCCACGAGTCTGCCCACGAGGCTGCGCGTGGCTTTACCGGCCGCGCTGCCCTCGGATTGGGCGACTCTCTCCCCGGACACAGAGACGCCTCTATCACGCACAATGAACTTACTAAATTCTTTTACTTAGAGAGAAGGGTTTTCCCGCCCCCTCCCTCCAAGCTAAGCAGGCCGCAGGCGGTCACGCTCAGACTCTTGCAAACTAACTCCTACCCAAATCCAGCTTCCCTTAACAGCATAGATGCTGAGATTTACCCGAATTTTTCTTGTGTCGCCTGTGGTGAGGCTGCTACTTTGTCTCACGTGCTCTGCGAGTGCCGGTCGTTGGGCTCCGAGTTCACCAAGGAAGAGTGGGAGGCGCTCCTGCGAAGTCCCGTCTTTGAAGACCGAATCCTGGCCGTCCAGCGCGCCCGCGATCGGGTCGGCAGGCTAGACCTGTCAGTCCCGTCGTGGGATTAGCCGGGTGCGCTTTTCATCGCGTTTTGCTGGACCCAACAAAAGTTTACTCGCTCACTCACTCACTCACTCACTCACTCACTCACTCACTCACTCACTCACTCACTCACTCACTCACTCACTCACTCACTCACTCACTCACTCACTCACTCACTCACTCACTCACTCACTCACTCACTCACTCACATATCACGTGTCCTGTTCCAGTCTACAGGCACCAAGTAATTACAGCCCGTTTGATGGAGTCCCTGCTTTGTAAGTCATAACACCACCGGGGAATGAAAAGAACTCTGCGCGAGATACACTTCTCTGCATTAGCGCACTCGTTTGCACTTTCACTGAAATTACCAGGCAACAATTTATTATTGTAGGCTGAATTAGTAACGTGTTTTGTACGACGAAAGCTAAGGAAGCTTCTGTTGTAAATTTCGTTCCGGTCGACTACATTTCCAATGTTATGTTTGATCAGATTAATCGATTGGTTCGTTTCCTGGAAGCAGGGGACACCGGAACCCACACCCTTCACGATCTACCAAGAAATCACACAACACTACAGGCTCAGTAGGAAAACACTCCCAGCAACTCACCCAAACCTCACAAAGACCCAGGAAACCGCACTCAGATTATTACAGACTAACACATTTCCCTATTCAATCAGGATGCACCTGCTACTTCGCACGCAATTCAACGCCCTATGTATATATGGTGCAATTACCCAGGTACACTCGGATACAACACATGGGAGTGTGTGAACAACCTAGACTTACCACCCTCAGCGTTGGGAGATACTGCTGTGCAGCTCCATAACCCAAGATCAACTCCTGCTGGTCGAGAGGGCCGGTCAAGCCAAGAGAGCCCACGGCTACCGGGAATAAAAATCCACTGAACTGCTCAATAAGTATGTTTTCTTTCTCTCTATCTGCGCCAACATCAGATATAGAAGGCATCGATTCTATTTCTCTGCATTTCTGCATATTGTCCGAAATCCATCAGTAAACGTCGTCACAGGAGAAACACGAGTGTGAACGAGTACTCTGTTTTCATTCTTTGCTCTATCATATTCCTTGAATATACGCTCATCGCTCGCTCTCCTTATCGCATAGAGCCCACGCAAGCAATTGGGAAAGAAGAACTAGCACTAAGCCACGCTTGGATTACAACACGGACGCACGTGCGGTGTGGTTCTCAGTTCTTTTTCCTGCTGTGAGGCACTTTCGGCCTTGGTCACGCTTGAGCCATCAAAAGAGCCTTTAGCAGCGAAGCTGTTTACGCGGACCCTCTGCCGTCGTTGTCGGAGTCCGCTAAAACCATCATCATCAGCAATGGCTAGGGCGTCTTCTTCCACAGCTGGCTAGTAGGTGCCTCTCGTCATTCCAGTGTAGCATTTCGCTTTTGCCGTTGTAGTGGGAGGCCGCGTTTACGGGCGTATGATGAGCCAGTGCCTAAGGAGGTAATTGTCTTACGTAACGGACAGACTTAATTTTGAAGCAATTTAGTTTTGAAGAATCGCAAGCGACAATACCAGCGGATGCTGCTTAGCACGCCACCGATCAAACTCGACACATCGAACGCAATCGACGACTGCGGGCATACCGTCACTGACGTCGTTCTCTCCGTCGCAGCCAAACGTGTGTGTCACCTCGTTAGGAAACATAAAGACGTCAACCAGGCACGTAACCAGGGGGAGGGGCCCCCCTTCCTGTCCACTCCTCACACACATTCCTAAAGCGCCGTCAAATCAATGTTCAGACGTGACAGCTATTCGGCGGTGAACATTTTGCCGCCCTTTTCACTCCTTTCGGACGGCGGCAGTTGTCGGCATCTCCTGGGATGTGAAGGCCAGTTTTCTCATCGACTCGGTGCCCGCGCGATTAACTCGACGTGCGTTCGGTTGTCGCCACCCGTTCAACGGTCACGCGCATCGCTGTTGCTTCGTTAGTTCAACATGATTTGTTTAGACTGATCCACGGACCAGGAAAGGGATTCGGTTCGTAGTCAGCTGGTCTGTATGCTCGAGGAACCAGTTGCGATAGGAGAAAGCACCAGTTGCGTTTAACTTTTCCTTTTGCTTCATTATTTCCTCGAGTGACGGCTCGTCGCGACGGTGGCGGATCGTGGGAACCATATACACGTCATATGGGTTAAATAAAGTGCAAATTAATATAATGCGAAAGAGCGTCCATCATCAAACCCTGCAATACCCCTTAAACCCATGAGCAATATGACTGTCACTTGTTGCTTCGTCTGGTTTTTCTTTAACTGTACAGCACTTTTCGTGCAAAATTGGCAACTGGAAACAATAGTCGCAAACAGTTGAGAAATGAGGCAATATACTAAGGGAGAGAGCCAAGGCAACAGCCAAACGGAGAGGGAAAGCGAAAATTAACAAATTTAACCGTTGTTTATGAAACTATTTACGGATCAACATATTTTTATTAAAGGAAGTAGAGTAAACGCCACCGGAAGGGGAGAATATAGTTGTGTGGTTTGAATTACGCGTCTAGATTTATCAGTCGAGCCGCCTGACGTAGCCACTTCTCTGCTGTGCTTTTGTAGGTGTTTTTTCTGACCTTCCGCGACGGGCGCAGTACGTCTGGAACCGCAGCGTGCGAGGCTCCACGAGGCTGTACCGGACACGCATCGTTACGCAATTTCCCAAACAACGATACGAGTCGGTTTTGGCACTTGATGGAGCAGTAAACGAGGGATCCAAAGCAACTGTGATTGTTACGCAAATATATAGTTCTCTATAATTCCTCCAGAGCTAATATTCAAAAAACGCAGTCGGATACAACTTAAGCCTGCAGTGAAGCCACGCCCACGCCCTCATAACCACTAGCCACTGTTTCTTAGCGAGGCTGCAAATAATTCGTACTTCAAACTTTTCCCGTTACTCCAATAAGGTGGTAACCATAAAAATAAAATTATTAGCGCTTAATTTTACACGTTTTCCCTCGCCTATTATAGTGGAATGGCGAAAGCCTAATTCTTTATTGAACTGAAATATAATGCTTGCATCACTGCAACTACTTACTGTCAAGTTTCACTTGAGTTGGCAGTTAAATTTATGAATAAAACGGGTTCAGCAGTGAAATGAACTGCACCGCAGACTTTTGAAGATTCAATTAATTAATTATGGAGTTTTACATGCCAAAACCACGATCAGATTATGAGGTACGCCATGGTGGGGGACTCCAAAAATTCGGGCCAACTGGGGTTCTTTAACGTGCGCCTAAATCTAAGTACATGGGTGTTTTCGCATTTCGCCCCCATCGAAAATGCGGCTGACGTGGCCGAGATTTGATCCTGCTACCTCGTGCTAAGCAGCGCAACACCATATCCACTAAGCAACCACGGCAGGTAGACTTTCGAAGAGTGAAATTCTGAGACTCCATACACTTTGTATACACTCTGTTGCACACCTCATTGCTTCCGTCGATGAAAACTCTCTTCAAGAACAGCAGGCGCTCCGGGGGTATCAAGTACGACGCCATTTTGAAAAGGCCACAAGACGACGGTTTTGTTTGCTTCTGTGATTGGCTGGAGGAGTAACACAACTCCGCGCGGTCCGTGTGCCTTGGTTGCGAACTGCTTTCTTTTTTTTAAGTTGTATGCTACTATAGAAATCTTAATTTTACACTTTCGCTTGTTTACTTGTTCTTGGCAGTGTTCTTCCTGCGCTTCTTTCCCGCGCGAGTACATTTGATGTGGTTCCTTGTTTGCGAAGTACACAGGCGTACCACATCATAGGCGTACCTGTCTCACAGGCGTACCTGTGAGATTCACCTTATTTCATTTCTTTTTTGCGGGTTTACGCGTCTTTATGGCGAGTGGCGGGCGTGATTCATATTTGTACTAGTAAAGGTGCCCCCCCCCCTCATTTACATTGAAAGGTTACCTTGGGTTGCCCTCCCGCCCCCGAAAAAAATCCTGGGTGCTTGCTTGACGTCAACCGTCAAACCAATCCAAGCAATCGTCAAAACGATTGCAGCGCCCTCATCTCCAGTGGTGCGCCTTGCGCCCAATAGACGGAGCTTTGTATTAGTGGTTCCGCACATTCCATCCCAACTGAGGGGAAAGAATGGTGCAACAAAAGCTTTACCATATAGACTGCTTGCGAAGTTTGATTTGCATGTTGTAACACTCGGTGTAACTAACACAGCTTCGCTGTTCGACCAGCTTCACGGACTTGAAGGGGCGGTGATTTTTTTTCTTTCAGAAGGACGGACTGTTGGGCTAGTTGGCATGGCAATATTTCCGCAGTACCGCAGAAGCACATGGACGACGAAAGAATAAAGAGGCGACACGCGTCGTTTTCACTCGCAGCATTTACAAAAGCACGTGCACATGCGCCAACAAGGTAGTTACGCGCGTCCTGCCACTTAACAAGCATACACGTTGGGGGAAGCTTTTCATAATCAAATTTTGATGAAAATCTGGCGATTAAAGTTGCCATTTCCGTTATGATCTACAGTTTTGAGGCGGGCCTGGCCTCCTACTTTTCTAATCATACACGTGGATTAAACAGAAAGGCTCTTATAAGGCGGCCGCTGGGCTCTTAATTGTATACGTCTCCTCTACCTTTGTGTGCGTCTTTTTAGTGGCACGAGTGTCGAGTGACACTGTTGTTTCTTGCGCAGCACTTCCTGTTCACCTCCTGAGGCTACCAGGGACCAGATTCAAAATAAATGAGAAAAAAATCAAAAATATAGTACAGTACAAAGTTCATGGGTTTCATTATATATACGATACCAGAGCGTAAGTTTAGTTACAAGTTGAGTTGCTGAAGTGTCTCGAGTAATAAGAATTAATTAGAAATCACTGATTACCCCACACCAAAGCACAGAATCGTAGATTTTAGGGACCCGGCACATGAGCAAGACTTTGGCGAAATTCTTGGAAATCGGGAAGTAGAAAGCAGAAGTAATTATTTCACTAATGGCGTCACACACAAGAAGGTGGCATGATATTTAACCGACTAATTAATGGAAAACAGTTGCCTGACATAGACTGAACATCTGCCTAGCAGAGCGGATGCGACGTCACTCCTTCCTCTCTCGCTTCTCCTCTCTCGGCGCTCAACTGGGGCGCGATCGGAGATGGTTGTTCGGCGCGTTCGTTCGGTTACCGGCGCGCGCGATTGGCCTACTCCGCGCCGACGTCGCTAGCCGCGGGGCGCGGCCACGTTTTTGGTGACGTCAAAATGACAACACGCTCCTGTCAATCATTCTCCCACCGAGCATGTCGTCTGCTAGGCGCCGAACGCGACGGGAGTTGAGAAGTTTGGAGCGATCATCGCTCGTTACGAAACCGGCTTCGCATGGCGCGTCTGGTGGATTGGATTGGATCCAAACGTCGGCTGCGGCAGCTGATTAACACGTTCGGATCCAATCCGTAGTATAATTCGAGAAAAATGGCGCTGGCGTTAGGAACTTCGGTTGATTGCGCTGGGGTTGCTTGAGGAAGAAGGAGAGCGGGTGGAGCTGCGAAACGCGTTTGAAAAAATGGCAGAGCGCGTATTACGGCGTCGCTTTCGTTTCTCGAAACAAATAGTGCGTTGGTTGTACAGAGAAATCGACCCCATAATCAGGTGCCAGCGAGCCGCTGGAATGTTGCTGCTGCCTCTTGAAAATTGTGCCAATCTTCCCATCGTTTCTTCTTTCTGTTTTTTTTTCTCGCAATGCGCGACACCACCTAGGGACGGTGCGGAGAGACTAATACTTATAAATTGTAGTAGTCACACGTATTACTATTTGAAAACGTGTTTAAGCTTGAGAAGAAAAAAATACATTTTTTAGATAGAGATTTCATTCATTGGGAGACGAGAAACATTTCGTTTTGTAATATACTGTCTGCAAGCAGACGACAAAGGAGGGAAGTAAACTTCCGGGGAGTTCACTGCTTGCTGATTGGCTGCTCTCTCCGCCCCGTTCGCACAAATTTTGCATACTGCCACTGTGTGACGTTGCAGCAACCGAACAGAGCACGTATCGAACAAAGATCTCCGATCGAGCCCCTGCTCCGCGTATAGTTGCGCTTCGTGCGTCGCTCGCTAGGTGGCTACGCCCCACCAGGTGGCGCAGGCTGCGGTTCCTCCTCGCCCGCATACCGTGCCAGGGCAAAGACGTTCGCTCACTTAATCGAAAGAACACTAAGGCCGAGGTGCGAGTGCCACTAAGAGATACCTAAATCATAGATTGGAGTCTCCTACCATTTTTTTTCTCGCTTATTCCCCGCATCAGCTACCGCTGAGTGAATTTATAAATAGAAAAAAAGGTGAAGGAATAGAAAGAATAAGAGCCATGACTGTGGTCCTAAGTTTTCAGTGGTCATAATTGTCAAACATTGCGACACGTTTATAACAAGAACACATATTGGAATTGGGCACGAATCACGGCATTCAAGAAGGCAGATAACAACTACGTGTCAGGTTTGGCTGGACAATGTACCATTATTAATACGCCTGAAAATACCGTTTACGATTTCAGGTGAAATGTAACGTTATTTGTGGATTTGTTGCCCATTAAAGTGACTGTTAGGTGGCATTGGCATTGCCTATGTGGCATTGTCTATGTATGTTATGTAGGCGGCATTTTATATTTATGTTAGGTGACATATATAGACTATGGATTCCAGATTGATAGCACCTTTATTGAGTTTGCCTGAGCCTTTGATCGCGTTCCCCACTTTAGATTGATAGCAAGCTATGATCATTACATTTATACAGCCTAGCAAAACCTGGATAAGGAACTTTCTCACATCCCGAAAACAGTTTACGTTTGCTGAAAATAATTCATCTTCCTTAGCCGAGGTGACATCTGGTGTACCTCGAGGTAGCGTGCTGGGTCCGCTATTGTTTCTCATCTACATCAATAATTTTCAGGCCAACATTACATCCATAATCAAAATATTTGCCGACGAGTGCGCAATTTATTACAAAATTATAACACCCGACGATGACTTCGCTCTTCAAAACGATATAAATGAAATTATAAACTGGTGCACGCTATGGCAAAACTCACTAAATACAGAAAAATGCAAGTTAATGACCATCAGGCGAAAGCAAGCAGACTCTATTTACACTTACTCGCTCAATAACAGTGCGCTCACTGTCACCCCCTTGTACAAATATATCGGTATCCATATTACAACAAACTTATCGTGGAAGGCGCATATAAATCATGTTACGGCAAAAGCATCTAGCGCACTTGGTTACCTAAAACGAAACCTACGGGAAAACCTTTCGACCACTCGTGAAAGAGCGTACAGTTCGTCCACAGCTCGAATTCGCATGCGCAATCTGGTTACCACATCAGGAATGTTTAATATATTCGCTCGAATCTGTTCGAAACCGTGCTGCACGTTCCATCGCCAAACATTACAGCAGGCATTCCAGTGTTACTGCTGTAAAGAAATCACTATAATTCCCATCTCTTGAATCACGGAGAACGGTAGCTCTGCCCTGCTTACCGCATAAAATCACTCACAGTCAACACGCAACTGCATTACCACTTTCCCGACTATTTCGTACATCGCGCCGCTTAAATAACAGACGCAGCTTCGCAGCTGTGTTCGGCCACATAAACGCATTTAATAAATCTGCATTACCTCGGGCAATAACAGCTTGAAACGAACTTCCAAGCCACATTCTCAAAATTAATAACCTGGAATGTTGTTTTTCTTACCCCCTTCACGCTATACTCCAGTTATAGACTGTGAAGTATGTGTAAAAATAAATAAATAAATAAATAAATAAATAAATAAATAAATAAATAAATAAATAAATACGCAATTATCACGTTTACTTTGAGCCTTCTTTTTTTATTAGCGATGAACCGCTTTTTAATCTGGAAACGGTCTTAAGAGTTTTTAGGCGAAACGGACACCCCGAAAATCATTTGGCCAGGCAACTTGTAGCACACGACTAACAACCCTGCATTCAAGGGCTCACTTGAAACGCTGGCCTCAGTGTTATGTTTTATTGCATCATGTTTTAACGAAATCCCACATCACATCCTAGTCACCGTCATTATTTCAGCACCTATATATTCTACGACACTTACAGCGAAAGTTTTTAGGCCCTTTTACAGCCATATCACATCTACCATGATGAGCTCATTGTGCACGTCATCCACAATACATCGTCAACACCACCACTTGTCATGGCGCTCTTTGGCCAAACCTGGCGCTTGCGCCATAAAACACCACACATCATCATCATTCAGTGCTCATCACCACTGTCTTGGCGCTCTTTGGACATACTTGGCCCTTGCGCCAATAAACACTACATATCATCATCATCATCACTTTGAGCCTTCTTGAGCTCGCCTTCTCGAGGTATTCAAATTTGGCAATCTTAAACAGTTTTCTATTTCTTTTTCTTTTTTTTCAGAAATGGACGAGGTTGTATGTCAGAATTCTGTTTGGAGCACTCAGATCATATCAACATCATTTTTTCTTCTCATTTTGATTTCCCAGATCTAAGCTGTGGAAGCATTACTGGTTTGTCTGCAAACTTGGGGAAAAAAATAGAAAGAAGCCGAAGTCGTCTCAAGGTACAAAACAACAACAACAACAACATAAACGTTACAGCCTTCCTATTCGAGCTCGCCAACTTGTTCCGAGAGGACGCTGGATCCGCACCTTATATATCTGCGTGTCACTGCCGCTTGACGACTGAAACGTAGATTGCAGGAAAGAGAAAAGTAAGTATACATACTTGATTGTCTTTTGAAACATTCTGTATACTATCGAATAACTTGGGGTTTCCGTTTTGTTCGCATAACAATGCTAAGGAACTTATACGGAATTCATACCGTTTTTAAGAATTGAAAAAAAGAAATGTTTCTATTAAAAGCTACAGGGAGGACTTACGCACAAACGCACGCGTGCACATACAGGCAGGCGAGCACCCACGCCCTCCGATACCCCAAACGTATACCGTATAATGCCTCAAATTGCAAGCACGATTTGTAGTGCAGCGCACGGGCAATGCGGAGGTTGTGGGTTCGGCTCCCACTGGTGAGGCGTCATGTTTTCGTTCACTTTCATTTCCCTCCCCCCTTTCATTTCCCTCCCCCTTTGGTGTTTTCTACATTTCAATTTCAACCGCAGTTAATTTTTCCGTTGCTTTTGGCTGTTGGCGATACACGGTCACGATTAACAAAATCGAGCCCTTCGGTCTTCTCTCGTTTAAACAATGTCAAGGAATTTCCGTTCGCTCGAGTGTCAGCCCTGGAGGAGGCAATGCGCCCAAGTACCGGATGTCTTACAGCGGAGCAGTCAGTGCGTCCACAATTGCCGCTCGGGGCTCGTCTTGCGCTCCTTTTGTTTTGGACGGACGCTGTCCGGAATCTCCTTTTTCGTCGCTGCGTTGTTGGACGGGCGAGCCCTACGTCGTCGTCCCCTCGCCGCCCTCCAATCAGGCCGCGGCAGAAACGAGGCATCCGACGCACCCGCAGGACCGGATGCGGTGGGTGGGGTACCGTTGCACGGTGGGGGGGGGGGGGGGGGGGACGGCGCGGCGTCGCTGAGCCAGGCCTGAAAGGGTGCCTCCCCCCCACCCCTCGCTCGTGGAGTAGGTCGCCTCCAGACAGCTCGTTCCGGCTTAATTCCGGTTGCCGCCGTCGCGGCGCTGTGAAAGCTAAGCCGACTGGGAAGCCTCGATACGAACGTCCGTTTGCCTCGCAAGTCGTGTTCGTACAGCGCTATAAATCACATCGTGTGCCCCAGCTAAAAAAAGGAAAAAAAAAGAAAAAGAAAAAGGCCACGGGATACGACGACGTGACGAACGATGTCTTAGCAATATCACCTTGCGCATACTGGCGAATTTCTCGGTTATTGTTCATTAGTTACTTAGTAAAAATAAACTGGCTGAATTTAAAATTACTTGCATAATTACGTAAGTGCGAATGTCAAATTGTGCCTCGCATGAAGTAGATAAACGTGTGAAAGTTTTTAACTGGGATAATCTAACATGACACAGCCACCTAAAGGCTTGCGAACTGTTCGCAGAGGCATTTAAAGAGATCTACCATTACTCCCAAAAGAAAAGAAAGCTTAGAAGAAGAAATAGAAAGAGCCCGTGGATCGATAATGAAATAATGGAGCTCTGCTGTGTTAAAAATAAACTTCTTAAAAAATATCAAAGCAAACCCGGGGAAACTCTTGCAAGATAAGAATTTAGGCAAATGAGAAACAAAGTGAACACTAAAATACGACTATAGCTAGGAAGCGCTACCACTCGAGCAAGTTTACAGCTTGTAGTAGTAATGCCGGTAAAACATGGAATTTGGTTAACTCTATAATAGCGAGACCTACAAAGAGGAGTATAGATGGTATGCTTACGAACGCCTTTCTCCAGTCACCCACTGCCCAGATAGCGAATGATTTTAACAACCACTTTATAGAGTCGGTAAATAACGTCACACATGTGGGCACACCAGTAATCTCCCAAACACTGCATTGGCTAGCAGTCATTCTGTATTTCTGCCTACAGTTGACGGAGCCGAATTGTGGGCTCGGGCCCAACTACATGTAAAACGCAAGAAAAAAACGCTTTTCTGAGGTAACCCCTGAACCGATTTTAATAAAATTTGCTGCATTTTAGAGATAAAGCTAAATTATAGTGACTGCTGGAAGCGTATTTTCGATTTAGGGCCTGAATTTTGTTGAAAGAATTTTCAAAAACTCGGAAGTTCGAAAGAAATAGAAGCACGAAGTTCACAAATTAATAGCTCAGATATCGCGATTCTGTAAACGGCGTCCATTAAATCATTCAAAGCGCACAAATTTAATATGTCAATTTATATATTACATGATTTTTTTACGTTGTGTTCAAGGATTCTGCAAAACTTGCATTTCCATATTAATAAATTTTCTGGGATTCGTGTGTAACATATCAGTTGTGTCAGCGTTATATGTACTATTGGATGCAATTCACAGAACTCTCATATAATTTTTTATTGCTGAGTTACAGAGCTCTAAACTTGATAGCTTCGTTTTCTGAACATTTGCGATTTTAGCCAATCTTTAGTAAAAAAATTGAAGACCTAAATCAAAAATTCGAAATGAATAGTCACTAGATTTTAAGCTTTTCTTTTCAATGCAACAAACCTCGTCAAGCTTGGTGGAGTAGTTGCCGAAAAAAAAAAAAACATGCACTTAGACAGGAGCACTCGAGCTAAAGCATCCTCTTAACAAAATCTCCAGGTTTTGATAAAATTAAGATGAGAGATATAGCTTCGAATTTCGATGTGCTAAAATGAACTCCGCTATACATCTTCAATGAAAAATTAAGAACCGACCAATTACAAGAAAACATGGAAGTTAGCATTGTCAGACCTCTCTATAAGAAAGGATCTCGAAAGCTTTACGATAATTACCAACCAATTTCAATTATTTCGTTGTTGGCAGGCATATTAGGAAAAATAGTCCATGTTAATATGGCTTCTTTCTGTGAAAAGTTTAGCCTTATTCTTGGCTTTCGCTAAGGACAGAGTACCATAGGCTTGTTAGAAGATTTTAATGACCATATCTGTTACTAAATCGATAAAAACAATGTTGTATTGACTCTCTTCGTTTACTTACAAAGAGCATTTGACATAGTAGATCATGAACGGTTACTCTTGTGGTTTCAGAGGCCCGTATTACAAATTTTTTAAAAATTATTTAACAGGCAGACAGCAATGTGTCCGTGTGGCGGAGTCACACAGTTCTTTGTTGTGTGTTAAATCAGGCGTGCCACAAGGGTCCGTTTTGGTAACAATAAAATTCAAACAGCGCTAAACGAACGGGACCAGAATGAGGAGGAGACAAACACGGCGCTGTCTCCTCCTCATTCTGGTCCCGTTCGTTTAGCTCTGTTTGAATTTTATTGTTACCATGCAACACCAACTCGCCCAATCCGCTGCCCTTCTGCAGTCCGTTTTGGGACTGCTCTTGTTTAATATTTAAGTGAGCGATCTTACTTGCTTACCACCAAAATCAAAAATTTATTTATACGCTGATGACACGCTTTTGTTTCTATAGAACAAAATTTTCGACGAAGCCGATAGACTACTACATTATGATGTGTCTAAACGACTTGGTTGGTTTGTTGACAACAAAATGTTTATTAATAAATCGAAGACTAACATGCTTTCAAAGTCCATATAAAGTAGTTGCGGATACTTCTCCTATTTATCTACACACCAATGGCTGCGTTGCATGCTCTTGTCCTCTGATAACGCTGGTAACAAACACCAAATATCCGGGTTTACGCTTGGACGACACGCTGTCATGGAATGTTCACATTGAAGAGCTCGCAAGAGCTTTACGGTGCTTTGTGCGCCCATTTGTATGCTCTGAGATCCTTGTGCGAGGCATGTGTTCGTAAAATGGTCTACAAATCACTTGGTGAATCCATCATAAAATACGGAATAACAATTTACGCTTTATTTTATTTTATTTCAAAGTACCTTACAGGCCCCAAGGGGAGCATTGAGTAAGGGGGGCGTCATTGAACAAATGACAAGAGAAAACAGATATATGAGCGCTAAAAAATGTGAGAGTTAAAAATGTTTGTAATGATCACATGCTTCCAAAACAGTGTTAAAAAAACGCTAAATCAATACAAAGAGTTGTCTCTTCTAGCAGATTGAGGGTAATTGACCGCATCCTAAAGAAGAAAAAAATTGCCTATAGCCTCTCTTATGGCACAATTGGTCATGGGTAGGGTGTCTTGTTAAGCCTGTACCAGTCGGACACGTTGCTTGTCGAGCAGCAAGTTCTGTTTGATGCCATGTGTAAGAATTGTTTTTCTACTAATTTCAAAAACCCCGACGTGAAATCCCACTGCCTACGTCGTGTACACCAACTACGGCAAGAAGACTCGTGCTTTCTACTTCCCGGCTAATTTCAATAATCTGAACGGTAACGAGATCACAGCATCACTTAAATAAAATCATTTCTGTGGTCGTGGGTAATACGTAGATAATGCTCTTATTTGTTAAACTTTCTTCCCTCAGATTGTTTGTAAGCATGTATGCAACGACGGAGCACATCCGAGAGACTGCTTTATAATATATGCAAACTCTTTTTTTGCATTTGTTACTCTCGGATTCCTGTTTGTGCGAACCTGATTCTGTAGGCGTGTTTGATGTCAGTGTCTTTCCGTTTTAATCTACCTTAGAGACACAGTGTGTGCAGGCCTTTTCGATGTTACAGTACGCATCTTTTTAGGTTTTTTTTTAAAATCTGTTGTGTACATGTTTTGGTACCACCTGCCGTACAGCCCTGCCTCGCACACAAGCAACGTAGCTTATGCGGGCTGGATATGTAACCGTGAAGCGAATGGATGTAATAAAGATGATTATTATTACTATTAATATTTTCACTATTATTATTCGAAAACATCATATTCAACAACAGTTTCGAGCTCACTAAACAGCCCCCTCTCCTTTTGTTGTTGTTGTCGTTGTTGATGTCCGTGCACGCGAACTTAAGAAAATTTGCCAGCGACAGTCATTCGTGCATATTGTGTGAAAAATGGGGAAAAGTCCCCGAGCATGTTTTGCTGGAATGTTACAGCGTGGACGCAGGTATACGCGCGTGGCTGGAGTGACTGGGTGTTATCTGCGGTGGAAAAGAAGCGGCCTGAACGCCGGTGACACAAGGGGGGGGGGCGCACACAATTGAGAAACCACAGCTTTTTACGCTTAACTCAGTGTATAAACGAATCCAATATTCAATGGTTAGTCGTACGAATCTACAGATCATAAGGTTAGAGAAAAGACTCAGCACAAATGTAGAGAGACCAATGCTCAGTGACACCAGCCACTACGCTGTCTCAAAGAGGTTGCCTCATAAGATATCGATTTGGCTCAGACGCTCAACGGCCCAAGAAATGTTGAATGTGACTGGACATTGCCAGAGGCACTAAACTTTCTGAAGCTCGTACTTAGGGTTTCGAGATATTCGCATCTCAAAAGCGAGTATTTTAATGCCCACCGCTGCAGGGCCAACAAAAGGCGCGAGGGAAACCGGCAGGGGGAAGAAAAATGGCCGCCACCCGGTCGCGTCACGCGCGTGACGACGACGCCGAGTGGCAAGCGCTGAGCGGCTTTGATTTTCTTTTTCTTTTTTTTTTTTTTTTTTGCTTGTATACGCGACGAGAAGGCGAAAGCGAAAGTCCGCTGCCGCTCGGTTCCTCCGGCGGAGTGCTCGACTTTTTTGCTCGTGCACACTTTTCGTGCGCGAGGCTGTTTACACGAGGGCCTTCCCTACGCGTTGCGTCGTTCTCGCCGTGACACTGGGCGGCCGGCAACTGCAACAACAAAATATAGCAGAATCGTGTGCGCTAAAGGCAACCGGAGCGCTACATACAGTAAATCATGTTATAACGAGACGAAATTATAACGAAACAAACAAAATTTCTTTTGAAATCCCCACAACAGATTCATAGCGCAGTGTATGCAATATAGGATATAACCAATTAATAACTTCGTTGAATCGAGGTTTTACTGTAGTTCGCTCCCTGCCGTCCAGGGGATATGGTGACGTGTGCCGACCCAGAATTTGGCGCGCCGATTTCTCTCGCTCACATTTCTCCGCTTTCCTTTCCCTCCAAATATCTTTTCGCCTTCCTCTCGTGCAGGGTAGCACAGCGTACCGTCAACCTCCCCTGCTGTGTCTCTGTCCCTCTCTTGTCGTCTGCGTCATCGACAGGCGTCCGAGACGACGCGCAGACGCGGAAAAGAAATGCAACGCACCACGTTCTTGTCTCTGCCGTCCACTCGGCGCTCGTGTTTATCGTCTCGTACTCGTCGTGCAAGAAATGCTACGGATTACAAACTATGCTGCACTGCTCAGTCAGATGCCCCAAGAGTGATTGCCATTTAATGCAAGAGATAACCATAAGCAGCTGTAGCATTTATCAGCTATACTCTGTCTCGTGAAGCAATCTTGCGAGCAATTACATAATTAAAAACATTAGATCGAGCCTTCTTTTTATATGCATGCAGAATACAGAAATGATATGTTTAGGCATCCGCAGAACCTACTATGCCAATAGAATGTATGGAACTTAAAAGGAAATAGTCAAACTATAGTGAATATAGCAGGAGCAGATATATAATTTGAGTTGACAGCTTCTTAAAATGCATTACAAAAGATTGCAAAATTTTAATAAAGAGCAGGCGAAATTTACGCCTCTATAAATCCACATAAAAAACGTACATAAAAATTCTTTGACGTGCACATGACAAAGCATTTAAAGCAAGCAAATACAACCTGTCAATTCTCAGTTAACTAGAAAGCTTTAATGCAGGTATATGTAACTACAATAAATTTACTATTTCTAAAATATACCGGGTACTGCAGAATCACGTTGTACGCCTCATTTTTTGCGTACTTATAGGGCTCCTACAGCTATGTGATCAGTTACATTTTGCTATCTGTTTTTTTAGAGACATCGATACTGTTAGGAGCTAGCTCGCGATGATGTTGGACAATTCTTTACACACACACACACGCATATATATATATATATATATATAAAGAGCGAAATTATATATAGTTGAGGAAGCAGCTTTATTTCTGCCGTCAAATATACATATGTATTAGAAGGCCTACATAATGCACACGAGGGTTGCAATGTGGGCTTGTTGGCAATGCATATTGAAGGGGAGTACGGTAGCACGATTCAAAGACGGGACAAAAGAAGACACAAAGGGACAAAGTCTAGAAGCGTACGGTGAGGGGCTAGTTGGTATGACATTATGAGAACAAAGAAAAACTACGCAAAAAAAGGACAAGACAGAGAAAGAACCACACGACACATTTTTAATTCTTTTAAATTTAGACTACAACAATAACTTGACACAGGTGGCATCGGAGGTTTTAGCATCCTTTAAGTCTGCTTTTGCCAGTTTTAATTTTACTATTGAACTTCCTGAAAACTCTTGCTTGCAATTCTTAGACTTAAAATTATTTTTTAACGATCCTGACCACCTCTGCTGGGCGTACTTGCCTAGGTCGAAAAAAGCACTTCTACCCTTCAACTCGAGCCATTCGAAGCTGGTCAAGAGGGGGATTGCGTCAACGTGTCTCAGGGCTTCGTTGGTGAAGTCCTGTCCACACAAGGTCCAGTCTAGTTTTGATGCCCAAGCTGATCGCCTTCGGTCGGCCGGTTTTCCGTTGGCCCTTCTTCGGTCTGTTGCCGAGTCCCTGTTGAAGTCCTTCCGACCAAGTTCAAAGCCTCGTGGGGCGGATCCACAGGAGAGGAGGAAGTATGAAGTTATGCCCTATGTCCACAGGGTCTCGCACGGCCTGAAGAGGGTCGCGGGTAAATTCGGCATACAGGTTCTCTTTTCGGCACCTTGTAAGCTGTCCAGTCTGTGCAATTTAGCTAGACCTGATAGGAAAAAGAAAATCGAGTGCAGCACTAACCACAGGATAAAGTTTGTGCCTTGTAGACGGAATATCATCTATGAGATTCCGCTGAGTTGTGGCAACGTGTACGTTGGACAAACAGGCCGCTGCATTAATATTAGATTATTAGAACATGCCAATTCACTAGATGATTCTAGAGGACAGCATCTTCCTAAGCATTGCAAGACCTGCAGGCATGACGGCAATGGTTGTACTCCTCTTTTCGGCAGGACTAAGATTGTCGGACGCGCAAGTGATAAGAAAGAGCGTGAAGTAATCGAAGCTTTTGAAATCGCGAGATTAGGACCGGATAAATGTGTTAGCGAGGCTTCCATACATTTGTACCGCAAGGAGTTGGCGTTTCTAGGCTTGACAACATGATAGCGGCATTGGTCTTTGCGGTTGGTGCGCATGCGTTCTGTTGTTTGTAGAATGGTGGCGTTGGAGCATTAAACCAGTTGTTAGTCTGCGCCTGTGTCGTGTGGTTCTTTCTCTGTCTTGTCCTTTTTTTTGCGCAGTTTTTTTTTGTTCTCACAAAGGGGCACACACAGCGCTAACTTCCAACACTGTTTATTATCGAAAACCAGGTCGTACTTATACACTCAGACAACATGAGTCACAGCCACGTGAACAGATTAACAATCAGAGCGATACATCTTGTGATATGTTAAGCCATGCGCGAAAATTTCAGTTCTTCTTCAGAGAGAGCCAATGATGGTTTGCTGATACATGACTCCCCTAGGGCATCAATCTGCTCGGCTTGTATTATAAGTCTAGTGAGTTCGCACTTATTTCTACCGGTAATGATTGCTGATTCGAAGAGAGGGGAGCACTTATGTTGCTTACAATGAAGGCAGAGAAACCCATCTGATACAAGTTTGTCGACTTTATTTTTGTGTCTTCTTTTGTCCCGTCTTTGAATCGCGCTACCGTACTCCCCTTGAATA
Organism: Dermacentor variabilis; assembly: GCF_050947875.1. NCBI lineage: Eukaryota > Metazoa > Arthropoda > Arachnida > Ixodida > Ixodidae > Dermacentor > Dermacentor variabilis. The sequence goes on along the minus strand of NC_134576.1, from coordinate 146,223,996 downwards.
TACATAATGCAGCTCTCATGACGCTTTATAAATTCACTCTTTTCTTTTATATGCAATACAAGTAACTCATATTGGTTCAATAATTACGTACATAGCAGGAACATTTCTGCGGGTGAAATCCCCGCCGTTAAGAAGGGCCCGAGCTTTCCCTTAGCGTAAGCTTCACCTCAAGACCAACTCCAGCTTCGCTATTCGAATGCAGGCAAAACGCAAAACAGTTTTCAGTAGGCAAGCTCTGCAATGATATGAATGTTTGCCGCATCTAAGGATCAAATTCTAATCGCTGTAGAAACCATATTTTTTATTTATGTTGTGAAGAGTTTCATACAAATCACCCAAAATTAATAATCATTTTTTTAAGGAACAATATTTTTCTACTAGCAATTCTGTAAACAGAGCATATGAAGGGAGTGTTCAGAGCAGATAAAATTTTGAGTGATATCACTACTCGAACTGCAAAAGTCAAATCCGCCAATTATTCGAGTACTTGAGAACATTGTCAATATTATCTTATCAACATCATCTTTCCCTGCTTTAGACGACTAACAGACACATTTCACATACTTGTGATATTTGTTTACGGTGCAGCCTTGAAAACTTGAGGCTTCATTTCTTTTTCCCGAATGTTGTGAGTTTCGACAATCTTTGTAAAAATAAGTGTGTGCCATGGTAAACACAATATGACGCCAACAGTCACCATTATTTAGCTTTATCGTTTAAATGCAACAAACTGTATTCAATGAGAGCAGCATGTTGGTAATCCCTTACTCAAGTATTATTGCACAACAAGAAAGACACGGACGTAAGAGAAGAACACACACAACGCAAACTTTCAACTAAATTTATTGCGCCGCTGAGTCGGTATATATATATATATATATATATATATATATATATATATATATATATATATATATATATATATATATATACACGTAATTTACGTAAGGGCATGCAATTTCAAAGTATACCGGGAGATAGTCACTGTTTGTACAGAAATCAATCGTTGTCCAAGATGTCACAGTGACACTTGTGCTAGAAAACGTCAAATCTAACAGTGAGTGAGATTGTCCGCGGACAAATGTAGGTCCACTGATATTAAGACATGAAAGGTTTTTATCTATGGTCCAGTTCCACAGACGTGTCCCACCTGAATCTGTTTTGTAACCCCAAGGCACGTGATGCGAGTTGAAGTCACCAGTAAGAATGACTTCATTTTTGCAGCTGGCAAGTGCACTGTCCAATTGGTATGTACTGTGTACGCCCGTAGGGAAATAAGCATTTATAATTGAAAATGTACGGTAGCCTGGGATGCTAAGGTGCACTGCCAAAACTTCACATTCCGGAGACATTAACTTGAAAGCTATTTTCGCCTTATGACAGAATTTAGATGACAACAAAATCATTAAGCCACCTCCTTGTGTAAGGTGATCTAATCGAAAAGATCGAAAATCTTTAAAATGAAAATTTTTCTCAGGAGTAAGCCAGGTTTCTTGTAAGATTATGACGTCAGGATTAAGATGAGTTGTTAAGCAATATAAGTCTGTTGAAGCAGAAAACAGGGAACGACAGTTCCACTGTAGCACTTTTAAAGAAGCTATGGTGATGATCTAATTTATATAGTTACTTCAGCGACTACCGTCGCAATGAACTTTCTTGGATGCCAGAATGAGAAATTGGATTACCCTTTTTGTTTTTGGTATATGGACAAGAAGCAGTTACTGGAGAGCCAGTTCGTTTTTGTGGCCTGGTATCATGACCTGTTTCCATGTCGACCTGCGAGTCTGACTGACGCGAAGAACAAGGATCGGATCCAAGAAATGTTGGGTCCGATGTGGTACTCGGCACTGGGACTGTACTGGCTACCTGTTCTGCAGCACAAGCAATTGATTTTGTGATTGGAGTTGCAGCTGTTAGCAATAGCTGTGTCATCTGCGCAGTAAACACTTGGGAAAGACAGTCGGTAACACTTGTGACAATATGTTGCATAGCCTTTGTCATTGCTTTTTCTACGGCCGATTCAATGAGTTTCGACAAGTTGTCTTCCTGTAAAGTAGATTGCCTCGCAGTGACGCCAGCGTATCCAAAGGCTCTTTCCTTGACGACTGCAATAGCTTCTCGCCGCGAACATCGTCGCCTGTCAATTACCCCGAGTACCTGTATTTCGTTAGCTCTAGCCGAGCAGTTTGCATAGTCAGCCGCATGGTTTCCTCCACATAGGCAGCAAGTTTCGGCTTCAGCTGTGCACTCATTGGGAGAATGATCGGCACCACAGGCGCGACAGCGTCCATTTGATTTGCAGCCTCCTGCACTATGGCCAAAACGCCAACAGTTCCGACACTGAAGTGGACGGGAAGCGAGAGGTTCCACTCTAAAAATAAGTGGCCACACTTTCAGTTCAGAAGGGCAGGACATGCCAGCAAACGTAGCAATAACTGATTCTGTGGCCACTTTTTCTCCATTTACCAGTCGGTTACACCGGTATACAACTATGACGCCAGCATCAGACAGTTTCTCCAGAGTCTCAGTTGGGCTCAATCGAGAGTCTACGCCCCGGACAATGCCTTTAGTGCATGCTAGATGAGGAGGAATAAACGCACTCACCGAGACAGATGCGAAAGTCTTACACTTTAGGAGGTCTGCGACACAGGTCGAATCTGATGACCTGCAGACTATCCAACCTCTTCCAAATTGTCGGACATCGCTTATGATCTGGAAATGACGCGTCATGGCCTGGAGCTCGGCCTGAACAGCTTGTGGGTTGTTCAGCCGGATGAATCAAACATTCGAGGGCACCAGCGCGACAGGGATGCTGCTAACACCGCTGCGGAAGAAAGATTGCAAAGGCAAATCATCAGGGGAAAGGGAGGCTGACCAAGGGCAGGGCCCTTGCCCAGGAGAGTTTTTAGACATCAGCGTTGTTTCAATCACGGATAAGTCCTACAAAAATAAGATAAGTAAGATAACTAGGTCAAATCCACCCAAAACTCAGCCAAACCACCAAGTAAGTTCCAGCTTGGGCACACCGGGGCGGAGATCGAACGCCGAGCTGCTTCCTAAAAGAGTGCGAAACGTCCTCAAAGCAAACGTCCGGGACTCACGCACAGTGAGCGTGCCGGGCATGTCGTCGTCGTCTTTTGTGACCGGACCATTGTGGCACGTGGTAGTGCGCTACAATATCTCCTCCATATTTAATTAAATCAACTGTTATTCCATATTCTCCTGCCTCATTTCCCCGGGTCATGTCTTGCAAGGCCCTTCTAGCTTCATCGCTAGTTGTAGAAGCAGCCTCCATATTCTGTTCCTTACAACTTCGAATGAAGGTAACGTGGCTGGTCTGGGTACTGTGCAGGTCGATATAGAATTCTTCCGTTACTTTTACTATATCTTCGAAATTACTGATTACATTACCCTACTTATCTTTCAGTGCGTACATCTTGGCTTGTCCAATGTCAAGTTTTCTTCTCCCTGATTTCAAGCTGCGTCCATTTTCGCTGCTTCGCGTTATAATTTCGAATAGCCCTTACTTTTTCCTTTTTGATCAGTTTTGACAGTTCCACGAATTCTATCTGATCTCTTGAATTGAACACTTTCATATTTTGTCGTTCCTTTAGTAAGAGGAAGATTTAGCTCGGGCCTAGCTCCGACGCGGCCTATTCAAATACATGTAAAACGAAAAAACGTTTTTCTGGGATAACCCATGGACCGATCTTAATGAAATTTGTTGCATTTGCGAGAAAAAGTTCAGTTCTAGTGACTGCTGGAAGCGGAATTTTGATTTAGGGCCTGAATATTGTTACAAGAGTTTTCAAAAATTCGTAAGTTTGAAAAAAATAGAAGCACTAAGTTTAAAAATTCATAGCTCTGCATCAAGAACAGATATCGCGGTTCTGTGAACGGGATCCATTCGATCATTGAAAGCGGACAAATTCTATATGTCATTTTACGTCGTACTTGAATTTGCTACGTTGTTTAGAAGGGGTCTGCAAAAGCTGTATTCCCATGTTATTCAAGTTTTTTTAGATTCACGTGTAACATCAATTTTGTCCGCTTTGGATGTACTATTAGATGCATTTAACATAATTGTATTATCATTTTTGGTTGATGAGTTACAGAGTTGTAAACTTGATAGTATCGCTTATGAAAAATTGTAGATTTTCGCCAAGTAATAAAAAATTCACAGCCTAAATCAAGAATTCGACACCAACAGTCACTAGATTTTAAGTTTTTCTTTTAAATGCAATAAACCTCGTCAAATTTGGTGCAGTGGTTGCCGAGAAAAACGAATTCTCCTTTTACATGTATTTAGGTAGGAGCACCCGAGCTAAAGCTTCCTCTTAAGTCCTTTGTTACGCGGAAGAGCTTACCTACTGGTTGCCTTGGTGCCTTTCCTCCCACTTCAACTGCTGCTTCTGAAACCAGCCTAGTTACGATTTCATTCATTACCTCTATGTCACCTTCATCACTCTGTTTCAAAGCTGCATATTGATTTGCAAGCACCAGCTAGGTCTGCTTTTCCCTTACTGCGTGTACGTAGGCCTGTTTCTTCTTGGCTAATTTTATTCGTTCTTTCTTCATATTGAGGGAAATTCCAGATCTCACTAACCGATGATCGCCATATTTTTATGGACTGTCTAACACATTTTTTTAGAGGGCCCCTATAGCGGCAAGAGCTGCCGAAAGGTATTCTAGTAACAAATTATGCAAATTTGATTGTGCTAAAATGTCCCGATGACAACCAACTAGCGCTAAATTTCGAAGGACGACACCCCCCACAAGATATCTCGCGCGCGCAGCCCGCATGTGTCGTGTGGACCGCAGAGTTCATATGTGCGCGACCCTCTTCATCTCTCGTCCGTCTGCCACGCCATGGCTATCTCCCGTAAAATAACTGCGAGTTAATCTTGCCCTTATCTCTTCTTTTTTTCTGAGTAGTTAACAGGGCATAGGAATTTCTGCCGCTCGCACATCGTGGGGCAGAGCGGCAGAAAGGCTGAGCCTGATTAACCTTCCTGCCTTTCCCTTATGACTTCTCTCTCTCTTTCTCTCTCTTGCTGCGTGTCTTGTTGGGAGGCTGTCATTATATTGTACGCAAAATGAAGATGCTATGTGTTTTCTTCTGCAGAAAGTTCTAATGTTATACGAATGTTCAAATGAACATTCGTGTAATATGCCCGCACCCCGACATCTTGTTCCTGCAACTTCCGCTCACTTACCTTGCTCTTTAATTATGCCAATGACCTTGGCAGTCGAGCTCTGACGGGGAGCCTACAACGCATTAATTTTGTTAGCCAAAAAATCGAATGGCCATATTAAACATATACGGTGGATCCCACGCATATTTGCGAATAGGTGATAAGCGCTATCTTGACATTTACTGATTTGGTTTGGTTTACTATCTAAGATGGCGCATAACACTGCGGGGGATTGGTTAAGATTTGGATGGTATTAGGAAATTGCTGTTAATACTAAAATTCGTAAAATTATCAGGAGGAAATGTACAAAAAATAACGTATGCACAACTAAAGAAAAACTCCTTGAAACAACTATAATTTCATCCACGGCTGAGCAAACATTCCTGTGGTACTTTCCAAAAGAGGAGGCTCCTAGAGAAAGAATGCTCAAGAAATATTTAAACCAATTTGTGCGAACCTTTATTCTAATATGTTTTTCCTTAAGGAGAGAAACGGTGGCAGAATAACAAATATGATCTATAGTCTCATCTTCTCCTTAAATTGGGCACAGTGTGGAAGGCGCCAGACCGGCGACGTGACGACAAAAGTTTAACACTGGTGAGAGCAGTATTCCGGGCAAATTGGTAATCCGTTACTCAAACGATATCGCGCAACAAGAAACGACACGGACGTAAGAGAGGACGACACACCAAGCGCTTGCTGTGTCGTCCTCTCTTACGTCCGTGTCGTTTCTTGTTGCGCAATATCATTTGATTGATACTGGTATTCCATAACGTAATCAAGTAAAAATCACTTCAGTTTTTCTGGTGTGAAAGGAATTTTTGTGCCAAGGGAATAGGAGGTGCCGATATTGTGAAAAATGGGCTATAGCTGGGTTCAAAAAGTCTTGAATAATTTCAAGTCTCCGGGATGCAGCAGTAGTTAGATGAGCAGATGTAGGAAGTAACGATAGTACAGAGGCGTTGAAGGCCGCTGTCGCGAGACTGTCAGCTAATTCGTTGAGGAATAATCTCCTATGTCCAGGCACCCTAAGCAATCTAATTAAATTTATGGGGGAAGGTACTAGAAAATTAAATGCACGTAAAATATTAGTTCCCCTATTTGCTGTCGGCGATGAACATAAAGATAAAAAACCCATTATTATGACTACCATGGATTTTGATGACTTCAGTTTGCGTAACGCTAACACTACACCTAGAAATTTAGCCAGAAATATGGATAATAAGCCCGCAATCCTGATTGCGGATGAGCAGTCTAGAGGAGGAGCGAAAATGCCAATTCTGCCAATTCCAGATTTTTCTCCGTCCTGTGAGGCATCTGCCGTAATGACCGTACTTATAGCTAAACTCAATGAATGGTCTTGTAATAGTCCATTTGGCATATTATGAGAGAGAAGTTTGGCGTTGTTTGGGTAGATGTCATCATAGATGATTTGTAGAATCTCTCACACATCACAAATGGGCGGCACCTCCCAGATATGTGCATTTAAGGGATTAATCAATGTTTGTACAAATACCACCTGTGGTGTATGAAACCGAGGCCAGTGTACTCCGAAGAATAATGCAGGCTGGGAAATGAATATGTTTTCCACTTTTCTAATAGGGGATTCATACATATTTTAATAAGTTTGTAGTGTCAGTAAACAAAATCTACTCACTACTGAGGGCAACCTGAATCCGTAATGTAGTACGTTATCGGCAACAAATTTCGGTAATCCGCAGCACTATCGCAGTGCTTCCGGCTCAAACAGAACAAAGGAGCCTCATTTCTAAGCTGGCGCAGCAGAATGTAGTACACATCAAAATTCTAAGCACATGCATTTCGTACATTATTAGAAATGGATCTCTCCGCATCCCCTGAATGTCTTCACTTCCCCTTCTGCACTTCTATGTACCTCAATGCTATTTTGTTCTCTTTACTTCTTTCTTCACACTCGGCTGCTTTTGATGCCGACTTCTTCAATTTCGTGTAGCCGACCTCTTCGATTTTACGTTGCCGACTTCACTTCTTTCCTCTTTTTCTGCTCGTCTGTTCGGGCGCCTACCCAATGGCGCATTCCTACTCTAGGGGATTGGCCAGGAAGTGCCACATGCCCACTTGCACATAGACCGGGGACCAAGTTGTCTATTCGGACACAGGCCCAGGTACACATGTCCAGCTGCACATACTGGCCCAAGTTGAGTCCTGGCACGTATCTAGGAGAACGTCCGTTCTAGATTAGTTGGCACCCTCGTAACCAGCAGCAACTGGTGCGGCGGGCCCGGGACACAGCAAGAGCCGCAGGAGCCCTGGACTAAGGGCGCCTCCCTGCACAAGCAGAAAGACACCTGCTTGTCCTTTCATTTTTTTAAATAAATGTTTTCCTCTTCCTTCTCCCCCTCGCCGTTCTAGATGCCGATTGGACATTTGATTTCTCATAAACAATATTAACTAGCTACACGGCGCATCAACGGCTACAGGTACGTGTTTCTATTCTTTGCGCTCTCGTTAGCAGACTACGAACCGACGCTGCGATAAACATATGGATGAAACAAACAAGTTGAAATGTCGAAAGCTGCATCAATCATCTACTGGCAGTTCTCGTCCCGAAGACATTCTGCGTCTTTAACGTGGCCAGTCGGTGATCTTGAGAAATAAACACGTCGTGCGTAACACAGAAGAAGACGCAGTAGACGACAACGACATCTGCGGCGCTCTGTGGTGTCCGTATCTTTGTCCGTTCGGTGCCCATTTCGCTAAGCCAGACCAATCCAACCTTGCACAGGCAGCTCGGATGGCGTTCCGTCCTGTGCACCGTGGCCCTTAGTGTTAATTTTAGCGCCAGTTAAAGCGTTTCCCACCTTCCCAGTAAGCAAGCTACTCGGCACAGATTTCGACAGATACGTCTAGCGACAGGACCGCTTCGCGTCGGTGACAGCAGCCGTCCGTCCTCGGGCCCAGCCGCGGTGGCACCCGAGACTGGCGAGTACAACAGCCCGCGCAACGCGCCGAGCACCACAACATGGCCGCTGCTTGGCGCGCGTGACGCAACCGGTCGTTGCCGCCGCCGCGCGCCAAGGTGAAGGCCATCTGGGTCAGTGGAACGACGGCTGCTCCAGTGGCCGGCTTCGGGGCCCGACGACGGAAGTGGGCCGCGCGCTTCGCTTTCACGGCCGCCCGCCCGGCGAAGCAGCGGACGGCCGCCTCTGCGTGCGCGCCGCATAATACGGCGGGGTGGGCGTCCGCATTTTCACCCCGAAAGCGGAGATTTCTCCGCCGCTGCGCGCTGCCATTGTCGACCTGCCGAGAGGGGCGAGGGAGTCTGTGAACCGTAATTGCGCAATGGGAGTATAGCACGTCGGTCATACCGTTAGATCCTGAACGCGGACGCCAACTTTACCGTCGCATTTTACCTCGCCTCCGTGACCAAGCTTTGGATCGAAGCGAATCCGTCGGCCTGCGCTAATACGTGGCGGCAAAAGGCTCGCGAAATGCAACGGCGCAGCAGGATCGCAGCGCGTCCGTCATACGCCCACCCGCGCCGTGAGAATTGAATGCGGCGCCAATGTTGACATCGCTCCGGCTTCTCTCCAATGTGACACGAGCTTTGGTCTGCAGAGCCTATATGCAAACCAATAACCGCCTGCCGAGAAGAGCCGCGATGCGCAACACAGCGCCTCCTAAACTTATTCGGCCTCCGATAGGTCTGGACACGGATGCCAGGTTTGTCGCTGTCGTTTTTTATTCCGCTGACGACAAGTTGGTAGCCTCTCCCTTTGTGGCTCGCAGTATAGGTCCATTCACGAGCGTTTCAATATGAAAAGTAAACGCTCTCTTTACGAAGCGTTAAGGAGGGACGGCAGGAGTTTCAAGGTAGGAGTCAGCGACCTTTCAGACCAGTCTGACTGCTTGTTCGCGTGGGATTCGACAATCTACAGTGCTGACGTCTTCGGAGTTTCGTCCAGTGTCTAAGGCAGCAACTGTAGAGATAGCCGGCGACAGTAACGGCTAGGCGAGATGGCTGCGCACAGGAAGGCATTTCGCCAATGATGATTTAAGTTCACAGTAGGCGTGCACGCTTCCCATTACAGGACCTCTTACGACAACTGCACGTCTAGGGCATATGAATGCCTCGTCGGCTACCAGCGGTAAAATAAGGTATCTTGGGCTCACAAATATATATATATATATATATATATATATATATATATATATATATATATATATATATATATATATATATATATATATATATATATATAGTCCTTAAAGAATTTTTTATAGCTCAACTTTACTATACTTGGGTGAGATTGCTCCCAGAGGTGAACATTACTTGCACGAGAAATAAAGCTATATTTACTAATTACCGAATTACCAGTAATCAACATTTAACGTAATTAGTTACGGCACATATTGCACTTGGCGAATTTTAGCCGGCGACTTGAAATCAAATCTGATCAAATCAAAACTTTATTTTCCATCAGGTGCTACAGATGGAGAGGCTACGGGAAAAAAAGCTGCCACTTGGCGGCCCGACGAGTCCGCCGACCCACGTATAAGTCTAGACAGCACCAGAGCACAAACAAGCGATGAACAAATCAAGTTACATCCACTTGGGACGGATTCAGAGAATGACACCAGTTTTGAAACACGCGTTTTCAAACTGCATCGGGGTTCCAGTAATTTTTGAGCTTCAGTGCGTAAAAAGGCGTTTTGTTTGAAAAGTAAGTGAAACAACAATGCATTTTTACCGCTAGTTTGTGAGCTGTTATCTCAAAACTGGAGCTAGTTTCAAACTTAGTTCCAAGTGAATGTGCGTTGTGAAATCGCTTGCCTTAATTCGTGTATTGCAACATGTGCGCTAAAGTAATTAGTTGAAATTTTGATCAATGAAACTTTGTTAATTCATTAATTATGCATTCCTGGTGGAAGAAAGCGTAACGTTAACACATACCGACAGAAGAAACGACAACGACGAGTGTTGTCTTTTCTTCTGTCCGTATATAGGTGTTAATGCGGCGCTTTTCCCATCATTACGTTATGTAAACCAACTCGCCCAACTTTCTGCCTTGCTACAATTATGAGTTTTGATTTTCGGTGTAAGCAATGCCCACCTCTTGGAATGATCCGCCTACACAGGTAGATCTGAGCTACGTTAACGTTAAAATAAAATACCCATGACAAATCCATATGCAAGCATCCTAAATAAAAGATAAACTTTTTGCGTGCGTTTACTGCGTTGCATTGCTCGATGCGATACGCCATCTCGTCAGAACGCGATCTGTGCGTTTTGTGAGCTGTAGATAACAATACATTACGCAGTGCTTATATTTATTTTTATTATAGTTTGTGCTTGCCACAAACACTATACGCTCGCGCTTTTCTTTTTCCACGTCAGAGGGGACTCCAGGCGTAATAAGGGCATCTTGTGCATTACAATGTTTCCTCACCGTGTAACGCATACTGCCAGTGAATCGAACTGCGCAAAAAAAAGAAAAGAATAATAAAGAAAGGCGCAGGAGTGGAGACTCAGAAAACACCGCGAGTGTTTTTCTAAAACTAATGCGAGAGCGTAAAAGTCTCTCATTGCCCCCCCCCCCCCCTGCGTCAGAAAACAAGTTCTTCTATATAGAATGATATCCGACATTCTTTTTTTCCATACCGCGGATTTGCAGAAAACGTTCAGCTATTTTACGGCTGTGCTAGAACACGTTCGGTTTCAGCAAGGTTTGCCATAAAGCAACATGTACAGTCGGCGTCAAAAGTTTACCGACCAAATGATCTTAGAAAACGTCGCATTTACGAGCACTTTGCGAACGTATCCACGAAAACCGTATACAGTGTCAATACTATTTGTTGTTGGCATATATTTACTTGTACAGGCTCGAAATCTGAATACCAGGCTGCGTGCGCAAGCTGCGGAGATATAAACCTTTTTTTTTTTTTTTAACGAGGGCGAATCAGAAAGTATTTTCCCCTATCTTTTGTTAGCCAAAATAACGTACATGCAGGTAACTACAAATGTATACGCTCTATTCTACGTACTTAACACTGTTTTTACGCATAATCCCCACACCGGTGACGTTTTCCCCACTCGCGGCGCTAAACGTGGGACGCGTCGTCAGTCGGCGACGCACGTGGTCTCCCCGAGCGCTCGTCGCCACGCCAGTCTTCGCGGCCTTTTGCGAATCCACAGCACCTCGCACTCCTCAAAGCGAGACACCTTGCCCCATACGTGGATTTCCCTGTGGATTTCGACGGGCGCGCTCCATAGAAAACGAATCACACTTTGTTGCTAGTACGCCGTGGATATAGTGAACTATAGAAGCCTTCTAGTTCACTGTACCGTGGACGCGTGAAGCACAACCGCCATCTTCAACGACTGACAGCAGCGCCGTGCAGCGGAGCTGCCGGTAGATAAGGCCGGACCGGTCCAAGATAGGTCCACCGCTGGGTATGTTGACTTCTGTTGAAGTCAACAGAGGTATGTTGACTTATGTTGAATTTGGCTTTAAAGAAAACAGAGGCAAATGCTTTCTGATTCGTACTTCGTGCCCACGTCGTCTAGGGCATCGAAGTGGGGGCGGCGTTAGACAAAAAATTAAGAATTAATTGTATTTGCAGATAGAGAATTGAAGATAATATAAATATAGTACACTGTGCATCAAAAATAAAAGTATGCTGACACAAGAAAAACATTATAAGATGCAACCTCGATATACCTCTAAGTACAATATAAAAGGACACAATCAAAATAAGAGTAGTATATGCACATTGAAAAATATAAATCGCACGTGGCGCTCAAGATGCAAGGGGCAGCACGAATATCCCGTGTCCCGTGGTCCGAAAATTTTTGAAGCCGACTGTCAGGCCCTTTAACCTTGCGAAACTCCAAACGCGACAGAGAGAGAAACAACTTCATCTGAAATAAAGAGTGTGCTCTGTTACTGCGGGTTGAGCCCCTGTTCCAGGGCCCCACTGGCTATTGTGGCTAGCCAGGCCTGGTCTAGAGAACGTGGACATAAACGAGAAGAACTGAGGGGCGCAATTTTGTTGAATCACTACCAGATTAAGCCAACAGATAATGAAGACAAGGAAAGTGCAGGGGAGTTATAATTGGAGTTTTAATTCAAATGAGCAAAATGATAAAGTAAAGAAAAATGAAAGTGGACAAAAAAAAGACTTCTATACTTGCTGTCACGTGTTCGTGTGAGTGATACATATGACTAATAAGCACAGCGGATTGTTGTTACCTTTGCGCGCCTCAAGAGTCACTGTTGCTGGTTCGCCCTGCGGTACCCAGTCAGGAGATCATGCACCTTCTATACTCTAGTCTTAAGTTTACGCATGCAAGCCGATGTATTGCCTGAAAATGCGAATAAATTAAAATTCCAATTTCGAAATTGTTGCAACTCAGAAGGCAGGTGCTATATACAGACTGGCGCCGTGGCTCGAGAAGCACCGCCTGCGCGTGGCGCTCAACGCAGGCGTTTCTGGGAGGAGGTCTTCGCGAACAATGCGTGTGGTTGTGTGCACCGTCGAGCATTTCCGCAATCGTGGTGTGGTTCCGATTATTTCTCACGCAAATCCTGGAGTATAGTATGCCCACAGTACTCAGCCAGACTAACGTCTCCAGTTTCTCATTATAACCAACATTCGATTTGCATTTGATTCACCACCGTCATAGTTGGATTCGAATACAAAAACCACAGTCGTAAACAGCTGCGCGAAACGCGAGGGATCTCGAAAAGTACAGTCCTCAAAATCCGGGAAGCATACACTCGAGCGCCATCTTGGAGAGTGCCGAAATTGGGGCGAAAGCGGAGAAACGGCGGCGTGCAAGTTGGCGACGACGGATGCGTTGGCACGCTTCCCGACGAGGCCGTCGGAACCCGTTTCATCGCTGACGCAGTCAACCGAGGAGAGAGAAGGAAAATAATAGTGCCCCCCCCCCCCCATAGTCTTCGAATACTTTTGCTCGATTTCCAGGAAAGTTACAAATGTCACGAAATAAACACCCACTGGAAATGTCACTCGTGAATTCACAAAGAATATCCAAATAGGGCGTGGAAGCAGCTGGTGACAAAGTGCTCCCGACTTCGATATGGCCAGGTCCCACTAGTGCACCGCGATCCACCGTCAGAGGGAGCACACGTGTACGTAGAGCTCGCATGCTTCCCTCTGCAGCGAGTGTGCAGCAATCGGCGGCGACTTGCAGCAGGCGGCCTCTGGCTGGCACCGCGCTGGCGCCTTTCTACGCACCTGCGCGGTGCATTCGCGTATAGGGCAAAACACAACGTGCATCTATATTCTCGTGCGCGTTAGCCTAAGATGTGGAAGAGAAAACATGAACGTCTCATTTAGAACATATTTTTTTTTCTACAATACACCGCTCAGTAGACTTATTTCGCTGTTTCTCTCGGCCGCGGTTGCACAAATGCGCTACCTTGCACGTGGCCTCCCTATCATTCATCGTACACACACACAAACGGGGGGAAGGGGTAAGAACATTAGTTGGATGGTCAGGCTGGCAAGCTTGAAGTTGTCCATTGTAAGCAGCGCGCGAATGGACAGGGACAACACAGAACCAGCACGGCCTATCAACTAAAAAAGTGCGAGAATGATTAGGACAACCTTTACATAAAAAAAAAAAGAAGTGATGCAGATTTACCGCACATGTCCGAATCTATGTGAAGCGAAAATCAAGTGAGCGGTTAAATAAATGCTATATAGCTAAATGCGATGCATACAAGTATTGATTTTTATCCTATGCAACGTGTAATCTAACGCAATGTTTGTTTGTGCACCCCACAGGTGGCAACTTTAAACTCTTGCAATGTTTATGTTTGTGCTCTGCAGCGTTCACGAGCTATGCTGAAATGCAAACGCCGATTCAGGTGGAATATTACGCTGTGACACGTCGACGCAGCGACGTCACGTGCGTACAAATGCGACACTTTTTGTCGAGGGAAGAATGGTGATGCATGCACAGACAAACACAGCGCACCGCAAGTTTACGTGTACGAGCAACAAAGGCTTCGCTTTATAAGAAAGCCCCGAAGGTCGAGCGAATAGATGTGCCGCGAGCCATCGATGAAAGCCATTTTACTTTACTTTCGACAGCATTGTCGAAGCCTGACTGATGCACGTGCCCTCGCGTTCTACAAAAAAAAAAAAAAAATGTTTCGGCTATTGAGACATTTCGACGCGAGACATTGTTGCCAGTGTGGCTGCGCGGCGTCATTTGACAGTGCATTAGTAATTACGAGTGATCATTGTTTCACGATCAATGCACGCATAACATAGCTGCAAAACATGAGGCCATGCATGCATCAGCGAGGATTCGTTAAATAAACCACCAAGTTCCCCGAAGCAGCACACGTGCTACGAGGGCTAATTTCGACCACTTGTTTATTTACCGCACACCTAAAAACACGAGCGCTTTCTTTGCAGGTGTCGGAATGCGGCCGGAAGTCGAACCCTGCTGCTCAGCAGCAGAACCACCGATGTTTCTTTAATGTTGCGATGCACACACCAGCCGAATTTCCTCCGTCGTCGGCGGCGGCGGCGCCGTGAGGTTCTGTAAATGTCCAAGTGTGGTACACGAGTATGATGCGGGTTCGAGGGAAAGCGCGCGAGGTCGAGCCGAGTAGGACGGTGGCTAAGTGCGCGCCATCCTCCCGCGCACCCACTGCTCAGTGCTCGAGCGCGCGGAAGAAGGCGAGCACGCGCCTCCCGAGCTGAGCGCTCATCGCGGCCCCTATCCTGCCGGCAATCTGTGGTGGATGCGAGCCGAGATGTCTGGTCGCTTCGTACGCACCGTCTTTCAGCGCGCCTAGCATTGGAAGTCGCGTATAATCTCAAGTTCCGGAGACGCGTTGAATAAGCGCGAGGCAGCACGAAACGCTCGCTCTTCGAGGCCGGCGTAGCCAGTGGAAATATTTATTTATTTATTTATTTATTTAGCATACTCTCAGGGCCATTACGGCATTAAAGAGGGAAGTGGTTACAAGCAAAACGGGTAAATTCAACAAACTGGAGTTAATAATGCTTATATATATATATATATATATATATATATATATATATATATATATATATATATATATATATAGGAGACGTACATGGCGGGCGTGCGAAGCTCTGTTTATTCCACACCTCGTTCTTCCTCCTTTTTTTCTCGGACAGAACCGCCGGCGCAGCGTACGGTGACGCAGACAGCCGTACCACTCCTTGTGTGAGGAGGTCGCTGATTTGTCTGTCCATTTCGACGCTATTGGCTACTGAGCATCGATAGGGAGCCCTGCGGATGGGAACATTGTTGGTGAGATGAACGTGATGCGTTTCGCTAGTGATGCGCCCAATGTCAGTCTGTGATTTGCGAAAAATGTCCGCGTACTTATGGACAACCTGCTTCAACGCATCCTCTGAGTTTCATTTGGATGCACGAAATCACAAACATCAGCTAGCTGTAAACAATCGTCCATGTTAGTACGAGGGTGGAGGATGTGATTCCCTTGGCTTAGAGTCAGGGTATCAAGATCCAGAGACACGTTAAAGAGACAGACACTGCCCAAGCCAAGAAGTAGGTTAATCTTCATGCCTTGTAGAGCGTGTGCCTGAATTTCCTTTGTGATTTTTCCGATCTGTATCATTTACGCGACCCAAAGACCCAAGGTAGATGATGTAAATTGTTGAACATTGATGCATGAATCTCTCATTATGTGTAGGTGAAGAGCCGCCACCACTGCTCCACTGATATAGGTAATCGTGTCTCCTGTATCAAGAGCAGCGCCGACAGGGTACCCGGTAATGAGTGCATCAAATTGAGGGTCGCCCTCCTCGTCTCCCTGGTTGGTAGCGAGGGCGGAAACGCTTGCGCGTCGTGGACACTCATTGTGCATCTGTCGGGGCAAGTCATCCATTGCGCAGTGTCTGCATTCGAACGTGGGTGCTCGTATCGGCGTGTATAGGTGGACGCTGATGGGCGCTGCCGCTTGCTATGTTGATCTGCGTATTTCGGCCTGGTAGAACGCGCTGTGATTTAACTCGCTGCATAGTTGACTCTACTCGCAGCGCAGCTGAAAGCTACGTCACTGGTGTAGGCGTGTTAAGCCCAGCAAGAGCCATCTACACATCGGCGAGAAGGCCGTCGATGAGCCCTGATATAAGGAGCGCGTCTTTTTTAGGTCGGCAAGGCGCCCCAGACACATTTTTTTCATTGCAGTAGCCCTTAAGGCTCTGGCCCGGCTTTAGCCGACAATGAATGAATTGACGGAAAGGATCTGCGATGGTGCTTGTAAAGCATTGTGTTATCCATTGAGTGATGGTCTCCCAAGATGCGTCAGTGTCAAACACCTCGGTAAGATACCACCGGAAGGCCTCACATTCAAGGTAGTCTGAGAAATGGCACAGCTTGCCTCGCTTCGTCCGTGTAGCGGCCGCAGGCTTCACCTCGAATAGCCGGAGCCACTTGTCAAAGGGAACGTCCTCGGGTGCTCCCGAGCACTTCGGGATGCTGGTGGCTTTCTTGGATGTCGCCATGATGTAGGGCACGGTTGATCCTGTCGACTAGCGTGACGCGAGCAGGAGGTTGCGGACGGAGACAAACATATATATATATATATATATATATATATATATATATATATATATATATATATATATATATATATATATATATATGTGTGTGTGTGTTTGTCAGCCTATACAAACAAACAGCCTATAAACAGCCTATAAACAGCCTATATATATAATATATATATATATAGGCTGTTTCAGTTACAGTGGAGTAGCCGCCAGGGATATTTTCCTTACTGAGATTTAATTAGGTAATTATAATTAATGATCGAACTCGACAACTACTGTCGTAATCATCAAAGTGTCAATGAGGCACTTGTAGGTATCCCCAAATGGTATCTAACTGCGGTGTTCTCAGCGACGTACTAATTGCGCACAATTTTTTCCGAATGGTAAAGAAACCCCGCGAAAAATGAAAAATACCCCGTGATTGCGCTTTCACCCGCATCATAAAGCAGCGCCCTCAAATGAGCTTATTGACAGCAACTGATTTGATTATCGCAAACCCGAGGAGACAGCGCATCAGCTTGATAATGGCACGGAAAGAGCACCAACAGCAGGTTTCACTGGTGTCGCAGCTATTCCTTCTTCTCATTACTACGTCACACTTATTATCCGCCTTTCAAAGCCAACTGGTCATATCGGTAACAAAAACCGCTTGATAACGCGGCCGAAGCGCCGCTCTGACCACGCACGAAACGCGAAAAGCAATGTAACAGGTATGGAATGTCTCAAAATGCCGGCTGTGCTCGCGCCGCTTCGGACCAAAGCCGAATATAAAGTGGCGGTTTTATTTTTCATGCTAGTGTATACGTGCTCCAGAAACAGGTTCGTGGCAAAAAACAAAAGCGAAATAAACAGACCAGGAAGCGACTGACGTGTAGAGAAAAGGCAAAATCCAATGTAGTACCTCAAGGTACCTCAAACCAAGGTTCTTAATGTGGGCATTCGTAACTCTCACTTTCAGTTAGATATAACATGTGTGTATGAATACAAATTGTATTATTATTATTATTATTATTATTATTATTATTATTATTATTATTATTTATAAGCAGTCGGCGTCAATTCTTTGCCTCGCCCTGACGTTTGTCTCTGCCCATATACCACAAGGGAATATGGACAAGGAGAATGCGTCGTCCAGTCCGGCTCGTTCAGTGATCGCCTGTCAGCATCCAAGGGCGATAACCGCAAGACTTCCCCACAAGGCGGTATCAAGCCTGCACAAGCAACCCCACCCCGTCCCCTGTCCCCTGTCGACTATAGCCAGGGTGCCAGAGAGCTGCTGTTCGCCTCAGCGTTGCCCTTAATGGCCCGGACTGATTTCAAACCTTTTACAGTCGGCGTCAATTCTTTGCCACGCCCTGACGTTTGTCTCTGCCCAGGTGAGCTAAGGCTCTTAATTGCACTGGTTGCTTTCTGCGTACCGCCGACTGCCTTAGAGGGCTTTGTATTTTGTGTATTAGGGTTTGTGCATGTTGTTGTGGCTGCGCCATATGGCATCGTCGTCCTGTGAAGATGTCTCTGATTATATTTCTGATGAAGGCCGTTTAATGTGTTGCAAAGAATGTAAAAGGCCCTTTCATATGGGCTCATTGTGTTCTGAAATTTCAGAATCAACGTTTATATCGATGGCTTCGCCTAACCGTGACGTATATGAAAGTGCACAGTCATCGTCGACAAGGAAAAAGAAACCGGCCCGCGACTCCAGACTCGTCTCCTAAAGATAAACTTTAAGCTCTGCAAAGATAGATAAGAGCTATAAATTAGAAACTGGACGGTCTCTCTTCCATTAAACTTTAGCTCAATTCTCTGCTACCGCTTCCTGGTAAAACTGATCAACTTTTGGGGTTGACTTCAACTGTCGACAAGCTCCAGTCTTCCATGAGCGAGTTATGGAATTCTATTAAATTCGTGTAATCTAAATCTGACCATTCATGTCAGAAGCAAGAGAAAAAGCAGTATACAAAAAACTCAGTCCCTAGCTTCCACTCTGTGAAGACGGATGACCAGCGAAGCTGTGAATGTGGGCGCCTTAATGGCGAACTGCACCTCCGCCGCGGGTGGGCCGCTACTGCACTACACTCGCAATCGGCCCACGTATGGGGAGTGCTTACCGCCTGCTTCACCTCCGCCGCTGTTCTGCCCGGCATTGAGGTCGATAATTAATTATAATTACCTAATTAAATCTCAGTAAGGAAAATATCCCTGGCGGCTACTCCACTGTAATGGAAACAAAATGCAGTAGGTTTTCTTCGAGTAACGCAAGTGCTCTTTTTTTTAAAGTCTTGGTGCACGATAGTTGGGACACCCTGCATAATTCACCGAGTGACCGAAATCAGGCCAAGCCGGATTCACTGCAAATCAGAATCAACAGCAGCCATGCGCAGCAGCGCTTATAGTCGGACTCTCTGAAGAAGGAAGAAAAAAGTGAGAGAGAGGTGCTGCAGTTTCTCCGGAAATGTGAAGCAGTATTCGTGATAGCGAAGCATAAAACAATTCCACGAAGGAAGATTACACCACCGAGAGACGCCTGATTCTCGGTGGTGCGGGAGGACTCAGACTATGAAATTGAACTGTCTCCTACTATGCGCTCTTGTATATGCTCATATAAGGCCGCCACTTCAGTGAACAATTAATTCTTCGAGGTCATTCTTCAAGTGCAAATGTTATTTGACGATATATATATATATATATAGATATATATATATATATATATATATATATATATACACACACACAGAAGGGAAGGGGTAATTGGAGGTCGCAGGGAGAGGCCTTCGTCGTGCAGTGCCTGCAGTGAACATAAAAAAAAATAGTATGATGATGATGATGATATGAAGAAAGAGAGACTACGACGTACGTGGGACTGGCACAGTATACTTCACTGATCCCAGGGCTGGTCCACCAGCCGAACGAAACGTCAGTGAAATATACTGTCCAAGTCCCACGTAAGTCGACTCTCTTTTTCTTCATTTCACGTCTACCGGGGCCAGCATGATTTCCTCAGCCACAACTATATATATATATATATATATACACATGGGGGGGGGGGGGCTGGAAAGCTGGTCGGGCCCCAGCCCCCTCCGGACAAATTGAGACTTTCAGCCTATGACCGTACCACAATTACCGCTATTTAGCCTTAATTGAACATGCCAGCATCAGCCGTATCCAATGAGGATTTTAAAAATTTGGAGGACGAATGCGACCGAATTCAAAGATCGACAGAATTCAACGCATCGCAGATGACGATTATTGTTGTGTGGCAGATATACACCCCAAAGGGTGCAAACTTTTTACACTCTTAGGCAAAGTTACAGCCTTTGGAGTGCCCCTTCTGCCACACAACAATATAATCGTCATTTGCCTTGATGCGTTTCCTTTCTTGAAAACGCCGCAGCCGCTACTTTCCTGTCGGGAGTGCTATCATGCTGATAACGCGCATGCCGTTCGTTAATGCAAAGTACCAGGCTCGCAGCGTTAAAGAAAGGAAACGCATCAAGGCAGATGACGATTATTGTTGTGTGGCAGAAGGGGCACTCCAAAGGGTGTAACTTTGCCTAAGAGCGTAGAGTGAGTGTGTGGAAGAGATTTGGGGTGTAACTTTACCTAAGTGTGTACCGTAGAATCAGCCGATGTCTAAAACAGTACAGCGCCCTGCTACCAGTATGGAAAAATCCTCCAGTAACAGAACTCCGAGTGAGGAAAGTCCCGCTAGATATTGCAAAAAAAAAAAAAAAAAAAAAAAAAATCAACTGCGTCTCATTTTGCGCCAACCCATATACCTTCTTATCACGTTTACTGAACGCCGTGCCGGGTACGGAGTCAGAAAACCGCGGTGGTTAAACGTCACGATTTATTAGCCTATCGTTACGGCCATGCACGGACATTGCCACGAACCTCGAAGCGAAACTCGGCCGCCCTGCCTCTGGGCGAATCGGTGCTGCCACGTTGTGACTTTTATGTAAAACGCTTCCGACTATTTGCAGCCTCCGAGACCACAATGGCAACGCTGTAATTTCAGAGGGCACAAGCAGCTCACGTTCGCGAAGATGAACCTCGTACTGCATGCATAGAGTTTCACTGCATGGAGGTGGCAGCGAAAATTTCTGCTGGACTTCTATTACACTTTGTGCGCTGCCGCATCTCGGAGGCCATGGACCATTTGTTGCTGCCGGGCCATTTTGCAGTCTTGAGGGGTACATTGAGGGATCAAAAGTTTAATCTCCTTGCGCATCCCAGGAGAGAATCAACAGTGTCCGTAGATGCGGGCTCCCTTATTATTATTTGTTTTGAATACATAAGCATTGTCAGAAAGGAAAACATGAGGAGCAGGACTCCCTTGCCAACATCAGAGAAAGGCACACGCTCTATCGTGTGGAAACATTCTGGAACTGGACACTCACCCCTATGGCAAACTCACAGCAAAAACACAAATATTAAATAATGGTGAGGTCACAAAAGAAAACAAAAGTTGAAGGTGAGTCAACCTCTAGTTGAAGTCAATGAAAGACAGACTTCCTGGGCGAGTTAGGAGTGACAGAACAGGCCAACATTAGCCTGCAGCGTCACGATGGAATTTAGCACGGTCCTTCGGCATTCCCCTTCCGAGCGATACCATTTTAGAACTGTCGAATTCTCTGCCTTTACTGCATTTGCGAAATGCTGCTTCCAAATGCGTGCTGCTGAGCATTCTTTCACGATTTTCAAGCTAATCAATTCACGTGAACAGACGACACGGGTAGCATGCACTCATGTTGTTCCCTTTCATGTGTTCCCAGTTCTCGTGTAATGGTATGGTGTGAATGTTATTGTGGTACCCAGCGTCTAAAGCATAGAAGACAAAGGTAAGCACTCAAACTTCTAAATTTTGTTTACAATCAGACACTTTATGCTTTGCCTGGCAACATAACCCAGAACAAATTGAAAGCTAAACACAAGACTGGGAAAATTGATAAAGAATTCGATGAAAGCAAAATGCAGAGTTGAATGCATTTTAGAGCCAATGAACAGACAACATAATCTTGAGGCTAGTGGATCCGTGTCAGCACTTCTTTGTTGTATGAGAAATCACATTTTTATAAATACAGCTAGCAAAGTGGAAGAGCTTACATGTGCTTGCAGATCCAACACAAAGGGAGCTTGATTACCTCAAACGTACAGACGATGGCATTGACTGGGTAAGTCACCATCCTTCCAGTTCTTTATTGCTCTCATTTTTCCTGTGATCTAGTCCTTTAGCATTCAGTTTGCTCTCCTGTGTTATGTCCGCACATAAGACACGTGCAAAGTGTGTTAGCAGTCAGCACTTGGCTACTGACCCTTATACTTTAAGTTTTACATGCTGGGCTCCATAATACACGAGACATTTTGGTGCAGCACGAAGCGGGACAGGGAACACAGGAATAAACGGGGAATAGTGCTTGTCCTCATTTATTCCTGTGTTCCCTGTCCCGCTTTGCACAGCATCAAACAGTCTCATGGAAAACTAACTAGTCCAAACCATCACCCTTCCATAATACAGAACCGAATAGTGCAAAGCTAAGCTTTTCGATGAACTTGTTGCATTTTGGGAATCCATGTTCAAAATTTCCGGAGCAATGCTGCAAGTAACTCAATATGGCCTAGCCCTCCCACTCCTTGACGAGTGCCTCAAGTGAAAAATTAATAGACAGCAACACATTCAAGCAGCAACCCTGTGAAAAAGGAACAATAAGGAGCGCTTTCTTTATTCAATATAAAAAGATACAAAAATATGAAATATGCATTCACTGATCATCATTCTCTTTGGCACCATGTTTCAAGATGCGTGTGAATTCCAAATAATTGAACATTCCGTTCTTGTCTATAGGTGCTTCACGGAACATTTCGTCAACCTGCAACAGAAAAGATGCGCCTTACTCAAATTATCTGGTATAAACATAGATGTAAAACAAAAAAAAAAATATTCAAGGTGCACTTAGTTACTCCTACGTGAATGAATGTGAAAGCGTTGTGACCACAGCACGATGCCTATGCTCTTTCAGTCATCTTAACTCTGCCTTAATTAACAGCAAATGTTGTGGGTTTGACTCTCACCAAATTGTGGGTTTGAGTGCTTAATTAACTATACCTTGATTAACTGTGTCTTAAGAGGAAGCTTTAGCTCGGGCCTAACTCCGACACGGCCTATTCAAATACATGTAAAACGCGAAAACGCTTTTCTGAGGTAACCCCTGGACCGATTTTAATTAAATTTGTTGAGTTTGAGAGATAAGGGTGAACTCTAGTGACTGTTGGAAGCAGAATTTCGATTTAGGGCCTGAACTTTGTAAAAAGAATTTTGGAATATTCAAAAGTTCGACAAAAATAGAAGCACAAAGTTTACACATTAATAGCTCTGCATCAAAAACAGGTATCGCTGTTCTGTAAACGGTGTCCATTAGATCATTCAAAGCAGACAAACTTGCTATGTCAATTTATATCTTAGGTGAATTTGTTATGTTGTGTACAAGTATTCTGCAAAAGCTATACTTACATATTACTCAAGTTTTTTTTAGATTCATGTGTAACATATCAATTTTGTCCGTTTTAGATGTACTATTAGATTCAATGCACATAATTGTGTTATGAGTTTTCATTGCTGTGTTACAGAGTTGTAAACTTGATAGGATAGGATAGGAATAAACTTTATTTGTCCAACTTGATGGTGTTGTTTTATTAAAATTTTAGATTTTTGCCAATTTTTAATAAAAAAATGACAACCTAAATAAAAAATCCGAAACCAACAGTCACTATGCTTTAAGTTTTTCTTTTAAATGCAACAAACCTTGCCAATTTGGTGCAGTGGTTGCCGAGAAATACGAATTCTCCTTTTACATGTATTTAGATAGGAACACCCGAGCCAAAGCTTCCTCTTAATTAACTTTGTCTTTATTAACTCGTGGGTGCGACTTCCACCAATGGTCGTAGGTTCAAGTGCTTTAGTTAACTCTATATTAATTGACTGTGACTTAACACCAAAACTCGTGGGTTTTGACTCCCAGTAGAGGTCAAGGGTTCGAGTGCCTTAAGATTAAAGGTCATGGATTCAACTCCCACCAAAGGTTGAGGGTTTGTAGCCTTTTTTATATCATCATGTGGTCACACCAATGCCAACAACTATGCCAGATTTTCCACCTCGTGAGCCATTTAATGCTTTCCCATTGATAATATGCCACACACGACTAAGAACAATGCCATTACCTAAAAGCTGAACACAAACTCCTTTACCGACAAAAGTGAAATTGCTCACAAGTCTTAGCAACCTTGGGAATTAATGTATCTTTAGTTACAGTTACCCAGAAACATCCCACATATTAACACCTAATTAAACAACATTGTTTCCTGTTTTTTGCATTTTTTTTTTAAGTTGTACTTGCTATGTATACCCGGTGAACACCTACCCAGTTGTTGCAAGGTGACAACATACTAGCTATGACCATATAAAGCCAACAGGCAACGAAGCCAAGCAAAGCCTAGGGGTAATTAGCTGTGGTTTAAAATGAAATGTAGAAAATTGTAAAGAAAAGGGAAATGAAAGTGAGTGAAAATATAACTTGTCGCTGATGCGGACCGAACCCACAATGTTCACATTACACGTGTTGGCATTATACGGTTGTGATTAACAAAAATTGAGCCTCTTCTGCTTCCCTTCTTATTACATACTAGTTCTGAGTTTCTAAATAGGAGAGAGACACTTAACCAAGAGAGACATCATGTGCAGTTGTCCAAGTAAAACTTCTCACCATGCTGGCATCTCTCACTTAGAACAACGCTTTTACATAAGTTACTAACAAGGCTGACCACACACTAATGGTGAATTCAGGTGGTCAATCCAGTTCTTGGTATTGGGTTGCAATACATGCCAGATCCAAGTCAGAAAAAGCATGAATCATCCAAATGCCAGGCCACTTTTTGGAACAATGAGAGGGAAGGAAGTGAAGGCCAAGGCAACTTTCATCGATGCCCAACTAATGCTGCCGCATCACGCAACATTTATCGCATCACAGCAAGTAAGGGCATAAGCCAGACAAAAAATGGTGGGCTACAAAAGCAACCGCTACAGCTGCTGTTGGTTGCAAGACAGGTCTACGCCAACACAGGAAGTTTTTAATGCCACAATAAGATATTGTCGCTGCTTGCCTCTCGACTCAAAAGTAGGACTGAAGGCACTGCTAACAAACATTGCCACGTCGCCAACAGTGACCTGAGGCATACAAAGTATAACAGCACAATTACAAAACCATATAAACGGCCAAGCCGACACTGGCAAAAGCACGGTGATGGAAGCCTGCATAGTGCTCGCGCAAACCGGCCAAATCTCGCAATCGCTCCATCGTCAGTGGGAGCATTTCTGCGTTCTGAGTACAGCGATGTGAAAGAACCAACCAAATTTAGCCAGAGTGCCACTTCACAGCCACTCGACCAAGATGACTACCTCTGGAGCACTCTGAAACGACCACCCAAAGTCACCATAAGAAACTTGCATGGCTGCAACCATTCAAGCGCACTAATTGCACTTCTCATTTAAAGGCTTTAAATGCTGCCATAAGATGCAGGATGGTTTGCCTTGCAAGTCAATAAACATACATTGAAAAAATGTGTAGATATAGAGACATGTCACATTAGGATTGCATTAAAGCTTTTCACAAGAAGACTGTAAATTTCACCTCGGTGAAGCAACTGATGAGAATTTCCTGCTTTAAGTGCAATTAACATGTTTTTGTTCATGCAACAAAGATACTTTTATAAGGCAAGAAAGGTTTGTGCATTTCTAAAATAGTGCCTGTCCATCTTGCACATTCTTTTAAGTATACAAAACGAATGCAATGGATGCTTCTGGTTCCTTAAAGGAGTACCTACGGACATGGCATTTTCATGTAATTTTATTGTGTCTAGATGAAGGTCCAAACCATAAAAAAAATAATGGCAAGCATCAGAGACCTCTAAAGTATTTACTAATGCTTGTTTCAATCAACCAACGGTACGCAAGAGGTGGATGTGTCGTGATACATTGGCTTGCTTTGTTCCTGAAACTGCTATGGTCGACACATGCAAGTGCAGGACCCCTGTCTGTATTTAATGGGCAACATTGTAATCATGCCTAGCTTTATTGCTAGACGCCAGCAAATTCTGCATGTCACAATAACATCAATGACACCCAGGCGGCATTTCAAGATGGGTGTTAATATCAAAATTTAATTTGATACCATACACTAAGTGTTTCCTAACCTTCATACAGGCAAGTGTCATCCCCTTAAACTGGATTCAATTCACACTATGGAGATGATCGCAGACAAATCAGTCATGTGACATGTGGAATGCATTAGATTACTTCACAGCTGGCATTCACACAACAGAGTGACAGAGTGAAAGTGAGGCTGGAGCAACCTTCACATGGGCAATGGAGACAGAGCAAACGCGATGGAGCCCAAATTTCCAAGGGTGATTTGGCTTTCTGCAGTATCGTGAAGTGCCGACCGAGGGAGTCCCACGGGAATGGGTGATATATCTTCATGTGATTGCAATCCCCAAATCGAAATTGAAATTGCCTTCATTGTGTGAATAAGCCTTCATATGTGAGAAGGGTGTTTTAGAGATATTTTAAAAACATGTCAGCACTCCTTCAAGGTCCTATATTTAAAGGGGCCCTGAACCACGTTTTGTCAAAGTTGAAAAATGCATTTGAAGTTAATTTAGGCTATTTCATAAATACTTTGCCGCAAGAAGTGCTTCAATGTGTTCAGCAGAAGCGAAGTTATTGGAAATGAAACATCCCCATCGCAGTGCTTCTGTTTCTTCTTCAATCACTTGCACTGCGAAGGCAATGGCAGAGCAGGATGTGCCCACAACCCTCCGCCTACTGAATGTCGCTGTGTCGAGCATTTCAAATTTGATTTTGGACGTTCATGTAGATGCCACTGCGTCTGGATTTGGTGCCTACAACGTGCCAAATGTGGTCGTCCTCAGCAAGCCGCAGTTCTCTCAGCCAGTGGACTTGTCACAGCACCCCACCGTGGTCGCAATATCTACACTACATAGCAGACCGCAGCTGCATGCTACTGTAGTGCGTATGTGCAGCGCTTGCTTTGTGCACAAGGCTTGAGTGCGTGCTCACGCTCATATGCTCCAGTCTGGCCATTTTACATGGTGCAGACCGGCTTTGTCCTGCACCAGCTTGACCAATAGATAGTAGCCACATCCAACTTGCGCTTTGAAGCGCTATCAATAGCTCAATACGAAGTGAAGTCTGCCAAGGCATCTAAACAGGAGCAGTCAGGAGTGGGCATGTGCTGGCATGCGTGCGTGTGGTCTGACTAAGTTTCGAGTGGTTCCAGCCTAGTGTTCAAAATTCATCGAAATTAGCAAGACCCGACTGCTACGACACCTAAAAGCACGGTGGCCAAATTATAATCCCTATGCGGGCAGCCAAGCATCAGCAAACAATAGTCAGCTTCTTCTGGAAGTAGATAATTATTATATAAATTCGAAAGCAGATTTTCGCTCACTTCAGCCTGTTTATTAAACTATGTCAATAAATATACACAGCAAGAGTAGGAAGAAGCGCACTGATCCAAACACCCTTCTTGATTGATGTTAGCTATTCATCGATAGCAGCCGCATATGAAAATCTATTATATTACGAAGTAATGTATCTAGAAAAGAGTGAGAAGCTGGCTTCTGTTGAAAAGAAAGCGTTTCAGAAGTGGCTTCATGCTCTCATTGCGAGCTCCATGCATCGTGCACAACTGGAAAATTTGGCTGAGATGTTCGTAGCAGCGTATGCTATCTGGGGACTGTGTTTTTTCACCTTTAACCCCTTTAAGTAATCTAGAACACATAAAGGCACAGGTGATTGTTAGTGCTTCATGGTTTCATTCTGACTAAAATGAAACAGGCTTTTTTTACATCAGTTGAGCTGAAAAAAAATAAGTTAGTATTAGGCACCATACTTTTCTGAGATATAGAATATCATGGACGCCCTTCATTCATGTTCACTAGTAGTGCCCTTGTTTCTGATGAACAAATCTTTTTCGTCTTCCTCTATGCATCTCTTCACGTCTGTAGTGCCAAGTGGCCGATACCAATTATAGCGTCGATGCAGCTTTCAAGTCAACAATGAAGAAATACCGAAGGAACAATAAAAAAGATTGTTATAGAACACAGCTGCCGTGCCACATTACATCAGCAATGAGCGCTGATGCTTGGTTTTTTACCTACTGCATTGGCATACATTGACCCTGCACAGTTTTTCCAATACTGGACCA